>NW_027361793.1:3965000-4525000 GCF_039654945.1 Dendrobates tinctorius
CTTTGTAATGGTTGGCGATGAGGCTTTTCAAATGTGCGGAAACTTACTGAAACCCTACTCCAGCCGGGACTTGGACCACACCAAAAAAATATTTAATTACAGGCTGACCAGGGCCAGAAGAACTGTCGAGTGTGCTTTTGGGATTCTTGTTTCCAGATGGCGAATTCTGGGCACGGCCATTAATCTTAAACTTGAAACAGTCGATGAGGTGGTGAAGGCCTGTGTGGTTCTACATAACTTTGTGATGGCTAAAGAGCACCCGACCTTTGAACTGGACGATGATGCTCCTAACCCATTGCCTGAATTCACTCAGCACACTCTCAGGTCATCCGTTGAAGTTGGCCAAATGAGGGACAAATTTGCGGCCTACTTTATTTCTGATGTAGGACGGGTGCACTGGCAAGATGAAATGGTGTAATGTTGTTGTTTATGGTAATAAAAATCCTTATTTGATACCATTACTGAGTGCACTATATTTTTTAAACTCCAATTAATTAAAAAACTTCCCATGTATAACTGAATTTTTTTATGTTCACACACCTGGGCAGGTAAATACACATATGAGTTAAAATTCAGCATTGCTAGTCTGCGTGAAATATATTGGAATGAGCAAAGCTGCAGGCCATGAATCATGAAACCATTTTTTTTTCAATCGAAAATTGTGCAACTAGTTTAAAACAAAGTATGTGATTTTCTCAAAACACAACCCTCAAAACCCAACCCCAATGAAAGTCCATGGGGAATACAAGTAAGTTACACTAGGCCTTGGAATGACTATACTAGGCCGTGGTATTTCAAATATGAGTATATTAGGCCTTGTGCCTACTAGTATATTCATATGTGAAATACCACGGCCTAGTATAGTCATAACAAGGCCACAAGGCCTACTCGATTTTGGCAAACTAGTATCTTGTTTCACAAAACTTGACAAGTTTCAACAGTTTGAAAATAGATTCTAGTTGGTAAAACTAGAGTTATTACACTAGGCCTTGTAATGACTATACTAGGCCGTGGTATTTCAAATATGAGTATAGTAGGCCTTGGGGCTAGTAGTATAGTAATATGTGAAATACCACGGCCTAGTATAGTCATACCAAGGCCTACTGTAATAACTCGATTTTTAACAACTAGCATCTTGTTTCACAAAAAACAAACTGGTGAAACTAGAAAGAAACTTATTTTTTAGACAAGTTTCAACAGTTTGTTTTTCATGAAACCAGATTCTATTTGGTAAAAATAGAGTTATTACACTAGGCCTTGTAATGACTATACTAGGCCGTGGTATTTCAAATATGAGTATAGTAGGCCTTGGGGCTAGTAGTATAGTAATATGTGAAATACCACGGCCTAGTATAGTCATACCAAGGCCTACTGTAATAACTCGATTTTTAACAACTAGCATCTTGTTTCACAAAAAACAAACTGGTGAAACTAGAAAGAAACTTATTTTTTAGACAAGTTTCAACAGTTTGTTTTTCATGAAACCAGATTCTATTTGGTAAAAATAGAGTTATTACACTAGGCCTTGGAATGAATATACTAGGCCGTGGTATTTCAAATATGAGTATAGTAGGCCTTGGTGCTAGTAGTATAGTAATATGTGAAATACCACGGCCTAGTATAGTCATACCAAGGCCTACTGTAATAACTCGATTTTTAACAACTAGCATCTTGTTTCACAAAAAACAAACTGGTGAAACTAGAAATAAACTTATTTTTTAGACAAGTTTCAACATTTTGTTTTTCATGAAACCAGATTATATTTGGTAAAACTAGAGTTATTACACTAGGCCTTGTAATGACTATACTAGGCCGTGGTATTTCAAATATGAGTATAGTAGGCCTTGGGGCTAGTAGTATAGTAATATGTGAAATACCACGGCCTAGTATAGTCATACCAAGGCCTACTGTAATAACTCGATTTTTAACAACTAGCATCTTGTTTCACAAAAAACAAACTGGTGAAACTAGAAAGAAACTTATTTTTTAGACAAGTTTCCACAGTTTGTTTTTCATGAAACCAGATTCTATTTGGTAAAACTAGAGTTATTACACTAGGCCTTGGAATGACTATACTAGTCCATGTTATTTCACATATGACTATACTAGCCCTTGGGTTTGTTTTTAACATGTATTTACCCATCAGTGTGTGTGAGCGGCGCAAACAACATTAATGAAACTTATTAATGGTGAACCACAAATGTAAATTTATTTTTTATCACAAAAATAAAACTAAAAATTATTTTTTACGGCGTTTGGGGGCAGATGGTTTCAATTTGGGGGTGTGCAGGGAATATGCAACACTTGCAGTTGAAGACGGTGTTTGAGGGGAAGGGGCAACAAAACTTGTGGGGGAAGGTAGTCCAGTTAAGGGAATTAAAGTAGGAACACTTGTAGGAGAGGAAATCTGTTCAGGTACATTAGTTGTAATGGCATGTCGCCGTAGGCTTGTGTGCCTGGACCGACTTTGGCCCAATGCCCGCCTTGATTGATTTCGCCTTGAACTAGGGGCAAATATGGAATGCAGGTCCCCCGTCTGCTGGTATGGCTGCTGCTGCTGAGGTGGCGGCTGCTGCTGAGGTGGCGGCTGCTGCTGAGGTGGCGGCTGCTGCTGAGGTGGCGGCTGCTGCTGAGGTGGCTGCTGCTGCTGAGGTGGCGGCTGCTGCTGAGGTGGCTGCTGCTGCTGAGGTGGTTGCTGCTGCTGCTGAGGTGGCGGCTGCTGCTGAGGTGGCTGCTGCTGAGGTGGCTGCTGCTGCTGAGGTGGCTGCTGCTGCTCTTCGTTGTCAGTGCTCGTCCTTGCAGGAGGACTGGTGGCGGCAGTGATGGTCCAGGTTTGCAGAGTGGTGGTGGCAGGGCTACTACATGTTGTTGTAGCAGCAGGGCTGTTCCATGTTTGCCTAGTGGTGGCTGAGCTCCACGCATGCATGGGATTGGCGGTGGTGCTCCAGACAGGAGCAGCGCTTGCCATGGTGGTGTCGGTGAAGTGACCAGCTGCACTCAGACTTGTGGTGGTGTAACGGTGGGTGTCCTGGCTTTGAAGAGAGGTGTCCGTGCAGTGGTATGCAGCACAAGTCGGTAGTGAGGTGAAGCGAGTCAATGGTGGCACAGGTGGAAAGGACACCACTGACTGCTGACCGTACCGATTATGCTGCATAGCCTGCAAGAAAGCATTGTTGCAGGCCTGCAGCACATTCAGCTGTTGATCAGGACTAAGGTGTTCCGCCATGCCCTTTTCAATCTTACTAAAAAAATGGTGTGCTGGTCTGTTGAGGTCGGCCTCCAGACGGTCAAGGCGCTGTTCTACAGAATTGAAGCGGTGTTCAAAGTGGTTAAAACCACGTTCCATCAGTGCAAAACCGCTTTCAACTCTGTCGGACAGTGACTTGAGGCTGGAATTAAATGTCTCGCTCAAATGCATAAACTCGGGCAAGACATTCCTGTCCAAGGCCCTCTGCCGCTGGCGGGTAGTGCCCGCATAACCAGTGGCAGAGACCTGGGACAGGGGAACACCTGATGGCCCAGCTTCCTGGTCACCAGCTGTGTGTGTGTGGGACCTGCAAGGTGCTTCCTGGCTGTCGGATGGCTGGGACGGGTCAGAGGACGTCCGAGGAAGGACCGCTCCAGGGCCAGGTTGCAGGGTGCTGCTCCAGGTGCTGTGGAAGAAAGGAAAATCATTACTACCATGCCTTTACAAGAAGCATCAGCTGTGGATTAGAAAAACACAGATTAATAAAAATAAAAACCCAAAATGTATAATACTTACGATCTTGTGGCAAGGACCGGTCTTAGGAACTGCAACGCGTGATAGTGACGGTATCTAGTTCTGGTCCTTGACGCAGATCCACTGCGAACCTGGCCCTCAGCACGAACATCACTGTTGAAGCGGTCCTTGATCGAACGCCAACGTGTTCGGACTTTGTCCACTGTTGATAAAAAAAAACAGTGCCGTCAAGGACAACAGTCACTGCGTCACAATGTAGCAATACAATACTCAAAGCAGTCACTGTAGACCCCGATGACACTGTTGGGTTTCCTGCTAGAATACGCCTAGCACGAAACCCAACAGTGCCGTCAAGGACAACAGTCACTGCGTCACAATGTAGCAATACAATACTCAAAGCAGTCACTGTAGACCACGATGACACTGTTGGGTTTCCTGCTAGAATACGCCTAGCACGAAACCCAACAGTGCCGTCAAGGACAACAGTCACTGCGGCACAATGTAGCAATACAATACTCAAAGCAGTCACTGTAGACCCCGATGACACTGTTGGGTTTCCTGCTCGAATACACCTAGCAAGAAACCCAACAGTGCCGTCAAGGACAACAGTCACTGCGGCACAATGTAGCAATACAATACTCAAAGCAGTCACTGTAGACCCCGATTACACTGTTGGGTTTCCTGCTAGAATACGCCTAGCACGAAACCCAACAGTGCCGTCAAGGACAACAGTCACTGCGGCACAATGTAGCAATACAATACTCAAAGCAGTCACTGTAGACCCCGATGACACTGTTGGGTTTCCTGCTCGAATACACCTAGCACGAAACCCAACAGTGCCGTCAAGGACAACAGTCACTGCGTCACAATGTAGCAATACAATACTCAAAGCAGTCACTGTAGACCACGATGACACTGTTGGGTTTCCTGCTAGAATACGCCTAGCACGAAACCCAACAGTGCCGTCAAGGACAACAGTCACTGCGGCACAATGTAGCAATACAATACTCAAAGCAGTCACTGTAGACCCCGATTACACTGTTGGGTTTCCTGCTAGAATACGCCTAGCACGAAACCCAACAGTGCCGTCAAGGACAACAGTCACTGCGGCACAATGTAGCAATACAATACTCAAAGCAGTCACTGTAGACCCCGATGACACTGTTGGGTTTCCTGCTCGAATACACCTAGCACGAAACCCAACAGTGCCGTCAAGGACAACAGTCACTGCGGCACAATGTAGCAATACAATACTCAAAGCAGTCACTGTAGACCCCGATGACACTGTTGGGTTTCCTGCTAGAATACACCTAGCACGAAACCCAACAGTGCCGTCAAGGACAACAGTCACTGCGTCACAATGTAGCAATACAATACTCAAAGCAGTCACTGTAGACCACGATGACACTGTTGGGTTTCCTGCTAGAATACGCCTAGCACGAAACCCAACAGTGCCGTCAAGGACAACAGTCACTGCGGCACAATGTAGCAATACAATACTCAAAGCAGTCACTGTAGACCCCGATGACACTGTTGGGTTTCCTGCTAGAATACGCCTAGCACGAAACCCAACAGTGCCGTCAAGGACAACAGTCACTGCGGCACAATACAGAGCAGGGAAATACTCACTAAATGCCTTTTTGGCGGATGCTGTGGCGCTGTCCCAGCCATCCATCAACGCTGCGGCCACCTCATTCCATAGCCGCCGGGTCACCACATTGTCCTTGTACAGCCGGTCACGGCTGTCCCACAACGGCGAACGCTCCTGGACCAGGCTGATGAGCTGCTCATTATCCAGGTAGACGTCTTCATCCCGTTGTGGAACCTAGACAAAACACATTCATTAGAATAATCAAATTTAAATTGACTAAAAAGTTACAAAAAAAGAAACAAAAAAAAGAGTAAAAATAGAAGATAAAAAAAAAATAAAGAACATTACAAATCATTTGATACTTACATTCCGTATCACCACCGGGACTTGGCTTCGCTGCTCCTGCTCTTCGCCCTCACTATTCCCGTCCACAGATGATGATGACGATGTCTGAAAGTTGAAAAAAACGTAAGAGATTTGGAGAAGCAGCAGATATACTTACCAGATGCACGAAAATAATCACCTCACGGTCTGCTTGCGCCAATTCCTGCCGCGATGGGGAATACTCAGATTCTGAAGACATACTGCATGTAAAAATAATAAAAATCATTAGTACATACATAATTTAAAAGGACAGGCATATAATGTAATATACTCACATTCTTTGCTGATATAATGGGTTCTTGGTTGAATGTCTGCTCTTCAATCTGTCTAGTGTAGTAGTGGCAGAGTTTTGGCAGGCACCTCCTTTATATAGACTTTTTTTTTTTGACTTTAGAAGATTCTAACTAGGATAAAAAGTGGACACCACCCAAAAAACGCAGCGCTAAAAAATCGCATACCTGCGCATGCCAGTGCGCACGTATGCGCATCCATAGGATATAATGGCCATTTTTAGCGCAAAACGTGCGCATACGTGCGCATGCGATTTTTTCAAGGGCCAAAAAATGCAACATGCAGCGTCTGGAAAATACCAACGCACACCCCAAAAAAACGCAGCGCATGAAAATCGCATACATGCGCTTACAAGCGCGCAGGTATGCGCACCCATGTTAAATATAGGGGAAAAATCGCATGCGCACGTATGCGTTTTTTTCCAGCGCTAAAAAACGCAAATGTGAAACCAGCCTTAGACATTTAACCAGCATGCACTTGCAAGCGTGGACACAACACCAAACCTCAAGTACCACATGTGCAACTGATCACAAAGAAGGTAGTCAGCAACGCTACATTGTTTCCCCCACTGTAAGCCCACCGGTTAGCACAGCAGCAAATGTTGAAGTGTCGTTGCAAGGCCAAAGCAGTCAGGGAATCCCACTGTTATATCAACGAAAGACTGAATCTAGGCCATCAGAAAGAACACCAACTCCATCACCATCATCAACCTTCTCTCAGTCCACCATGTCCACCGCTAGTTCCACCATATGCAGCTCTCAAGTCCAGCTCACCCTCCCAGAGACTATGAGTAGGTCAAGAAAGTACTCAGTCTCTCATCCGCTTACACTGGGTTAGAACACCCACATTGCCAAACTAATCTCGTTAGAGATGATGCCCTATCGGTTGGTGGAAAGCGCAGCTTTCCGCGAACTCATGGCCTATGCAGTACCACGCTATGACCTTCCCAGTCGCCACTTCTTCTCTCGCAAAGCCATCCCAGCCCTCCACCATCATGTGAAAGACCGCAATGTCCATGCATTCAAGCAGTCAGTGAGTGGAAAGGTGCAACTCACAACAGATGCATGGTCCAGTCGGCATAGACAGGGCCATAACGTGTCCATCACTGCGCACTGGGTTAATGTGGTGGATGCAGGGTCCACAGGGGACAGCAGTGGTGGGACAGTGCTGCCTAGCCCTCGCTATAGGAAACAGTTGGCTGTAGGCGTTCGACCCTCCTCCTCCTCCAGAAGCAAAAGCTCGTCCACAGAGCGCAGTCGTACGAGCACTCCATCTGCAGCTGCCACTGTTGCACATGAGGTGTCCCCCTATCGAGCAGCTAGTGGAAAGCGTCAGCAGGCTGTGTTGCAGATGATGTGTTTGGGCGACAGACACACCGCGGAGGTGCTGGCCGAGTGCTTTCAGCGACAAACTGAGTCATGGCTGGGCAGTATACATCTTGAGGCAGGCAAGGTAGTTAGTGATAACGGCCGTAATTTTGTGCCAGCCATAGCCCTTTCAAAACTCAGCCACATATCTTGCTTGGCTCACACCTTGAACGTGGTGGTGCAGTGCTTCCTCAACAATTATCCGGAGTTAACAGCCCTGCTCCAGAAGGTGCGAAGACTGTGCGCGCACATCTGCCGGTCACCTGTATACTCCATTCGTATGCAGAAGCTGCAGCGATTGCTCCACCTTCCCAACCACCGCTTCATTATCGACATTGCAACAAGGTGGAACTCCACCCTGTACATGGTTGAGTGACTGTGCAAAAAGAGGCAGGCCTTAATGCATTTGTGGGAGGATACACGGCCAGGTACTTTGAGAGCAGACATGGAGTTGACAGGTGTGCAGTGGTCGAAGCTGAAAGACCTCTGTAAAGTCCTTCAGTGTTTTGAGGAATGCACACGGCTGGTAAGCGCAGATGACGCCATCCTAAACATGAGCATCCCACTTATGCGTCTGCTCATGCAAACTTTGACGCATCTTAAGGAGCAGGCGTCTGCAGCCAATGTTGACGAGGAGGAAGAGGAGGAGGGAATCCTTGATGACATTCAGCCATTGTCTACTCAGGGACCTCTCCTGGACGAGGTGGAGGAAGAAGAGGAGGAGGAGGATGATGATGGGGATGATTACTTAGGGGAGCAGGATGCATCTCATGGGGCAAGTGAAAATGTTGGCGTGGCAAGGTCTGGTACAGGGTTTGTGCGTGACTGGAGGGATGTGGATTTGCCAGAAAGTGCTCCTCCAACCAGCACTCGCAGTGCATCATTGACACCGGGAACATTGGCCCACATGTCAGATTATGCCTTGCAGATCCTAAAAAGGGACCCCCCGCATTGCCAAAATGATGAACGATGACGACTACTGGTTGGCCAGCATCCTGGATCCACTATAAAGGCAAATTACAAAACATCATGACACAGGAGAACCTTGACCTAATATTGGCTGATAAATAAGCAACTCTGGTAAAACGGTTGGTTGAGGCATTCCCAGCACACAGCAGCAGTGGTGGTTCTCACACGAGCCGTACGGGCCGGGGGCAGCTTGGCAGAGGTGTTCGTAGTGCACACAGCAGAAGTGGCGTTGGAGACAGGGGTTTCATGACAATGTTGTGGACTGATTTTTCAAGTACCGCTCACACAACTGGTAATACTGCATCGATGGAAAGTGACAGGAGACAGCAGTTGTCAACTATGGTTACAAACTACTTTTCGTCCCATATCGATGTTCTCCCGCACAGGTCATTCCCCTTTGACTATTGGGCTGCTAAACTGGACACCTGGCCTGAATTGGCACAATATGCCTTACAGGAGCTCGCTTGCCCAGCTGCAAGTGTGCTATTGGAAAGAGTCTTCAGTGCAGCTGGATCAATCCTGACAGAAAAAAGGACCCGTCTGTCAACCCAAAATGTGGATGATCTAACCTTCATTAAAATGAACCATGCATGAGTTTCCAAGGATTTTGTCCCACCTTCCCTTGATGACACATAGGTTGCTAGAAAAATGGCTTGCTTTGGTCCTCCTCCTACGAACTTGATCTATTTCGCCTTTTTCAGCAGCTGAATGTCCCATATCAACATATGCCACGATGTAAACCGACCTAACTGGGCTACCCCCCCCATGGCCGGGGTCACCACCTAGCGCACGAAACCGTGTGAGTGCCATTGCCCTGGACAGGTGGGTAGGCCGTCTCTTGGGCGCGGGCACTGGCACAGGGTCCCCCATAGTGCAATCAAGTGTCTCTGACGGTGGTGGTGCACACCCGCCGTCAGACACACTGCCGTACTATGAGGGGCCCAGTGCCAGTACCGACGCCCACGAGTGTGCCCCCCTTGCTTGGGCAGGGCCCCAGCATTTGCAAAGTTTACCTCTCCCTGCTCCTCCGCTGTGTAGTCTGGGCTGTCAAATCCTTCACTGGGAGTGCCACTACAAATTGATTGAACTGAAAGATGATGATTAAGATGTAGCTATGCCCTGTCCTGCTGGCCGGGCTCTAGCTCCAGATGATCAATGGCTTCCATTTCTTATGGACGTCGACTCACAATGACATGCAGTGGTGGTTTATCATCAGCTTTCACAGTTTTCCTACTCACAAACGTGTGACATTCTGGTGCACATTTTAAAATGTGCCTTCTCAAGCCAATCAAATAGAATCGCCTACGGCCTGTTGCTTCTGTCTTTTGCACTCCAAAGTTACGTGACAGATCATGATAGCCAGTGAGCACCATGTTTACGTCACTCCCTGTGATAAAAATTTGATTGAGATGAGTAACAGTGATGGAATCAACGGAAGTGCGATACAGCAAGACTTTATTCACAAAAAAATGTTTTCACTGTCTCAACACACAAATTAATTGATGGTCAGCGTCGCCTATGAGAATTGTGACGGAAGTTTTTCCCGTGAATAGTAATTCCT
The DNA here is from genome assembly GCF_039654945.1 of Dendrobates tinctorius. Classification (NCBI taxonomy): domain Eukaryota; kingdom Metazoa; phylum Chordata; class Amphibia; order Anura; family Dendrobatidae; genus Dendrobates; species Dendrobates tinctorius. The sequence continues at coordinate 3,974,885 of NW_027361793.1, forward strand.
AGATTTCTGCAATCACTAGCCTTTATGTCAGTAATTGTATGCATCTCATTTCCTATTGCGGAGAGGCTGGACTGTATTACTGAGACAGAAGTATATATGAAGATTTAAAAATAACACCAAAAGTATATAGTTGTGTACGCCTCAAATGCATTTCCTTTTTTCCACTTTTTAGATTGCTGTGTAATCCATACTGAGAACACGGAGATTTTACATGTTTAAACTATGCTATATATACCTGCTATCCAGTGATAAAGTACCCTTTCTCAACTTTGTACAATCTGGTCAAATCCATACTGGGCCTGAGAACATCTGAGTCTGCCTCCTGATCTATAGGCATATATTTTTAATGTGTAAACTAGGCTACATATATACGTGTTATCCGGTGAAACTGTACCCTTTATCAACTTTCTACAATGTTGTTGAATCCATACTGGGCCTGAGAACGGCTGCCGAGCTGTTAAGCAAGCTACAGCACCTATGGTTTGGACACGTAATTTTTTCAGGAATGACGGTTAGGCCTAACTCCGGAATTGCGGTTGACCTGAGCTTACTGGGAAATCATCGTTCGCGGGGAATAATCTGAATCCCAGATCCCCATCACTAACGGAGTTCAGCAGGTTATCTGCACCTGTAAGCGACAAAAGCTGGTCCTTTCAGTGTAGTGTGCATGCAGCCCTGGACATGTACGGGAATGCTAGACCTGTTTTTACTTGATCTCACGTACCAGAGCCTCTCTTATCCCTCTAGTAAGCTTGACGCGTACTGCGGGGGCATGCCGGAGTCTCGGTTGTTAATGGAATAAAGCTGAGAAATCGCTAGCACAACTACAAACACCCATACCACACCACACACAGAATCGACAAAGCTTTCAAAGTGTGCATCTTTTCTGTAGGTGGCATGGTTGTGGTTTCCCGGGTGGGGTCCAATTAAGCCACAGGCTCCACTCCTGGTGGTGCCCTTTTGGACATTCCTTTAAGGTTCAGCTTTGCAATCATTCTGCCCCCGGAAACCAAAAACTTTGCCTTCATGGACGCTGTTTGGAGGTTCGTGGGAATAACGCCGCCCGATCAGCAGTCGGCATATGGGCCGCCCTCCCAGGGCTGTGGGGTACTCGGTACCGGGCCGGTGTCAGTGGGACGTGTCACAGCAGCGGTGACCCGGACGGTGGCCCTGGGCGCCCATGTAAATGGCGTGGTATAATGGTAGAGTTTATATAGATAGTTTGACGCCACCTGTGGTGTTCGGCAACATAGATGTTAGGCCGACACTGCATGCAGATCCTCTGGGACTGATGGTGTTGTGCAGCAAAGATGGTGACGCTCCCCACAGGTGGAGCTGGAGTCCCAGGTAAGTGTAGATGTAGTGATGGGGGAAAGGCACAGGTGGTGTAGGTGCTGGTACCCAGATGTAGCGGTGCTGGAATAACTGTAGGACACCAGAGCGTGCAGTTCCAAAGCTTTACTCACAGTCTGCAGGTTACACAGATGCCTGCCTCCGTGCTGTGTCCTCCGGGTCAGGACCTCAGCCAACCTCCGGGATCAAAATGGAAAGCTCCCTTCCAACACTCCGCCAACATGTACCTTCCTGAACGTCTCCTTTCTAGCGCTTGTGGGGGAAGCACTCACAGGACCGTGGTTCACTGAAGCGCCTCCTGTCTAACAGATGTTCCTCAGACTTTACTTGTATGGCAGACAGCTGTAGCCTTTTCCTTCTGGCTCCCACACATCGATGCTGGAGCCTCCGAGCCTTAGTTGGGTACAGAGCATTTATAGCTGCTACTTCCCCCGATTTCTGCTGCAGGAACGTCAGTGTCCCTACATACTCGGAGACCGGAATCGGGACCATGCGCTATAGCTAGGAGTGAGCCTTAACTCTGCTCATCCTCCAGCTCCCCTTCTCACGTCCACACACTTCCTCTTCCCTGCACAGAGTGCCCTAACTTACCTCCTCCCGACCACAGAGAGCAGCTCCTCAGTAGTCAGGTTCAGAGGTCTCCCTGCTAGCCTGGAGTGGGAAATGTGTTGTGTGTTGGTTTCACTGCTAGAGAGATCCTTCATTGCTCCCAAGCTTGACAACACACTCCCTAGGAGGAAGGGAATGCCACAGTGGCGACTGTACTCTTGGGGATGCCACAAGTGCACTGAGGCCCAGCCACTGCTGGATGATGCTGCTGGTACATTGACCCAGACCACTACATTCCCCTCGCACTCTACACTGCCAGAATCTGACCCAGAGGAAACTCAGGTTCCCCTTCCCACATACTATACCACCTTACACGGTGACAAAGAGGAAGGTGCAGATGAAAGTGCAGGTTCCTTGAGCAGGTGGGGGTGGCATACTCATGGGCGATGGCACTGGCACAGGGCACCGCATAGTACGCAAAAGTGTCTCTGCCGGTGGGAGGGCCTAAACAGCCTAGTGCAGTGAGATGGAAGAAGGGGACGACAAGGAGTTCAGAGTAGTGCTGGGATTCCCTAGCACGGAGACTTATGTAATTGTTTTCAATGTTGGGACAGCAATTTTTGGGGAGCACTATACTCTGGTGAATGATATATGGGGCCCACCATACACTGGAGCATTCCAAATGTGGACATCAGACACTAGAGCAGCATTTACAGGGCCCATTATACACTAGAGCAGTAGAAATGGGGCCCATTATATATGGAGCATTATTTGGGCCCATAAGACAGTGGAGCTTCATCCATTGGGACCAACATATACTATAGCATTATGTGGAGCTCATCATATACGGTTTAAAACATTATATGGGATCAATGATTCCATATGGAGAAATATATGGGCCTCATTACTCTGTATAGCGCACTAAGCGCTGGCCATAATACTGTATGGAGTTATATATTGTCCGTTTTTGGAGGTATTGGAGAATTTAAAATGGATATCAGTCATGAGATGTAAGAAGTGAAGTGTTTTTCATTGTACTATACTGCTATTTCTCTGCCGTATCGGAGCATCATGAGTTGTGGTATGTGTTAAAGGGGCGCTCTTTGGCCCTGGGCCCACGAAAACCTGGAGCCAGCCCTACCCCCCCACAACTGTAGCCAAATAACCCCCATTTTTCGGTGTGTAACTAGTATTATGAAGTAAATTAAGGTTGACAACCTTAAGTAATAAGAATTGATGATTTTGGCATTCAAATGGGCACTGTAGGTGTGTTTCCTGTCCTCCTCTCACTGCCGACTTTAATTCCCCATTGACTTACATTGGGTTTTGTGTTTCGGTCGGACCCCGACTTTTCCCTATAGTCGGCCGATTTTGCTCGACCCGACTTTTGGAAAAGTCGGGTTTCATGAAACGAAACTCGACCCTGAATAAACAAAAGTCGCTCAACTCTACTCGCGATGTACCAAGTACTCTTTATGCATCAAATGGCCGAGTTCTCCAAAAAATATAACAAAGTTGTCATGGGAGATTTCAACTATCCAGACATTTATTGGGAATCTCTCTCAGGCAAAACTAACAGGTCAAGGAAATTCTTATCCTCTCTTGCTGACAACTTTATCTTCCAAAAGGTAGGGGAGAAAACAAGGGGAACTGCTACCTTGGATCTAATCCTTATAAACAGGGAGGAAATGGTTGAGGAGGTAAAAGAGGCTGGGACCCTAGGAGGTAGCGACCATGCTATTTTAGAATTTTGGATAACTAGAGGAGCAAGACCTGTGAAGACTCAGACGTCAAGGTTAGATTTCAGAAAGGCAGATTTTAAGGGATTCAGAAAGAGAATTGGAGGGATCCAATGGCTGGATATTCTTAAGGACAAAAATGTCCAGGAAGGATGGGAAATCTTGAAAAATGAAATTCTCAAAGCATAATCGTTAACAATTCCGAAAAGAGGGAATAATAGGAAGCATTTAAGGAAACCAGTGTGGATGAACATAGAACTTAAGCATATGCTAAAAAGGAAGAAAGAAATGTTTATAAAATGGAAAGAGGGAAGCATATATAAAGAAGAATATAATGCTGTCTGCAGAACCTGCAGGGCATGAATCAGATTATCTAAAGCTGACAATGAATTGAAGCTTGCAAGAGACGTCAAAAGCAATAATAAAGGATTTTGGGAATATGTCAAAAGTAAAAGAAAAGTCAAAGATGCTATAGCATTTTTACAGGATGAAAATGATGAAATGGTAAGACAGGATGTTGAGAAGGCCGAACTTTTAAATTCCTATTTTGCATCTGTTTTCTCTGAGAAAGGAAATGTAGCATCAACTATTCTTCACTGTCCTATTAAGGGAATAGAAGAATCCAGGATATCTACAAACAGATATATAGTGATGAAACACTTAGCTAACCTAAATGAATTCAAGTCTCCAGGTCCAGATGACTTACACCCCAGAGTATTGAAGGAGATAGCAGAAGACATTTTTGAACCGCTCTCCATAATCTTGGAAAATTCATGGAGAACAGGAGAAGTCCCAGAAGACTGAAAAAGAGCAAATGTTGTTCCTATCTTCAAAAAGGGGAAGAAGGTGGACCCAAGCAACTATAGGCCGGTGAGTCTGACTTCTATACCAGGAACGATCTTTCAACAAATTATTAAACAACATGTATGTCAGTACCTGGATAAGAATGAAGTGATTATACAGATTCAGCATGGGTTTATAACTAATAAGTCATGTCAGACTAACTTAATTTCTTTCTATGACAGAATTACTGATTGGGTGGATCAGGGAAATGCTGCAGATACAGTATATCTTGACTTCATCAAAGCATTTGACAAAGTATCTCACACAATCCTTATTGCAAAAATTACTAAGTATGGAATGGAAAAGGCAACTGTTAGGTGGATTAATAACTGGCTTAATGATCGGACCCAAAGAATGGTCATAAATGGCTGTACATCTAGTTGGAAGAATGCCTCAAGTGGGGTACCACAGGGCTCTGTCCTGGGCCCTGTGTTGTTCAACATCTTTATCAACAATTTAGATGAAGGAATTGAGGGTAAACTGATTAAATTTGCTGATGACACAAAGCTAGGAGGGATAACTAATACTAGAGAAGAGAGAGAGAAGATTTAAAAAGATATAAATAAACTGGAGCAGTGGGCAGCAGCTAACAGAATGGTTTTTAACAGGGAAAAATGCAATGAGAATGAAAAAAGCATATACAGAATGGGAGGAATAGGGCTAAGCAACAGCACATGTGAAAAAGACTTGGTGATACTAATAGATCACAGACTGAATATGAGTCAACAGTGTGATGCAGCAGCAAAAAAGGCAAATGCAATTCTAGGATATTTTAACAGAAGCATGCAGTCTAGATCACGTGAAGTCATTTTTGCCCTCTATTCCTCATTGGTCAGACCTCATCTGGAATACTGTGTCCAGTTTTGGGTGCCACATTTTAAAAAAGACATTAACAAACTGGAGCAAGTTCAGAAAAGAGCGACCAGAATCGTGACCGGTCTGCAAACCCTGTCTTATGAGGAAAGGTTGCAGGATTTGGGACTGTTTAGCCTGCAAAAGAGAAGACTGAGAGGAGACTTGATAACTGTCTACAAATATCTCAAGGGCTGTCACATTTCAGAAGGATCATCTTTATTCACCTTTGCCCAAGGAGAGACTAGAAGCAATGGGATGAAACTGAATGGGAGGAGACATAGATTAGATATTAGAAAAAACTTTTTGACAGTTAGAGTGATCAATGAGTGAAACAGGCTGCCACGATAGGTGGTGAGTTCTCCTTCAATAGAAGTCTTCAAACTGAGGCTGGACAGATATCTGTCTCGGATGATTTAGCGAATCCTGCTTTGAGCAGGGGGTTGGACTAGATGGCCCCGGAGGTCCCTTCCAACTCTGCGATTCTATCATTCTATGAGTACCGTGAGTACTGCATTACTCGCCATGTACCGAACACCCACGAATATGCTCGTTCATCCCTATATATGACCCATTGCTAGAAAAAATTCCTCCACTGTCCGGAATTACTTACAGTCCGACAGGAGAGAAAATGCATATGCTTGGGGGTAACTCTAAAGAAGCAAGATTGTTATATCCACCCTTTGCTCCTCTTTTCCTGACAAGGAAGGATATAATTTGAAGTACAGCTTACAGGCCTAATTGAAAACAAAAAACTTGTCACGCCTCCCAGAAAAACTGTCAGGCAAAGCAATCTTGGGCTCCACTAGGGGTTACCTGGAAGTCACGGTCCCCAAACCTGATAAGTTAGAGTACAGCAAAATGACAGTGCATGGATCTGTAACCTCCAGGCTGAGTTGCTGCAGTTGGCCTGCCAGAGCAGTGATAACATTCATGATGGATCAAAAAACATTTTTTTGTCAGTTAGTGTTACAGCACTGTTGTCTGGTATCCTGGAACCCGGAGTTCCCTCACTGTCCATAATACTAAGGTGTGCCCTAGCTATCCCTGTTCCCCAGATTACTTCTATTGGTGAAGATGCCAGGTTCACATATCTCTTTGAGCACCTGAATCCACCCTCAGTCTGTTCCTTCCTCACACCCAGGGAAGAGGAGAGTGGTAGGGATAAAGTAAAGTATCAATCATGAAAATATGCACTCACAGTGGGTTACCGGGGAGTGAAGGATGGGAAAAACCAAAGTAGAAGAAGTAGAGGAGTTGCACGCAACAAAAAACAAACAACAGTTTTAGATAAATCCACCAAATGCCTTCTCAATCAACAACTCTCCACCAAATTCTGAACCATGAAGCAATGAAGCTAGCTCTGTCAATGCATGTGTTATGCCGCTCTCACCAGGAGGCGGGGCTTCAGCCCCGACGTCACTCCCTTCGGTATGGCGGTCCCTCGGGGGTCCCCGTCGGATGCGCACGCGCAGCTCTCGTCCCCGGGTCTCCTCCTCCATGTCACGTTTGCGCTTGCGCGCTCCTGTCAGTGCTGTATAGGGCTCGGTCCTCTCTATGGTAATGGAGGACCTGACCTGGAACCTGTAGTGGTCATGTGCTTTCTGGCTAGGTCCTGTCCCGGAACCAGTAGTAGTCATGTGCTATATCAGACGACCTCCCCCTAGGGGAGGTGCCTGATTATTGTTGTGCTTCCTGGCTGGGTCAGCTGTGTCCCAGCCTGGCTGTGCGCTGTTCTCAGGTCCTATGCTCTGTCTGCTATTCTGTGGTGCTCCTAGCACTTGCTCTGAACCTTTGTTGATTCATGCTCAGTTGTGCCTCCTGGCACATCCTCTCGTATCCTGTCCCTTGTTTCTTGCTCAGTCGTGCCTCCTGGCATTCACTCTATTCCTGTGTTCTGTTACACCTCCTGGCACGACTGCTGCCTCATTCTGTACCCTGTCGTGCTCCTTGCACGCGTCCTGCTTTGTCTACCTCCAGATGTGTTACTCTCTACACGCCTTATGTGCCCACATGTACCCGTCTTGCACTATCCTGTATTCAGCGCACTCCCGTGTATTCTCCTGTGTTCCCTAGTATCCTGCACCCTCCAGTCACACAGTCTCGTATCTCCTGTGAGTAGGCCGCCTGGTGCCAGCAGTCGTGGTATCGTATCCCCTGGGGCTTGCTCCTGACACTCCCTGTATAGGGGGTGGTCCTCACTAGGCTAGCTCGCCCTGGGAGGGTTGGTGCCGCGACCCAGAGGGTCAACTCCAGGAGTCGCTAACACTCTAACACCCGTCACAGCCTGCTTGCCAGAGTCCAGTATATATAGTAAAAGAAGGTGGCCAACAGTGAAAAGCTGAGCGCTTTAATGCAGGTAAGCTTGCAGGAGCTCTCATCTGAGCAGATTAACCCTTGCACCGCTAGAAGAAACCTGTACCACTTAATATGAAGGAAAAGTACTTCTAGTTAGTGCAGGAGTAGGATAAATCAGACTGCATAGTTTTCTGGTTCTTCTCTGTCATTGTAAACCAGTGACAGTGACACTGGTCCGAATTGTAAAATTTGGCCTGGTCAGGAAGATGCTGGGCACAGCTGAATCAGCGCTAGTGTTCGGTCTCAAGACTCAGCCCCAAGGAAAGAGCCTCTGTAGACCCACTAAGTGCATTGTGTCGCACTGGCGAATGCCACTAATAAACGCTGGCTAATGTGGATTGCGGACTAAGTGCACAGTGGCGTACAGGCAAAGCCACTACTTGGCGCTGATGCTAGGGCCTGACTCTGCCTCCTACCTGCACTATCAGCCTAGGCACTAACTGGCAGGGCTGAACAACACATACATGCCAAGGGAAGGGGTTTCATAACGAATCAGTCACCAGAGACAATCATATGTACATACAACACTCACTCCACATGGTCTTAGTTAGGCGTCAGATTCCTGACACTGCACAGCAGGAATCCAGAGCCAGACATCCAGCGGTCTCCCATTCTCCTCCAACCGCTCCGGGTGCTGCTCTGCAATCACGGCGAGCCAGGCGTGCTGCTCAGACTCGCTCTGACAGCCTGGATGTTGCTGCAACCTCTGGTGCAGTAATGGTAGCGCAACCTGCTCTGCAGGGAACCGCTCCAGAGGCTAAGTCCTCGTGCCGTGCTACTGGGCATGCCCGCAAGGTGACCTCTCACTGGAGAGCAGGGGTCACATGCTCAGGTCCTGCGTCAGATCTGATTGGTCCTTTCCAGGGTACTGGAAGGTCCCGGAAGTGCATGGCTATAAAATGCCCGCATGGCGGCTCGGCCATGCACTAGTGTAGACTCAGATTGATATGTGTGTATGGATGCATGGACTGGTGACTGACTTATTATGATTCCCTTTCCCTCTCACATTACAGATGGTGACAGTATGTTGGTTTAGTCAGCGCCAGGTTGTGGCAAGCTACACACCACTGTGCTTACCACACCTACACTAGCATCCGTCGGTCTCCGGCTCCTCCGGCACCGTCGTTCAGCGGCTATCCTTACCGCCGCACTGCAGTAGCAGTATCTATTGGCGATTGCAGCTGCAACGCCACCCGCTGGTTTCCTGTGAGGCTAACAGGGCCAGCGTCTGTCTCTTATTTATGTTCGGTGTCTCTGTGTCTGAACAGAGCCGATCCTAAGCTCTCGGGTGACGTTAACCCGAGCGCTGTACCGCACCTTTAGCGTATCTGCCATTGTCCAGCAGCGGTCTTGTCATCTACCGCACGGTGGACCCCTCCTATCATTTATATCTGGTGCGTTCCGCCGACCCTAACAGTCTATACTAGTGCACGGCCGTGCGGCCATGCTATCCTTTTATAACTGCAGCCTTCTGGGACCTTGCTGAAGGTCCAATCTGAGCTGCTTGAGGACCTGAGCATGTGACCTTTGACCACCAATGAGAGGTCACCTCACGGGCATGCTCAGATGGAGAAAAACAGGACTTAGTCCCAGGAGTGTCTGCTCTCTGCTGACTAATGCTGGTTGCTATAGCTGAACCTGGGGCAGTAGCAGCAACCAAATGCATAACATTAGCCTGAGCAAGATGCTGGGACTGACGTCTCTGCTGAGCAGGATCCATTGCGGCTGAAGAAGGATGGGAGACTGCAGAGGACATGGCTCAAGATTTCCCCTGTGCAGTGGCGGGAGCTCAAAGCCTAACATTGGCGCCTCGCTACGCTCAAATGTCGCAATGAGCTGAGGAGCTCGATTGTGCTCAATAGGCTCCCAGGTCCTATCCTCAGGTCCGTGACCCTTCCAGTCCACAAGATAGAATTTTTTACCACGTACCACCTTACAACTGACAATGGTGTTCAACTCATAATCGTCTGCGGACGAACCCAATGTCCCAGCATATGACTCAGAAAACCAGGACATGTGAATGGGTTTTGAAGGGACACATGGAAGGTGTGGGTGATACCAAGGCATGGAGGAAGGGCCAAACGGTAGACGACAGGATTAACCTGTTCCAGGACCTTAAAGGGACCTATGTAGCGAGCAGTGAACTTAGTGGGCTCAACCTGCAGCTTGATGTTACGGGTAGAGAGCCACACTAAGTCGCCAGGGGCAAAATTCAGAGCAGGGTGCTGGTGAGCATTGGCGGAGGCCCTCATTCACTAATTAGAGGCCTGAATGGTATTCTGTGTGCTGTCCCAAATGTCACAGGCCTCCACCACCCAGTCTGCCACCCTAGAGTCAGTGGAAGACACAGGCATGAGTACAGGGACACGCGGTTGCTGGCCGTAATTAAAAAGGAAAGGTGTCTGCCCAGTGGAATCGGTGATGGTGTTGTTAAGGGCAAACCTTGCCCACGGTAACAAGGATGCCCAGTCATCCTGCCTGGCTGAAACAAAATGTTGCAGATATGTGACCAGCGTAAGGTTGGCCTTCTCTACCAACTCGTTTATCGCGGGATGGTAAGCTGAAGACAGATTTAGCTCAATGCTGAGCAGACGACAAAGCTCTCTCCAGATCCGAGATGCGAACTTGGGACTTTGGTCACTAACAATCTTGTCAGTCATACCGTGAAGACGGAATACATGTTTTATAGACATGTTTTATAAACTGTGCAGAAGGTACCCGTGGAAGAGGCACCAAGTGCACCATTTTAGAAAATTGGTCAGTGACCACCCAGATAATGGTACAATTCCGGGATTTGGGTAAACCTACAACAAAATCCATCCCAACCATTTCCCAGGGCCTATCCACCAACGGCAGGGGATACAGTAGACCTGCAGGCCGCTGCCAGGGAGACCGATTCTTGGCGCAGGAGGCACAGTCCCAAATATAGTCTCCAACGTAACGGTGCCATATGCAACAACCAGTACAACCTCGCCAGGAGCTCAGATGTCCTTTAGGCCCCAAAATGTCCACCCACCCTGGAGGAATGAGCTCAAGAGAGAAACTTCGGTCGCAAATTAGGAGGGACAAAAGTCTTGCCCGAAGGCACGGACTCAAGCGAAACCGGAGCCACGGTTCTCAGGTTCTCTGAAAGGACAATAAGCCAAGGCTCCTCTCCCTCCTCAAATGACACTATGGAGCGGTAGAGAGCGTCGGCAAGAGAGTCCTTCTCCCCAGAAAGAGAATGGAGGGTGAAGTGAAAACGAGAGATGAACAGGGACCATCTGGCCTGGCAAGAATTTAGCTGCTGGGCTGTCTGCAAGTAGATAAGGTTTCTATGGTCGGTGAATACTTAGAAGGGTTAACATGCCCTCTCCAAGAGATGTCTCCACTCAGAAAAGGCCAATTTCATTGCTAGCAACTTCCTGTCCCCGATGAAATAATTTTTTTCAGCCTGTGGGAAGGTCTTGGAGAAAAAGAAGCAAGGATGCTTCTGACCTTGAGCATCCTTCTGAAAGAGGACGGCTCCAGCACTGACGGAAGAAGCATCCACCTCCATGATAAAGGGTTTATTGACATTGGGGCGATATAAAATGGGAGCGCTAGCAAAATGTGACTTTGTAGACAGAAAGGCCTTGCAGACCTTTTCCGTTCATAATTTGGGGTTAGCTTCCTTCTGGGTGAGGGCAACCAGGGGAGCTGCCAAAGTTGAGAAGTGGGGAATGAACTGGCCATAGTAGTTAATGAACCCCATGAAGCGCTGCACCGCTTTAAGAGGATGGGGTTCTTGCCAGTTCATTACAGACTCCAGCTTGGCAGGATCCATGGCCAATCCCTAGGCCGAGATGAAAAGGAAAGACAAGGACTCCTGCTCAAAGACACACTTCTCAAGCTTAGCCCATAGGAGGTCGAAGACTTGGCAGACATCTCTAGGTGGAGTGTATATCTGGAGAGTAGATGAGAATATCATCCATATAGACTACAACCAAGGTGGATAACAGATCCCAGAAGATGTTGTTCTCAAAGTCTTGGAAAATGGCGGGAGCATTACAGATCCCGAAGGGCATCACTAGATACTCGGCATTCAACATTAGGGATGGTAATTACATCTTCCACTCGTCCCCCTCACGAATGTATATCAGGTTATAAGCGCCCCGCAGATCTAATTTTGTAAATAACCTCGCTCCCCGCAACCTATCAAAGAGCTCAGAGATAAGATGCAGAGGGTATTTATTTTTGATGGTTATAGCATTGAGACCCCTGTAGTCTATGGAGGAACGTAACTCCCATTCTTCTTCTGCATAAAGAAGAACCCAGCCCCTACAGGTGACACTAATTTCCTAATGTATCCTCTTGCTAGATTTTCCTTGCTGTACTGAGACGTGGCCTCCATCTCTGGGAGAGATAACGGATAGACTCGACCCCGGGGAGGCTGAGCACCAGGCAAGAGATCAATAGGACAGACATAGGGGTCGTGAGACAGAAGAGTCTCTGCAGCTCTCTTGGAGAATACGTCCGCATATGATTAATAGTGTTTGGGGAAAGAGGATAGGTCTGCGGACCCTTCTGTAGAAGCCACCTGAACAGACTCCCTCTGACATCTACCCTCCCAAGACTCACTCCATCCCAATATTCTCCCAGAGGACCACTCAATATGAGGAGAATGATAGCGTAACCAATGAACCCTTAATAAGACTTCATCGATACCCTCGGGTCCGACTAATAGGGAGATTATCTCCTGGTGGGCTGGAGACATGGTGAGAGTAAGTGGGATGGTCTGGTGTGTGATCTGTGAGGGCAGTGTCAACCCATTTACCTCTCGGATGGTCACTTGCTTGGTGATCATCACCAGAGGTATTGCGTGCCATTGGGCAAAGGCTAAAGACATGAAATTGCCCTCCACCCCGAAATCCACACAAACCTCTACCACATGAGTAGATGGGCCTATCGTGAGTGTCACCTTGAAGGACAATTTGGAAGAAAATGCCACTGTATCTAGTGAGCCTCCTCCGATAACCACTAGACGTGGATGCTTTCCCAACCGCTGAGGATATCTGGAGGCAAAATGTCCAGACTGCTGACAGACATGGTGGACCATGAGTGCACGATCGGTCATAGACTTAGAGTCCCCTTGTGACACATCCATGGCCTCCTGAGGCTCTGACGCTTGACCGGGGATTCCAGAGGCTCAGTGAAGCTCAGTGAAGCTAGGAGCCAACCGAAACCTCTGCCGACACTGGGCTCGCTCCAACCTTCACTTGGAGAATTGGAGGTCGATGCGAGTAGAGACTGATATTAGCTCCTGGAGTGTGGCTGGAAACTCCCTAGTGGCCAGAGCGCCCTTCACATGGTCAGCCAGTCCCCTCCAAAAAACAGGGATGATGACTTGATCCGGCCACTCCAGCTCAAATGCTAAAGTCCAGAAGTGGATGGCAAAGTGACTGCCTATGGATGAGCCCTGAGTCAATGTCAGCAGTTAGAGCACTGTATCATGGGTGACTCGTGGTTCCAAGAAGACCTGTTTCAGAGTGCTCAAAAACCACAAAGCACTCTGCACCACATGATCAGCGTGCTCCTACAGCGGCGTAGCCCACTCCAATACCCTGTCCGACAGAAGTGAAATAATAAATCCCACTTTAGCCTGCAGTGAGGGGATATGTGCAGCCAGCAGCTCAAGGTGTATCACTCTCTGGTTCACGAATCCCCTACATGACTTGCTATCGCCTGAGTACCTATTAGGCAGCGGGAGACGGGATAAGGTCGGAACAGGGGTGGCTGCGGACATACGGGCTGCAGCCTCACTAGCTGCCTGAACAGCTACTGCAGCCACATCCACAGCTGAGGTTGTACACTTGAGAGCCGACAACCTGTCCTCCAGCTGCTGGATGTACCGCTGTAGTTGCTGTTCATCTGCCATCACTAGCCAGACCCTGGTGCTAGTATAATGTTAGGGCTGGCGGAATGCACCATATAATATAAAGATGGTAATAAAGTACATTCACAGCCCGGGTTCCACCATGCAGAGATGTTAACTGCTGCTTAGTAATAGCGGACACAAAATGGCGGTATCTCATTTGACACACGTGGGTTAAACACCACCTGGTGGCTACTGTGACACTAACTGGCAGGGTTGAATAACACATGCATACCAAGGGTAGGGGTTTCATAATGAGTCAGTCACCAGAGACAATGATACGTGCATACAACAATCCGTGCGGCCATGCAATCATTTTATAACCGCAGCCTTCTGGGACCTTGCTGATGGTCCAATTTGAGCTGCTTGAGGACCTGAGCATGTGACCTCTGACTACCAATGAGCGGTTGTCTCACAGGCATGATCAGATGGAGAAAAGCAGGACTTCGTTCCAGTAGAGTTTGCTCGCCGCTAACTAATGTTGGTTGCTATAGCTGAACCTGAGGCAGTAGCAGCATCCAAACGCATAGCATTATCCTGAGCAAGACACTGGGACTGATATCTCTGCTGAGCAGGATCCTCTGTGGCTGTTTAAGAATGGGAGACCGCAGAGGATATGGCTCGAGATTCCCTCTTGCAGCGGTGGGATCTTAATGTCTAACACCTGTGATGTTAATTGTCCAGTCCTGGATTAGGAAACATGACAAACAGCTCAAAGTGAAACTTAACCTCCAAATTCCCCTGATATTGGTCATTTGATCAAATATTTATAGGTTGCACAGGAAAGTCAAGTCCCTTTCAAACGGGCTGCACTTCACAAGTTATAGCATTTAAATAAACCTTGTGTCAGGCACTGTTTGATACCTTTAGAGGTGCTGAGAATTGCATGCTTGTTTTGTAGCATGAGTATCATTGAGGAACCTACACATTCTCTCCATATAAATCTACTAATAGTATTAAATATGTAACTGGATATTTTTCATATAAAGTTTACTGACAAAACATGGACTAAACCTAACTTTAATTATAAGCTTAAAGAAGTGTGCAGCTACACAATATTTGGTTGCAGTAACACTTCAAGAAAAATGATAGTTTTAAATTTAAACAATTGAGAAGCAGCAGTGTCTAGCTGCATTCCAACATATTTTATTCTTTAATTGAACCATAGCTTTTTAATACTTAAAGACCAATATACTTTGCCAATCCCTATATACTTTTTAATTTAATAACATTTCAGTTAATGCCTTCACCTAAATTTTGCTTGCAAAGGACTTTATCATAAGTGGCTTTCGGTGAAAAATATATTACAGTGCAAATTTTAATCACTTTACAAACTGGGCCAAATTTGTTGGAATCTGCTTGTGTCTTGAATTAATTCTGCCAACCTCATGAACCACAAGCCCAGATGGATAACTCTTCTTTCAATAAAACACCTACCAATTTTTACTTTAAACTTTTTTTGTTCTCTATGTGGTAAATAATATTCTGACAGTTGGCAGGGCTTGGAGATAGAATCATGACTGCAGTGCTCTTGCTGAGAAGACAAGAAATTTATTATTTGCCAATTCAAGCATAAACTCGTAATGGATTAGAGCAAATCAATACCTCCTTTTTTCATGAATGGGAAAGCGTGCTGATCAGAGACGCATGGAAAGCCACAGAGAACCCTAAGCTAGACAAGAAAGGGCACAGACTGATCTCTAGAAGTCTTAACCCAAACACCGACCTTAATTATAACTTGCAAATACTTTCTATTCTCTGCAAAGTTCAGTCTCTTTGTATTCTACAACATGGAAGAGACATTTCAGCTACAAATACTGAATGTTGTGCTTAGACAATTACATGGTGAAAAAGGCTGAAAATAAAATACATTTTATCTACTCTGTGTGTGTTCAGCACATTCCTCAATTATGGGACTGTTCTAAATCCCATATCTATCTTTTTTCTGTTTTCCAGTTTCCCATAAAGAATTAATTTTTGTACTTCTATCTGCATGAAAAAAGAAATGGCCACTCATAGTATATATGTTTTCACTATGTGGATTATGTATACTTATGACATGACTGTTTCAGGAGGCTGTGTTAGCTACTAGGGATAAGCGATCACTAAAATAATCGGGTACTCATTGCTCTAACCAAGCAATTCCTAAGGCCGAGATCACACATGCGAGAAACATGACCGAGTCTCGCATGTTAATACCTGGCACTGCCTCTGGCACTTGGGAGCGGAGCATGTGGCTCCATGCATTGCAATGTGGCAGCACGCGCCAATCCAAGTGCCGGCGACAGTGCCGGGTATTAAAATGCGAGACTCAACCATGTTTCTCGCATGTGTGATCCCAGCCTAATACTCGCATTCTCGTTTTGAATAATGAGTATAATGGAAGTCAATGTGATAGCCGATCTTTTTTCTAGTAGACCCTACAAAGAGATCTGGAAGGCAGTAATAATGTTCAAATGGATGTAAAAAGTGCTGAATGGAAGGAGAACAGCATGGGGAAGACCCCTGTAGGCATCTCTGACTCCCAGATGGTTGCTGTATTTTACATTAAGAAAATATTATGAAATGTTTTTTCCCATATAATGACTAGTATATAAGGCAACATTTAATAAGGAGTGAGCAAAAAGTATAAATTTAGTACACCAAAATTGATTTTTTTTTTTAAAAAAAGGAAATTTCAGTTGAATTTATGAAGGAAGCAAGAGCTGCCAAAAATGAGGGACCCAGTGGGACTCAGATACACTCTTTAATAGGGATTATGTCATGATCCAGGACGGGATTTCACTTTGACCCGTCCTGGTTAGACTATGGGTTAATTGTGCTGCCTCTCTCTGGCAGCAGGAGGCTATTTAGTGCTCACTGGACCTGGGTCCGGTGTCAGTTATACTCCTGCCCTCGGCTGAGTTAAGTGACCTCTTGTATACGTGTGCGTTGTGCCTGATATCTTGCTTGCTTGTTCGGTTGTGATCTGGTTCTGTCCCTGTTACGAGTTCTGCCTGACCCTCTTGTATTGCGCTACCTCTCGTGTATGACTCTCTGCTTGTGACCTGACTTCTCTCTGCTCGTCCCCTTGGTACCGCGTCACCCTCTTGTGTATGACCTTTGGCTTTGTCTGACCACCCGTCTGTTTGTCCCTCCTGTACCTCGTTTGCCCGTACTGCTGTGACCTCCGTTTTGCCTGACTCTGAGTTGTTGTATGGTGTCCTGTCCTATCTGAATACAGGACGCTAAGCCCCGCCCCCTTGCAGTCGCATGACCATAGGTCCCGTGCAGACTATTCAGTTTCAGTGTCCGCAGGTTCTATGCCTCTTTACTTTCCAGCGCTGACTGGACCCTGACACTATTAAACTGAAGCACGCATGGTCACCTCTGCTGCCCTGCTCCACAGGTATCTTTTAGCACTGCTTCTGTACTCAGGACACGCGCACTGGCTCTATGAGCAAGTGCAGTGCGGTGTCTCTGACAGATTATACTCACTTGCGAGAGACTCACACGATTCTCATGCGAGTCTCTCGCTTGAACTCTCGGCACTGCTGCCGGCACTGGGACCGGAGCGTGCAGCTGAATAGAAATACATGTAGCAACACTCTCCAGTCCCAGTGCCGGCAGCTGTGCCAGGTTTTCATGTGAGAGACTCGCACGAGAATCGTGTGAGTCTCTCGGAAGTGAGTATGAGCCCTAAGACATAAGGGAGGACCTCATACACATTCTGTTCATATTGTCATGTATTGGTACTTCTAGACTAATAAAGCTATGCACTTTTGAGGGTCATATACCAAGGAAATACTCTCCAGATCACAGTATAGTCTATGGGTGAGCAATATAATACTGATCCATTTTTTTTTAAATATTATTATTAAAATGTTTATAAAACTGGTATGTGAAGAGGGAGGGGGGAGCAAGGAGGGGGCAAGGAGGAAGGGGGAAGGAAAAGGATAAATGTAAAGGTCATAAAAAATAGAGAACCTTTGTAACAAAGCATACATCAATAAGTATACAATATAGTAATACCAATAAGCAGTACAAAATGCTGAACCTTTGAGAAGGAGAGACAAGAGCGCGGTTTAATCCAACCATGTAAGGAAGTATATGAGAAAATTTTAAATTTAAACTCTTCTAAATTTACTGTTCCAAACCTTCCATTTTTTAGTGTGGGCGGGAATACTATTATTAATAACTGCAAACCTCCATTCAATAGCATTATGTTGATAGATTTTATTTAAAATGTCTGAGAATTTAGGAGGATCAGGTTTCTTCCAAAAGTAAGTCAAATTATTTTTAACTGCCAGGAGGATTTGAATAACTACCCGTCTCACCGATGGGTGCAATTGATCCATATGCAAGGAAAGCAATGCTTTTTGGGGAGTCAAAGTAAAGTTTCCAGTGAAGGATTCAATATGATGAGAAACCTGGAGCCAGAGATGTTTATGCTTCGGGCAACAACAAAAGAAATTTGGGAATTACTCATCGCGGGAAAACCTCCTGGTAGAAGTTGCAGAGGCGATTCAGACCCTCAATTACTGTGTCTGTGGAGACAGCGAAAACGGTTCTTTGTGAAGAAAGGATTGCTTTAACGCAGTAGCGTGGATCACATCACCGTTACTCGTCTCCATCAAACTGTGATCACAGGGAGTGATGTGGACATGGTCCTCACTGCCTATCATGATGTGTCTGGTCATTTTGGAGTGCAAATGACAGAAGCCACAGGCCGTAGGTGATCCTATTGGATTGGCATTAGAGAAGACATTGAAAAATGGTGGCAGGAATATCACATGTCTGTGACTATCACAACTGTGAAAGGTGATCATAAAGCACCACTGCATCCACTTGTAGGTTGACGTCCATTACAAATGGTAGCCATTGATCATCTGAAGGTAGAGGCCAGCAGGACAGGCCATAGCTACATCTTAACCATCCTCAATTAATACCCCAAATTTCTAGTGGCCGTCCCTGTGAAGGATTTACCTGACCAGACTACACAGCGGTGGAGCAAGGAGAGGTAAGTTTTGCAACTTGCAAGTGCTGTGGCCATGACCAAGCAGGGGAGGCACTTTTGTGGTCAACGGTACTGGCACAGGGCCCCTCAAAGTACGCTGGTGTGTCTGACGGTGAGTGGGCCCCCCCACAGTCATAGACACTGTATTGTACTATGATGGGCCCTGTGCCAGTGCTGTCGGCCATCAGTGGGCCCATCCACCAATTCAGAGCAATGGCACTTGCCCAGGTGGTGACTCTAGCCCTTGGGGGGATGGGCAGCCCAGTTAGGGAGGTTTAAAAAATGGCATATGTTGATGTGTTGGCTGGACATTCAGCTGCTGCAAAGGGCGGAATTGGGCAAGTCCGAGGAACAGGAGGACAAAAGCGAGGCAGTTTTCTGGCAACCTATGTGTCATCAGGGGAAGGTGGGACAAAATCCTTTGAAACCCATGCATGGTTCATTTTAATGAAGGTTAGATCATCAACATTTTGGGTCGACAGACGGGTCCTTTTTTCTGTCAGGATTGATCCAGAAGCACTGAAGACTCTTTCAGATAACACACTAGCAGCAGGGCTCCTGTAAGGCATATTGTGCCAATTCAGGCCAGGTGTCCAGTTTAGAGGCACAATTGTCAAAAGGGGTGTGACCTGTGAGGGAGAACATCGATATGGGAGAAGTAGTTTGTAACCGTAGTTGACAACTGCTGTCTCCTGTCACTTTTAATCGATGCAGTATTAGCAGTCGTGTGAGCGGTACTTGAGAAATCATTCCACAACATGGTCATTAAACCCCTGTCTCCAACGCCACTTCAGCTGTGTGCACCATGAACACCTCTTCCATTGTGCTCACTACGGCTCATGGGAGAGCCAGCACCACTGCTGTGTGCTGGGAAAGCCTCAAACAAACGGTTTACCAGAGTTGCTTGTTTGTTAGCAAATATTATCTCTAGGTTCTCCTGTGGCATGATGTTGTGTAATTTGCCTTTGTAGCATGGATCAAGGATGCTGGCCAGCCAGTAGTCATCATCCCTCATCATTTTGGTAATGCGGGGGTCCCTTATTAGGATCGGCAAGGCATAATCGCACATGTGGGCCAATGTTCCAGGTGTCAATTCTGCACTGCCACTACTGGGTGGAGGAGCACTTTCTGGCAAATCCACGTCCCTTCAGTCATGCACAAACATTGTACCTGACCTTGGCATGCCCACATGTTCTCTTGCCCCCTGATAAGCATCCTCCTGCCCAAAATAATCATCCCTTCCTCCTCCTCTTCCTCTTCTTCCTCCACCTCATCCAGGACAGTTCCCTGACCAGACAATGGCTGACTGTCATCAAGGCTTCCCTCTTCCTCCTCCGCTGCAGAAGCCTGATCCTTAATGTGCGTCAAACTTTGCATGAGCAGACGCATAAGTGGGATGCTCATGCTTATGATGGCATTGTCTGCGCTTACCAGCCGTGTGCATTCCTCAAAACACTGAAGGACTTTACAGAGGTCTTTCAGCTTTGACCACTGCACGCCCGACAATTCCATGTATTCCCTCAAACTGCCTGCCCGTGTATCCTCCCACAAATGCATTACAGCCTGCCTCTGTTCACACAGCCTCTCATCTATGTGCAGGGTGGAGTTCCACCTTGTTGCAACATCTATGATTAGGCGGTGCTTGGGGAGGTGGAGCACTCGCTGCAGCTTCTGCATACGAGTGAAGTAGACGTTTGAGCAACAGATGTGCGAGCACAGTCTTCGCACCTTATGTAGCAGGGATGTTAACTCTGGATAATTATTAAGGAAGCACTGCACCAGCAGGTTCAAAGTGTGAGCCAGGCAAGGTATGTGTGTGAGTGTTGCACGGGCTATGGCTGCCACAAAATTACGGCCGTTATCACTGACTACCTTGCCAGCCTCAAGATGTAGACTGCCCAGCCATGACTCAGTTTGTCACTGCAAGTAGTCGGCCAGTACCTCCGCGGTGTGTCTGTTGTTGCCCAAAGACATCATCTTTAACACAGCCTGCTGACGCTTACCACTAGCTGTTCTAGCTGTTCGATAGTGGGATACCTCGTGTGCAACACTGCCAGCTGCGGACGAAGTACTAGTGCGACTGCACTCTGTGGATGAACTTTCGCTGATAGAGGAGGAGGAGGGTCAAAAGCCTACAGCCAACTGTTTCCTATACTGTGGGCTAGGCAGCACTGTTACACCACCGCTGTCCCCTGTGGAGCCTGCATCCACCACATTAACCCAGTACGCAGTGATGGACACGTAACGGCACTGGCCATGCCTACTGGTCCATGCATCTGTTCTGAGGTGCACCTTTCCACTCACTGGCTGTTTTAGTGCATGGACAATGCGGTATTTCACATGCCGCTGGAGGGCAGGGATGGCTTTTCAAGAAAAGAAGTGCCGACTGGGTAGGTCATAGTGTGGGACAGTGTAGGTCATAAGCTCGCGGGAAGATTCGCTTTCAACCAAACGGTAGGTGTTATGAATGGGTCACCGAGGAGGAAATAACCTAAACATGCTAAGCCCAGAAAAAACAGAGAGGTTGGTAACTATGCAGATTGCAGATCCCTGATCCTACCACACAACTAGCAGCAGCCGTGGAGCGTGCCTACGATGAACCTAGATGCCTCGTCACAGCCGGAGGATTAAATAAGCCTAAAGCAAGAAAAGGGAAAACTAACTGCCCCAGAGCAGACCCTAAAGGAATAGACAGCCCCCACACATGTATTGACGGTGAAACAAGATGAAAACACAAACACAGGTAGGAAAATAGGCTGAGCAAATGATGGGGCCCAAACTAACTAGAAAGGAGAGGAAAGGACAGACACTGTATGCAATCTGGCCAAAACACTACAAAATAATGTCCAACACTTCTGATAACAAAATTAACCCTGAAGTCACAAGACTTCTCCCACTATATCAGCACTCAAATATTCTGAGACAGAGTAAAAAGAGGTCAATCTAATAAGGGACAAAAATTGGCAAATACAGATAAATAAGAGTGGAAATACAGCACAGCCCAAGCCGGGGCTGGCTGACCACACAAAAAACTGAATAGAACAACAAAATCAAGTGTGAACATTAACAGAAAAACTTAGTTTGAGCTGGCTGGAACAGAGCTGAGAACCAAGACCTGACAAGCAGAAGGAATCACCAGCTACTGAATAGGGCGTCAGCTGTCTTAAATCCAATCTGAGACTCCTGAGATCCAATCGTCAACCTCATTCTCAGGTGGCAGATCTCCACCGATCAAACCAGCCTCACCACCTCCCGTCACCACCAGAGGGAGTCTGGAAGGAGAACTCACAACTGGTGAACCAGAGAATGAACTCACAACAGTACCCCCCCTTAAGGAGGGGTCACTGAACCCTCATCCATGCCACCAGGCTGATCAGGATGGGCCCGGTGAAAAGCACGAACCAATCTATTGGCATGAATATCGGAGGGAGAGACCCAAAAATTATCCTCCTGACCATAACCCTTCCATTTGACCAAATACTGGAGTCTCCGTCTAACCAAACGACAATCCAATATTTTCTCTACCTCATAATCCACATTGCCTTCAACCAACACAGGGTCAGGAGGTGCTGCCATAG
The DNA here is from genome assembly GCF_039654945.1 of Dendrobates tinctorius. NCBI lineage: Eukaryota > Metazoa > Chordata > Amphibia > Anura > Dendrobatidae > Dendrobates > Dendrobates tinctorius. The sequence continues at coordinate 3,997,046 of NW_027361793.1, forward strand.
GAACCACTGGCTCAACAAAACTTTTCAACAGAGATTTGTGAAATACGTTATTGATCTTGAACGGGACTGGAAGAGCCAATCGAAACGAAACAGGATTAAGAATTTCCTAAATCTTATAAGGAACAATAAATCTTGGCTTAAATTTAGGACATGCAACCTTCATAGGAATATTCTTAGACGACAACCAAACCATATCACCCACTTTAAACCGGGGACCAATGTTCTATGCCAGTTGGAAAATCGCTGGGCCTTTTCCTGAGAGAGTGACAACTTATCCACCACTTGGTCCCATATCTGCTGCATTCTCTTAACCACAGTGTCCACACCTGGGCAGGATGAAGATTCCACTTGCCCTGAAGAGAATCGAGGATGAAACCCAAAATTACAGAAAAAGAGTGACATCAAAGTGGCAGAACTAGCTCTATTGTTCAATGCGAATTCGGCCAAGGGCAAAAATGAGACCCAATCATCCTGATCAGCAGATATAAAGCATCTCAAATAAGACTCCAAGGTCTGGTTTGTTCTCTCAGTCTGTCCATTGGTCTGGGGATGAAACGCGGAGGAGAAGTATAACTGAATTCCCAGACTGGAACAAAAGGCTTTCCAGAATTTGGAAGCAAACTGGACTCCTCTGTCGGACACAATGTTCTCAGGAATCCCATGCAACCAAACCACCTGTTGTAAAAACAAGGGCACCAACTCAGAGTAAGATGGCAACTTTGGGAGTGGTACAAGATGGACCATCTTCGAAAATCTATCACAAATCACCCAGATAACAGTCATTCTCTGAGAGACAGGAAGATCAGAAATAAAATCCATTGAGATATGGGTCCATGGCCTCTTGGGCACCGGCAAGGGCATCAGCAACCCACTAGAAAGAGAACAGGGTTTAGACCGAGAACAAGTCCCACAGGACTGTACAAAATTCCTGACATCATGAGATAAGGCAGGCCACCAAAAGGACCGACTCCCCAAATCTCTGGTACCAAAAATACCTGGATGACAAGCCAATGCGGAGCAATGTATTTCAGACATCACTCTCTTTCTCCACTGGTCAGGAACATACAATTTTCCCATAGGGCAACGCTCAGGTTTATCCTCCTGAAATTCCTCCAGGGCGCATCTCAAATCGGGCGAAATGGCAAAAAGAACTACCCCCTCACCTAGGATGGTAGTAGGCTTGGTCACACTAAGAGAATCGGCAAAGAAACTCCTAGAAAGGGCGTCTGCCTTAACATTCTTAGTGCCCGGAAGAAAAGAGACCACAAAATTAAAACGCGTGAAAAACAAGGCCCATCTAGCCTGTCTAGGATTCAAGTGTTTGGCCTACTCCAGATAAATCAAATTCTTGCGATCGGTGAGGACCACAACTTGATGTCTAGCTCCCTCCAACCAATGTCTCCACTCCTCAAATGCCCACTTCATGGCCAACAATTCCCAATTCCCCACGTCATAGTTGCATCCAGATGGGGAGAACTTTCGAGAAAAGAAGGCACAGGGATTCATCTTAGAAGTCACAGGGTCTTTTTGGGACAAAACAGCTCCTGCACCAATCTCAGAAGCATCTACCTCCACCTGAAATGGAAGTGAGACATCAGATTGCCGTAAAACTGGAGCTGAAGTACATCTCTGCTTAAGCTCCTGAAATGCTGAGATAGCCTCAGGAGACCAATTCAGCACATCAGCGCCCTTCATGGTCAGATCAGTCAGTGGTTTGACAATATCTGAAAAATTACCTATAAATTTACGATAAAAATTATCAAAACCAAAAAACTTCTGGAGGGCCTTCAAAGAAGTAGGCTGAAACCAATCATAAATGGCCTGTACCTTGGCTGGGTCCATTTCAATAGTCGATGGAGATCAGATAAATCCCAAAAATGAAATCCTCTGTACACCAAAGAGGCATTTTGATCCCTTAACAAACAGGGAATTCTCCCTCAAAATCCGGAACACAGTCCGGATGTGTTCCACATGAGAATCCCAATCACTAGAAAAGATCAAAATATCATCCAGATAGATGATCAAAAACGTATCCACAAAGTTACGGAAAATATCATTCATAAAGGACTGGAAGACAGAAGGGGCATTAGTGAGCCCAAAAGGCATCACCAGGTACTCAAAATATCCCTCCGGAGTATTAAACGCCGTCTTCCATTCATCCCCGTGCTTGATGCGAATAAGATTATACGCCCCCCTGAGGTCAAGCTTAGTAAACCAGCAGGCATTCTTAACTCTGGAAAATAAATCAGACATCGAAGGTAACGAGTACTGATATTTAACCGTCATCTTGTTAAGGGAACAATAATCAATACACAGTCTTAATGAACCATCGTTCTTGGCCACAAAAAAAAACAGCACCTAAAGGTGACGAGGATGGTCTAATATGACCCTTCTCCAATGACTCCTTAATATAGTATCGCATAGCATCATGTTAGGGTACAGATAAGTTGAAAAGCCGCCCCTTGGGAAATTTACACCCAGGCATCAACTCAATTGCACAGTCATTACCCCTATGAGGAGGCAAAGACGCAGACTTGCTCTTACTAAATACATCAGAAAAATCGGCTAGATAATCAGGAATATCATGAGACTGAGGAGAGGTGGAGAAAGCAGGAAGAGTCCCTAAAAACACACTGACAACCCCAACTCACCACAGACCCAGATTTCCAATCCAAAACTGGTTTTTGAGTTTGCAACCAAGGAAAACCCAGAACAATAGTATCATGCAAATTATGCAGCACCAAAAATTTACAATTTTCTTGGTGGTATGGAGCAACTCGCATTGTCACCCGGGTCCAAAACTGAGGTTTATTCTCTGCCAAAGGAGTAGCATCAATACCCCTCAAAGGAATAGGCGTCCACAGAGGCGTCATGAAAAAACCACAACGTTTAGGAACGTCCAAATCCATCAGATTCAACGCTGCTCCTGAATCCACAAAAGCCTTAGTGGAAAACATGGATAAGGAGCAGATCAGAGTAATTGCCAAAAGGAACTTAGGTTGTACACTGCCCACAGCAAATGTGTGCGCAAAACGTTTCTGTCGTTTAGGGCAGACAGAAATAGTATGACAGGCATCTCCACAGAAAAAACACAGCTTATTACGCCTTCTAAACTCCTGACGTTGCGCCCTAGACAAAACCCCATCACATTGAATAGGTTCAGACGCTTGTTCAAAAGGTGGCAGCGCCTCCCGTGTAGTTTTACGTTCACGTAAACGCCAATCAACTTGAATGGCTAATGACATGGAATCATCCAGACCAGAGGAAACAGGAAATCCCACCATAACATCAACATCATTTATGGTCTCTGATAAACCCTTCCAAAAGAGAGCTGCCAATGCACTATCATTCCATGTAGTAAGGACCGCCGACTTTCGGAATCTTTGACAGTATAACTCTGCAGAATCCTGACCCTGGTTTAATGCCAACAGGGTTCTCTCAGCTTGATCAACAGCATTAGGTTCATCATACAACAACCCCAAGGCTTGAAAAAATGCATCCACATTAGTCAGAATAGGGTTTTCAGGTGTCAGAGAAAAAGCCCAATCCTGGGGATCGCCGCGCAGCAAGGAGATGACAATTTTAACCTGCTGCGCAGAGCTCCCTAATGAGTTAGGCTTCAAGGCCAGAAATATTTTACAATTATTCTTAAAATTCAGAAATTTAGACCGATCCCCAGAAAACACATCAGGAGTAGGGATCTTAGGTTCAACAGCATGTGACTGAATGAGGTAGGTGGAAATTCCCTGCACTTCAGCAGCCAGCTGCTCCACACGATCAGAAAATTGCTTAATCTCCATTAGGAAAAAGAAAAAAAAAATCCTCCTACGGCCCCAGAGAAAAAAGAGGAAAAAAAATATATAAAAAAAAAAATTCTGACACTTTTTTTTTTTAACAACTTTTTCCTGCTTTTGAGTACCCTAGAATCTGCGGTATGGCTGGTGATTCTGTTATGAATGGGTCACCGAGGAAAAACCCTAAACATGCTAAGCCCAGAAAAACCAGAGAGGTTGGTAACTATGCAGATTGCAGATCCCTGATCCTATCACACAACTAGCAGCAGCCGTGGATCATGCCTACGATGAACCTAGACGCCTCGTCACGGCCGGAGGACTAAATAAGCCTAAAGCAAGAAAAGGGAAAACTAACTGCCCCAGAGCTGACCCTAAAGGAATAGACAGCCCCCACACATGTATTGACGGTGAAACAAGATGAAAACACAAACACAGGAAAATAGGCTGAGCAAACGATGGGGCCCAAACTAACTAGAAAGGAGAGGAAAGGACAGACACTGTCTGCAATCTGCCCAAAACCCTACAAAATAATGTCCAACACTTCTGATAACAAAATTAACCCTGAAGTCACTAGACTTCTCCCACTATATCAGCACTCTGAAATATTCTGAGACAGAGCAAAAAGAGGCCAATCTAATAAGGGACAAAAAGCAAATTGGTAAACAGACAAATAAGAGTGGAAACTCAGCACAGCCCAAGTCGGGGCTGGCTGACCTCACAAAAAAACTGAATAGAACAACAAAATCAAGTGTGAACATTAACAGAAAAACTTAGCTTGGGCTGACTGGAACAGAGCTGAGAACCAAGACTTGACAAGCAGAAGGAATCACCAGCAACTGAATAGGGTGTTGGCTGTCTTAAATCCAATCTGAGACTCCTGAGATCCAATCGTCATCCTCATTCTCAGGTGGCAGATCTCCACCGATCAAACCAGCCTCACCACCTCGCGTCACCACCAGAGGGAGTCTGGAACGAGAACTCACAACTGGTGAACTAGAGAATGAACTCACAACAGGTAGGGCATCATCTCTAATGAGATTAGATTGGCAATGTAGGCATTCAAACACAATGTACGCGGATGATTGGATGAGTACTTTCTAGTCCTACTCAGAGTGTCTGGAAGGGTGAGCTGGACTGGAGAGCTGCATATGGGGGATGTAGCGGTGGACCGAATGGAGTGAGAGGGGGTTGGTGATGGTATTGGTGGTGATGGCCTAGATTCAGTGTTGTGTTGCAAAACCATTGTGATTCCCTGAGTGCTTTGGCCTTGCGATGACACCTCCACATTTAGTGCTGGTGGTGTGCTTAACGGTGGCGGTGGTCTTACAGTGGGGGAAGCGATGGAGCGTTGCAGGTTACCTTCAGTCGGAGCAGGTGCACATGTGCTACCTTAGTGTTGTGAGTTCATTTTCTGGTCTACCAGTTGTGAGTTCTGCTTCCAGGCTCCCTCTGGTGGTAACAGGAGGTAGTGAGGCTGATTTAATCAGTAGAGATCTGCCACCTGATAATGAGGATGACTATTGGACCTCAGGAATCTCAGACTGGAATTAAGACAGCCGACGCCCTACTCTGGTGCTGGTGATTCCTTCTGCTTGTCAGGTCTTGGTTCTCAGCTCTGTTCCAGTCAGCTCAAGCTAAGTTTTTCTGCTAATGTTCACACTTGATTTTGTTGTTCTATTCAGTTTTTTGTGTGGTCAGCCAGCCCCGGCTGGGCCTGTGCTGAATTTCCACTCTTATTTATCTGTATTTGCCAATTTGCTTTTTGTCCCTTATTAGTTTGGCCTCTTTTTGCTCTGTCTCAGAATATTTCAGAGTGCTGATATAGTGGGAGAAGTCTAGTGACTTCAGGGTTAATTTTGTTATCAGAAGTATTGGACATTATTTTGTAGGGTTTTGGGCAGATTGCAGAGAGTGTCTTTCCTTTCCTCTCCTTTCTAGTTAGTTTGGGCCCCATCGTTTGCTCAGCCTATCTTCCTACCTGTGTTTGTGTTTTCATCTTGTTTCACCGTCAATACATGTGTGGGGGCTGTCTATTCCTTTGGGGTCTGCTCTGGTGCAGTTAGTTTTCCCCTTTTCTTGCTTTAGGCTTATTTAGTCCTCTGGCCGTGAAGAGGCGTCTAGGTTCATCGTAGGTACGCTCCACGGCTGCTGCTAGTTGTGTGGTTAGGATCAGGGATCTGCAATCTGCATAGTTACCAACCTCTCTGGTTTTTCTGGGGCTTAGCTTGTTTAGGTTTTTTCCTCCTCGGTGACCCATTCATAACAGAATCACCAGCCATACCGCAGATTCTAGGGTACTCAAAAGCAGGAAAAAGTTGCTAAAAAAAAAGTGTCAGAATTGTTTTTTTTATATGTATTTTTTCCTCTTTTTCTCTGGGGCCATAGGAGGATTTTTTTTTTTTGTTCCTAATGGAGATTAAGCAATTGTCTGATCGTGTGGAGCAACTTGCTGCTGAAGTGCAGGGAATTTCCACCTACCTCATTAAGTCACATGCTGCTGAACCTAAGAGCCCTACTCCTGATGTGTTTTCTGGGGATCGGACTAAATTTCTGAATTTTAAGAATAATTGTAAATTATTTCTGGCCTTGAAGCCTAACTCATCGGGGAGCTCTGCGCAGCAGGTTAAAATTGTCATCTCTTTGCTGTGCGGCGATCCCCAGGATTGGGCTTTTTCTCTGACACCTGAAAATCCTATTCTGACTAATGTGGATGCATTATTTCAAGCCTTGGGGTTGTTGTATGATGAACCTAATGCTGTTGATCAAGCTGAAAGAACCCTGTTGGCATTAAACCAGGGTCAGGATTCTGCAGAGTTAGGCTAGTTTCACATTAACGTTTACGGCCGCAGCGTCGGGCTGCGCACGGCTGCCGCTAAGCCCCGCCCCCTGTCGCGCCTCCCCCGGTAGCTCCGCCTACGGACGCATGACGCTGCATGCCTCTGTGTCCCCTATCTGTAGCACTGGGGATGCAGGCCGTGCGTAGGTATGCGTTTGGCGGCGCATGCATCCTTTTGACGATGCGCCGACCAGCGCCAAATTGCAACCTGTTGCGTTTGGTGCGCTCTGCACAGCGTCAAAAGGATGCATGCTCTGCCAAATGCATACCTGCGCATGGCCTGCATCCCCAGTGCTAAAGATAGGGGACGCAGGACGCATGCAGCGTCATGCGTCCGTAGGCGGAGCTACCAGCGGAGGCGCGGCAGGGGGTGGGGCTTAGCAGGGACGTGTGCAGCCTGACGCTGCGGCCATAAACACTAATGTGAAACTAGCCTAATACTGTCAAAAATTCCAAAAGTGGGCGGTCCTTACTACATGGAATGATAGTGCATTGGCAGCTCTCTTTCAGAAGTGGTTATCAGAGACCGTAAAAGATGTTATGGTGGGATTTCCTGTTCACTCTGGTCTGGATGATTCTATGTCTTTAGCCATTCAAGTTGATCGGCGTTTTCGTGAACGTAAAACTACACGGGAGGCGCTGCCACCTTTTGAACAAACATCTGAACCTATGCAATGTGATGGGGTTTTGTCTAGGGCACAACGTCAGGAGTTTAGAAGGCATAATAAGCTGTGTTTTTTCTGTGGCGATGCCTCTCATACTATTTCTGTCTGCCCTAAACGATAGAAACTTTTTGCACACACATTTTCTGTGGGCAGTGTACAACCTAAGTTCCTTTTGGCAATTACTCTGATCTGCTCCTTATCCACATTTTCCACTAAGGCTTTTGTGGATTCAGGAGCAGCGTTGAATCTGATGGATTTGGACTTTGCTAAACGTGGTTTTTCCTTGACGCCTCTGTGGACCCCTATTCCTTTGAGGGGTATTGATGCTACTCCTTTGGCGGAGAATAAACCTCAGTTTTGGACCCGGGTGATAAAGCGAGTTACCCCAGACCACCAAGAAAATTGAAAATTTTTGGTGCTGCATAATTTGCATGATACTATTGTTCTGGGTTTTCCCTGGTTGCAAACTCATAATCCAGTTTTGGATTGGAAATCTGGGTCTGTCGTGAGTTGGGGTTGTCAGTGTGTTCTTAGGGACGCTCCTGTTTTCTCCACCTCTCCTCAGTCTCATGATATTCCTAATTATCTGGCCGATTTTTCTGATGTATTTAGTGAGAGTAAGTCTGCATCTTTGCCTCCTCATAGGAGTTATGACTGTGCAATTGAGTTGATGCCTGGGTGTAAATTTCCCAAGGGTCGGCTTTTCAACTTATCAGTACCCGAACATGATGCTATGCGATCCTATATTAAGGAGTCGCTGGTGAAGGGTCATATTAGACCATCCTCGTCACCTTTAGGTGCTGGGGTTTTTTTTCTGTGGCCAAGAAAGATGGTTCATTAAGACTGTGTATTGATTATCATTCCCTTAACAAGATGACGGTTAAATATCAGTACCCGTTACCTCTGATGTCTGATTTATTCTCCAGAGTTAAGAGTGCCTGCTGGTTTACTAAGCTTGACCTCAGGGGGGCGTATAATCTTATTCGCATCAAGCACGGGGATGAATGGAAGACGGCGTTTAATACTCCGGAGGGACATTTTGAGTACCTGGTGATGCCTTTTGGGCTCACTAATGCCCCTTCTGTCTTCCAGTCCTTTATGAATGATATTTTCCGTGACTTTGTGGATAAGTTTTTGATCATCTATCTGGATGATATTTTGATCTTTTCTAGTGATTGGGATTCTCATGTGGAACACGTCCGGACTGTGTTCTGGATTTTGAGGGAGAATTCCCTGTTTGTTAAGGGATCGAAATGCCTCTTTGGTGTACAGAGGATTTCATTTTTGGGATTTATCTTGTCTCCATCGACTATTGAAATGGACCCGGCCAAGGTACAGGCTATTTATGATTGGGTTCAGCCTACTTCTTTGAAGGCCCTCCAGAAGTTTTTGGGTTTTGCTAATTTCTATCGTAAATTTATAGGTAATTTTTCTGGTATTGTCAAACCACTGATTTATCTGACCAAGAAGGGTGCTGATGTGCTGAATTGGTCTCCTGAGGCTGTCTCAGCATTTCAGGAGCTTAAGCGGAGATTTACTTCAGCTCCGGTTTTACGGCAACCTGATGTCTCACTTCCATTTCAGGTGGAGGTGGATGCTTCTGACATATGTGCAGGAGCTGTTTTGTCCCAAAAAGACCCTGTGACTTCTAAGATGAATCCCTGTGCCTTCTTTTCTCAAAAGTTCTCCCCATCTGAACGCAACTATGACGTGGGGAATCGGGAATTGTTGGCCATGAAGTGGGCATTTGAGGAGTGGAGACATTGGTTGGAGGGAGCTAGACATCAAGTTGTGGTCCTCACCGATCACAATAATTTGATTTATCTGGAGTCGGCCAAACGCTTGAATCCTAGACAGGCTAGATGGGTCTTGTTTTTCACGCGTTTTAATTTTGTGGTCTCTTTTCTTCCGGGCACTAAGAATGTTAAGGCAGACGCCCTTTCTAGGAGTTTCTTTGCCGATTCTCTTAATGTGACCGAGCCTACTACCATCCTAGGTGAGGGGATAGTTCTTTGTGCCATTTCGCCCGATTTGAGATGCGCCCTGGAGGAATTTCAGGAGGATAAACCTGAGCATTGCCCTATGGGAAAATTGTATGTTATTGACCAGTGGAGAAAGAGAGTGATGTCTGAAATTCATTGCTCCGCATTGGCTGGTCATCCAGGTATTTTTGGTACCAGAGATTTGGTGAGTCGGTCTTTTTGGTGGCTTGCCTTATCTCTTGACGTCAGGAATTTTGTACAGTCCTGTGGGACTTGTTCTCGGTCTAAAACCTGTTCTCGTTCTAGTGGGTTGCTGTTGCCCCTGCCGGAGCCCAAGAGGCCATGGACCATATCTCAATGGATTTTATTTCTGATCTTCCTGTCTCTCAGAGAATGACTGTTATCTGGGTGATTTGTGATAGATTTTCGAAGATGGTCCATCTTGTACCACTCCCAAAATTGCCATCTTCCGCTGAGTTGGTGCCCTTACTTTTACAACAGGTGGTTCGGTTACATGGGATTCCTGAGAACATTGTGTCCGACAGAGGAGTTCAGTTTGTTTCCAGATTCTGGAAAGTCTTTTGTTCCAGTCTGGGAATTCAGTTATCTTTCTCCTCCGCGTTTCATCCCCAGACCAATAGACACACTGAGAGAACAAACCAGACCTTGGAGTCTTATTTAAGATGTTTTATATCTGCTGATCAGGATGATTGGGTCTCATTTTTGCCCTTGGCTGAAATCGCGCTGAACAATAGAGCTAGTTCTGCCACTTTGATGTCATCCTTTTTATGTAATTTTGGGTTTCATCCTCGATTCTCTTCAGGGCAAGTGGAATCTTCGTCCTGCCCAGGTGTGGACACTGTGGTTGAGAGAATGCAGCAGATATGGGACCAAGTGGTGGATAAGTTGTCACTCTCTCAGGAAAAGGCCCAGCGATTTTCCAACCGGCAAAGAACCATTGGTCCCCGGTTTAAAGTGGGTGATATGGTTTGGTTGTCGTCTAAGAATATTCCTATGAAGGTTGCATCTCCTAAATTTAAGCCAAGATTTATTGGACCTTATAAGATTTTGGAGATTCTTAATTCTGTTTCTTTTCGATTGGCTCTTCCTGTTACGTTCAAGATCCATAACATATTTCACAAATCTCTGTTGAAGAGGTTTGTTGAGCCAGTGGTTCCTATGGCAGCACCTCCTGACCCTGTGTTGATTGAAGGCAATGTGGAATATGAGGTAGAGAAAATATTGGATTCTCGTTTGGTTAGACGGAGACTCCAATATTTGGTCAAATGGAAGGGTTATGGCCAGGAGGATAATTCTTGGGTCTCTGCCTCTGATATTCATGCCAATAGATTGGTTCGTGCTTTTCACCGGGCCCATCCTGATCGGCCTGGTGGCGTGGATGAGAGTTCGGTGACCCCTCCTCAAGGGAGGGGTACCGTTGTGAGTTCATTTTCTGGTCTACCAGTTGTGAGTTCTCCTTCCAGGCTCCCTGTGGTGGTAACAGGAGGTAGTGAGGCTGATTTAATCAGTAGAGATCTGCCACCTGATAATGAAGATGACGATTGGACCTCAGGAATCTCAGATTGGACTTAAGACAGCTGACGCCCTACTCTGGTGCTGGTGATTCCTTCTGCTTGTCAGGTCTTGGTTCTCAGCTCTGTTCCAGTCAGCTCAAGCTAAGTTTTTCTGCTAATGTTCACACTTGATTTTGTTGTTCTATTCAGTTTTTTGTGTGGTCAGCCAGCCCCGGCTGGGCCTGTGCTGAATTTCCACTCTTATTTATCTGTATTTGCCAATTTGCTTTTGTCCCTTATTAGTTTGGCCTCTTTTTGCTCTGTCTCAGAATATTTCAGAGTGCTGATATAGTGGGAGAAGTCTAGTGACTTCAGGGTTAATTTTGTTATCAGAAGTATTGACATTATTTTGTAGGGTTTTGGGCAGATTGCAGACAGTGTCTTTCCTTTCCTTTCCTTTCTAGTTAGTTTGGGCCCCATCATTTGCTCAGCCTATTTTCCTGCCTGTGTTTGTGTTTCCATCTTGTTTCACCGTCAATACATGTGTGGGGGCTGTCTATTCCTTTGGGGTCTGCTCTGGTGCAGTTAGTTTTCCCCTTTTCTTGCTTTAGGCTTATTTAGTCCTCCGGCCGTGACGAGGCTTCTAGGTTCATCATAGGTACGCTCCACGGCTGCTGCTAGTTGTGTGGTTAGGATCAGGGATCTGCAATCTGCATAGTTACCAACCTCTCTGGTTTTTCTGGGGCTTAGCTTGTTTAGGTTTTTTCCTCCTCGGTGACCCATTCATAACACCTGAGGTTTTGTAATCCGTCCACACTTGCAAGTGCATGTTGATTAAATGTCTAAGCATGCAACTGGTATTCAAATTTCTGAGTTGTTTACCTTGGCTAAAGGTCCTTCCGCATGTCTTACAGATAACCTTTGCCTCATCAGTAGGATTTTGGACAAAGAAGTGCCACACTGCACTCTTCCTTCTATGGTATACATTTTCTGTCCTTGCATGCTGTGCTAAGTTGACCGTATGGCCAAGCTGTTCTGCAACTCTTTTAGTTTTTGGTCCACATTTTTGGACAGCTACGGGCCTGCCAGATAACCATTGCTGCAATGTCAATGCCTGCTGCGGATCTTTCTCCTTAAGTGAACAATTGCCAGCACCACCCTCCTCCCCCAATGGATGCCAATCCGGGTCAAGAACTGGGTCATCCATCACCTCCTCTTCAAAGTCATCTGCACCTTCCTCTTTACCTTCCTCTGTGTCACTGTGTAAGGTGGTATAGTATGCGGGAAGGGGTACCTGAGTTTCATCAGGGTCAGATTTGACTGCAAGGACAATGTAGTGCTCTGGGTCAATGTACCAGCAGAATCATCTAGCAGTGGCTGTGCATCAGTGCACTCCATGTCAGATTCATCTTGGACTAGGGAATTCAGGATTTGACTGGATAACCCAGGCAGTTATGTGAAAAGAGCTCCATAGAGTAATCTGAAGTGTGGGCTGCCGCATCCTTAACTTTTGGTGGAGGTGAAGGACACAAGAAAAGGTGTTTTCCTGACCAGAACCCTGCACTGACGACTCCGTGCTTGCAGGTTTCGAACGTTCAGAAGAGGAGGCAATAGAGCTGGTGGCTGTTTCGGCAATGTATGCCAAAACCTGTTCCTGATGCTCCGGCTTTAAAAGCGGTTTTCCTACTCAAAGAAAAGGCAACCTTACAGGGCTTCTTGGGCCAGATGATGACGCAGGCTCAACACCTCCTGCCTTAGCTGCTATTGTGCTTTTGCCAGAACCAGCCGATGCACCACCACCATAAGTACCATCTGCGCCCCCCTGCCCACGTCGTGGCCTCTTCCACCATAATTCCTCATGTTTGGAAAAATGTACTAAAAATACCAGCAGAGAGATGTTACTTTATGAGGAGCATCCACCTGTGTAAAGTGTATTAAAAAAATTAAATCTACGTATATATTTTGTTAGTCACAGACGCTCTCACAGTATGTATTTGACCGTAATCCAACAAGCAGATATACGAAACTGTATCAGAAGTGTACAGCTGTATACGTTTTTTGTGTAACTAACAATCTCCGTATATGTATTTACGGAGTGTCACACACACACGCTGACTCTGTATAGATGTGACTGTAATGCGAACGGCAAATATACAATACTGTTTGAGAATCGGACAGCTCTATACGGTGTGTTTATGGAAAATTGTCAATCTCCGTCTATTTTTTTATGGACTGACACACGCTGTCTCTGTCTAGTTTTGACCATCATCAAACAGCAGATATACGAAACTGTTTGAGAAGCGGACAGCTATCTAAGGTGTAGGTCTGGAAAAATGGAAAATCTCCTCGGCTTGTTTTTCCAGAGTCACACACAGATAGCTTCTGTTTGTCCGTGAAACAAGGCGGTACACGGTAGTGTGTGAGGAGCGTACATCGCTATCCAGTGTGTGAAAAAATGAACGCTCAGTAACTCACCAGGACAAAATAATAAAATTTGGAGTGCTTTGAAAAAAGCAGTTTGAACGGCAGTGTGCACACAGCAATGCAGCTAGCAGGTAGCCTTAAAAGGGAGCCTAATCACCACCAGCGCTGCTGCACAGAACAAAAATCCTCCCCTTTCACTGCACACTAACTGTACAGTGAAAAGCGCTAGCAGCAGAAGCAATTTTTTTTCTTCTTCCCTGCCTAACGCTCTCCCTATTCAGAATCAGCAGCAGCAGCACCTCTCCCTATTGTAAGATCGGCAGAAGTAAGATGACGGTCGGCGGTCACGGCCTTTTATACCCACTGTGACGCCACACAAAGCCAGCCAATCACTTCAATGCCCTTCTCTAAGATGGTGGTGGCCGCTGCGCATGTCATCGCGTTGCCCTCAGTGTGCGTCCTCCATCATTGGCTGAGAAAAGGCGCTGGAAGCATTATTTGAAATGCAACTTTGGCACTCTGATCGGCGACCTCATGGCCAACCTCACGCTATGGTCGGGTTTCGATCGGCGAAACCCGACTTTAGCTAAAGTCTGCTATTTTTTAATTTGACTGACCCGTTTCGCTCAACTCTAGTCTCAACTCCTAATCTTTTTCTCTAAAAGCTGGTTCTTCCCTGAGAAATGCCAGGAACCTCTGTCCCTCCTGAGGGGTGTGGATTATATAGTTTTTACCATATAACAAGTAATCAGTTTGGTAGGAAAGCCCCACCTGTAGGAGACTCTGAAGTCCCTGAGTTTTGTGGTAGTATCTTTAAAAGACCTGCGAGCGTCCATCGTGGCTTTAGAAAAATAGGAAAAAACCTTGATATTTCCATGAGGATCTGGACAGGAGCCCCTTTCCCTAATGGCCTTCAAAATTTTCTCCTTAGTACCGAAAAAATGGATTCTAAGAATGGTGTCCCTAGGCTTGTCTTGAGAAATTCCCCGTGGGCGAGGGAGATGATGGATACGATAAATATGTAACTCAAGGTCTGTTAAGTTAGGGACCAGTTTTTTAAATAGGTTCTTTGCATACCCTGAAAGACTATCTGGTGAAATGGACACTGGCATACCCCTCAACTTCAAATTGTTTCGTCTATTTCGGTCCTCGAGATTGGTTAGCTTATTCTTAAGTAAGATCTCTTCCTGAAGGACCGAATTCTGTTTAGAGCGGAATCTAGTGTCTTCCTCTACTGTGGTTAATCTTTTTTCATGTTTTTCAAGCTTTTGGTTAAAACTGTTACGTTTCCTGCAGGGTCCTGGTTTGTGTTTCAAACCCTATTTCATTGATTCACTGAAAGATTTGAAGACCCTTGCTAGAAAACCTTCTGTAACTTGTTTACTAGAACAAAGATATTGGTCTTGATCAAGTGAAGGAGGTGCAGCTGCCATAATTGGTGCCACAGTTTCGTGTGTTCTTTTAACCCTTTGTCTCTCTGGACTATTGCTAGTTGAATAATTGAGAAACTTTCATATTCCAGAGTACAAGAGTGGAAAGTACTCTCCTGATCATTATGAACTTTTCGTTTGGCTGAATAGCGGTGTCCATCCCCTCTAAAGGAGAATTAATCTGGTCTGGAGGGCTGACTACCCCTTTAGAGTTACCTGTAGATGAGGGCAAGTTAGTTTGAGATTTTTACACTGATTTTTTTAAGCCAGAGCCGTTACCCCCTTATTAGATTTCCTATAGGTTTGGATCTGCGATTGTTTCAAAAAGGAAAGCCCCGACTCGTCTACCTTTGGTGGGGACCTCAATCTGCCCGGGTCTAACAGGCTAGGGAAGTCTTCAAATGACTTTGAAAGTGCTCCCATATGGGACAGAGTATTTTTTTGAGACTTAGTTTTGTTTCTCAGCTTTGCAGCATCCATTTTGTTCAAATACCCCTATGGCAAGGTTTATGTGATAAATATACGAGAATTAAGTGAAGTACTAGATTTCATTTTTAGAAATAAACTCAATGGGATGTGGCGTAGAAGTTACGAGAATTCAGGAATAAATGAGAATAATGTAAGTTATATACGAGACTTCAAAAGATATAAAGGAGTTAACTGAAATTTATCAGACAAAACGAGATATTAAAATCTGCCAGTAATAGACTCCTGGAATATCCTACCACAGGAATAGTGCAGCAAGATAATATTACAAAATAGTACAAATATACGTATAACTTAAATGACTTTAAAGCCTAAACAAGTCAGATCCTATAAATTTGTAGGACCTGTTACAGGGTTAGTAAAGGAAAAAGAAACTGATGAGAGTCCTTTTAAAGGAAATCTGTCACCTACCCTTTGGCGGGCGATTAAAACGATGTCGGTCCGGTCCGATGGGCGGTGTTCCTGATGTGTGCCGCCTCCCCATGCTTGCCCGCTGTCCGCAGGTTATTGCTGAATTGGAGTAGGTGTACGCCATTTTTTGCACGTGCACTAAGCATTCATAGCTAGGGCACGAGCAGTATGCTTTGCCCAACTGTGGGCAAAGCCGAAAAGCCGGACTGCGCATGCGCCGGTTAACTAAGCCCCGGAACACAGCAAAATACTTCTGGGGCTTAGGCCTGTTTCACACTTCCGTTTTTTCAAATCCGTCAAAATCTGTCGTTTTCCGTAAAAAAACGGATCCGCTATTTTTTGCAGGATCCGTTTTTTTGTCCCATAGGCTTCCATTACGGTTACCGCGGATCCGTCAAAAAAACGGATCCGTTTTTTTAAAAACGGATCCGTTGGCATCCGTTTCCGTCAAAAAAACGGAAACGGATCCGTTTGGTGGACACAAAAACGGAAGTGTGAAACAGGCCTTAGTTAACTGGCGCATGCGCCGTCCGGCTTTTCGGCTTTGCCCGCAGTTGGGCAAAGCATACTGCGTGTGCGCTAGCTATGAATGCTTAGCGCACGCGCAAAATATGGCGTACACCTACTCCAATTCAGCAATAACCTGCGGACGGTGGGCATGGATGGGGAGGCGGCACACATCGGGAACACTGCCCATCGGACTGGACCGACCTCGTTTTCATCGCCCGCCAAAGGGTAGGTGACAGATTCCCTTTAAGAGCAAAATGTAGTATCGACAATGTCTCTTTAGGAAAAGCAATTCCTGAATAGTACCAGGGAAAGTAGAGATGAAATTTGAAATGTAGGTGCCTCTATACTTTAGTGGTTATGCAGGCTGAATTATGAGTTCCAGGACACCAATTGCCAAATGCCAATTGTATTTGAAAGAAGGACACTGTGCAGGGGAGCCAAAATGGGTGATGCATAGGGACCTCTGTGACCTAGTAACAAAGTCTGTTCATGAGAGGTGGATTTTCCCACCTTGGAAATGTTTCAGGAAGAGCCAGGCACACTACGGGTATAATCAACAATAAAGAAGTCCAGCCTAGCGCAGTTCTTTATGGGGTTCAGCAAGGTACTCCCAGAAAGTAGAGAGGAGTAGCAGCCCTTGAAAACAAGTCCCGTGCTGCTTGTCCCGGTATTACTGTAGGGACTATTTACACGCGCTGCAGATGTATATCTGTCCAGCGCAACGCCTGCACACCGGGTCTAATCAACTAAAAACCGGGTGTGCCTTGGTTTACCAGGCAACCAAAGATGCCCCGAGGTCAGGAGAGTCAATCCCGTCTTTCTCCACAGGGAGGGGAGCATGCACACCATTTAAAATCTTTAGCCTGAGGGAGCACACTAATGGTGAGTGATATTACTGTGCCACTCAGAACCGCTCCGTTCTGCAGCAAGCCCCCAGTCGAAAATAATAATTAAAAAAACAAAACAAAGCCTTTAATATGGCTCACTGATCCATTTTTTAACAAGTTTCTTGAGGGTTGTATCCAAACGAAATGTACTCCAGACCATAGAATAGTCTATGGGTGAGCAATATAAAGCCGATAAGGATATGTGCACACATTGAGAAAAATTTCTGCATAATTTCTACATCTCTTGGCCGGAGAAACGCAGCTGGAAAACGCATATTTTTTGGTGCGTTTTTGCCATGTATTTGGTGCATTTTTGATTGGAGTAAAGTCAATGGAGAATAACACACAGCAAAAATGCACAGAGAATTGACATGCAGCAGATTATTTTGTGCACAAAGCCAAAAATACTCAACATATGCATGACACGTCAGGTTTCTCATTCACTTTGCTGGCATCAGGTTTTTGTTCTGCTTTTGTCACAAATTCGCTCAGAAATTTTGCTAAAAAAAAGTAATATATCTGCAACGTTTAGGCTGTGTCCACACGTTGCAGATTTGGTACTTTTTTGAGGGTTATATACCAATAAAATGTACCCCAGACCACGGAATAGTCTATGGATGAGCAATATAATACCAATTAAAATTGAGAACACGTTTTTTAAGGCTTATGTAGCAATGAAATATACCCCCAAAAAAAGCAATAGCCTATGGGTTAGTAGTGTAATAGCAATACAATTTTGAATAATTTTTTAGAGGCTTATATAACAAGGAAATGTACTCCAGACCATGGAATATAGTATGGGTGAGTAATATAATAATGATACAATTTTGAACAAATTATCTGATGCTAACAGTGGGCAAAAACAAGTATTTAGTTTGCCAATTGTGCAAGTTCTCCCTCTTAAAAAGAAGAGAGAGGCCTGTAATTAACATCATAGGTAGACCACAACTATGAGAGTCAAAATGAGAAAACAAATCCAGAAAATCACCTTTTCTGATTTGGCAAGATTTATTTAGCAAATTATGGTGGAAAATAAGTGCTTGGTCACCTAAAAACATGCAAGATTTCTGGCTCTCACAGACCTGTGACTTCTTGTTTAACCCCTTTCTGACATTGGACGTACTATTCCGTCCATGTGCCCAGGGACTTAGTGCCCATGGATGGAATAGTACACGGGGGAGCACGGCTGAACGTGGCCAGGTGTCAGCTGACACCCGGCACCAAGTGCCAGGAGCAGCCACGGACCGCTCCTGGAGCATTAACCCCCGGAATACTGTGATCAAACATGATTGCAGCATTCCGGAGACATTCCGGAGACCTTCTGCCTTTGGATCGGAGACCCCGCGGCATGCCAATTGCGGCCATGGAGACCCGATGATGTCATAACAACATCCGGGTATCCAGAGCTGAGAGACTATCTGTCATGTGCAATGCATGTCAGGAAGTCTCTCAGGTTAGTGCATAGAAGCTGCAGTGCTGGAAGCTTCTATAGCATGCAGATCTGCATGCTATACAAGCGATGAGCCTGCACAAAATGAGTGTCCCATAGTGGGACAAAGTGTAAAAGTAGGAATGAAATAAAAAAATTTTTTTTAACTAAATGTAAAAATATTTTAAAAAATAATAATAAAAGATATTTATTCTATCATTAAATCAATATTTGAATTAAAAAAATCTAAACAATAAAAGTACACATATTTAGTATCGCTGCATCCGTAACGACCCGACCTATAAAACTGTCCCACTAGTGAACCCCTTTAGTGAACCCCATTAAAAATCAAGGCAAAAAACAATGCTTTATCATCATACCGTTGAAAAAGAAGTGCAATAACTAGTGTTGAGCATTCCGATACTGCAAATATCGGGTATCGGCCGATATTCGCTGTATCGGAATTCCGATACCGAGTACCGATATTTTTTCAATATCGGATATCGGAATCGGAAGTTCCCATAATGCAAAGAGCCACTGCTGTGGCTCTGATTGGCTGCTGAAATGACGTCATCATGATGCGCGGTCTGTGCGCATCATGACGCGCCGTCAGTTCGGGCCTTCCGGGGTGTCTGTGCTGGCCTGCCCGGGGGTCTATGCCGGCCTGCCCGGGGGTCTGTGCCGGCCTGCCCGGGGGTCTGTACCAGCCTGCCCGGGGGTCTGTGCCGACTGCCCGGGGGTCTGTACCGGCCTGCCGGGGGGCTGTGCCGGCCTGCCGGTGGTCTGTGCCGACTGTCCGGGAGTCTATGCGGGCTGCGGGGGTCTGTGCAAGCATCGTCCGATGGGACTACAAGTCCCATCGGGAGATGCCTGCTACCATGACGGTGATTGACACATTAGCCAATGATGGGACAGTAGTAGTCCCATCATCCGGCCTATGTGTTGAATGTAAAAAAAAAACCATACTACATGCATGCAACATACATACATACTACATATATACCACATGCATGCAAAATGCATACTACATATATACTACATGCATGCAACATACATACATAATACATATATACCACATGCATGCAACATGCATACTACATATATACTACATGCATGCAACATATATACTACATGCATGCAACATGCATACTACATATATACTACATGCATGCAACATGCATACTACATATATACTACATGCATGCAACATACATACTACATATATACCACATGCATGCAACATGCATACTACATATATACTACATGCATGCAACATACATACATAATACATATATCCCACATGCATGCAACATGCATACTACATATATACCACATATATACTACATGCATGCAACATACATACATACATACATACAACATATATACTACATACATGCAACATGCATACTACATATATACTACATGCATGCAACATACATAATACATATATACCACATATATACTACATGCATACTAAATATATATACCACATGCATGCAACATACATATATACAATATATATACTACATGCAACATACATACTACTAGTGTTGAGCTTTCCGATACTGCAAATATCGGTTATCGGCCGATATTCGCTGTACCGGAATTCCGATACTGAGTACCGATATTTTTTCAATATCGGATATCGGAAGTTCCCATAATGCAAAGAGCCACTGCTGTGGCTATGATTGGCTGCCGAAATGACGTCATCATGATGCGCGGTCTGTGTGCATCATGATGCGCTGTCAGTTCGGGCCTTCCGGGGGGTCTGTACCGGCCTGCCTGGGTGTCTGTGCCGGCCTGCCCGAGTGTCTGTGCAGGCCTGCCCGGGGGTCTGTGCCGGCCTGCCTGGGTGTCTGTGCCGGCCTGCCCGGGGGTCTGTCCCGGCCTTCCCGGGGGTCTGTGCCGGCCTGCCCTGGGGTCTATACCGGCCTGCCCGGGGGTCTTTGCCAGCCTGCCCGGGGGTCTGTACCGGCCTGCCGGGGGGCTGTGCCGACCTGATGGTGGTCTGTACCGACTGTCCGGGGGTCTGAGCGGACTGCAGGGGGTCTGTACCGGCATGCCGGGGGCTGTGCCAGCCTGCCGGGGGGCTGTGCAGACTGTCCGGGGGTCTGTGCAGGCTGCGAGGGTCTGTACTGGCCTGCCGAGGGGCTGTGCCGGCCTGCCGGTGGTCTGTACCGACTGTCCAGGGGTCTGAGCGGACTGCCGGGGGGTCTGTGCCGGCCTGCCGGTGGTCTATACCGACTGTCCGGGGGTCTCAACAGGCTGCGGGGGTCTGTACCGGCCTGCCGGTTGTTTGTACCGACTGTCCGGGGGTCTGAGCGGACTGATGGGGGGCTGTGCCGGCCTGCCGGTGGTCTGTGCCGACTGTCTGGGGATCTGAGCGGACTGCCGGGGGTCTGTACCGGCCTGCCGGGGGCTGTTCCGGCCTGCCGGGGGGCTGTGCAGACTGTCCGGGGGTCTGTGCAGGCTGCGGGGGTCTGTACCGTCCTGCCGAGGGGCTGTGCCGGCCTGCCGGTGGTCTGTAACCGACTGTCCGGGGGTCTCATCAGGCTGCGGGGGTCTGTACCGGCCTGCCAGTGGTCTGTACCGACTGTCCGGGGGTCTGAGCGGACTGCCGGGGGGCTGTGCCGGCCTGCCGGTGGTCTGTGCCGACCGTCTGGGGGTCTGTGCAGGCTGCGGGGGTCTGTGCAGGATCGTCCGATGGGACTACAAGTCCCATCGGGTGATGCCTGCTAACATGACGGTGATTGACACATTAGCCAATGATGGGACAGTAGTAGTCGCATCATCCGGCTAATGTGTTGAATGTACAAAAAAAAAAAATATACTACATACATACTACATACTACATACATGCTACATACATACTACATACATGCTACATACATATTACATGCATGCAACATACATACATACTATATATATACCACATGCATGCAACATGCATACTACATATATACTACATGCAACATGCATACAACATATACACTACATGCATGCAACATACATACAACATATATACTACATGCATACTACATGCATGCAACATACATATATACTACATGCATGCAACATACATATATACCACATATATACTACATGCATACTACATATATACTACATATATACTACATGCATGCAACATACATATATACTACATGCATGCAACATGCATGCAACATATACTACATGCAACATGCATACTACATATATACTACATGCATGCAACATACATATATACTCCATGCATGCAACATACATATATACAACATATATACTACATGCATGCAACATACATATATACAACATATATATACTACATGCGTGCAACATACATATATACTACATGCATGCAACATACATGCAACATATATACTACATGCAACATGCATACTACATATATACTACATGCATGCAACATACATATATACTACATATATACTACATGCATGCAACATGCATACTACATATATACAACATATATACTACATGCATGCAACATACATATATACTCCATGCATGCAACATACATATATACAACATATATACTACATGCATGCAACATACATATATACAACATATATACTACATGCAGGCAACATACATACAACATATATACCACATGCATGCAACATGCATACTACATATACAGTATACAACATATATACTACATGCATGCAACATACATATATATTCCATGCATGCAACATACATATATACAACATATATACTACATGCATGCAACATACATATATACAACATATATATACTACATGCGTGCAACATACATATATACTACATGCATGCAACATACATGCAACATATATACTACATGCAACATGCATACTACATATATACTACATGCATGCAACATACATATATACTACATATATACTACATGCATGCAACATGCATACTACATATATACAACATATATACTACATGCATGCAACATACATATATACTCCATGCATGCAACATACATATATACAACATATATACTACATGCATGCAACATACATATATACAACATATATACTACATGCAGGCAACATACATACAACATATATACCACATGCATGCAACATGCATACTACTTATATACCACATATATACTATATGCATGCAACATACATACTACATACATATTACATACAGTATATACCACATGCATGCAACATGCATACTACATATATACTACATGCAACATGCATACTGCATATATATACTACATGCATGCAACATACATATATACTACATGCAACATGCATACTACATATAGACTACATGCATGCAACATGCATACTACATATATACCACTTGCATGCAACATGCTTACTACATATATACCACATATATACTACATGCATGCAACATACATACAACATATATACTACATGCAACATACATACTACATATATACTACATTCATACAACATACATACATACTACATGCTACATACATACTACATACATGCTACATACATACTATATATACTACATGCATGCAACATGCATACTGCATACAGTATATACTATATGCATGCAACATACATACATACTACATATATACCACATGCATGCAACATGCATACTACATATATACTACATGCAACATACAATACATTCATACAATACATACATATAGACATACAGTACATATAACATAGAGTACATACTCACCATCACTTGTCACTTTGATCCCCGAAGCCATTGTCATCTTTGGAATAAATATTAAAATAACAAAGCACCAATATACTTACCCCTAATCCGCAGAAGTCCACGAGAGTCCCACGAAGATCTTGCGTGGAGAACAGCAGCATCAGCTGATGCTACCGTTCTCTACGGGCCCCAGGAAACCAGTGTCGGGAGGTATCCTTCCGCCCTGTATTCCTCCGCCACTGTAAAAAAAAAAAAAAGTCCCTAGTCTCACTTTATGGCAAAAGCTGCATGGGAAATTTCTCACACAGCAATGCCATAAAATGAGACTAGGAACTTTTTTTTTTTTTTTTTTTTTTACAGTGGCGGAGAAATACAGGGCGGAAGGATACCTACCTCCCGACACTGGTTTCCTGGAGCCCGTAGAGAACGGTAGCATCAGCTGATGCTGCTGATCTCCACGCAAGATCGTCGTGGGACACTCGTGGACTTCTGCGGATCAGGGGTAAGTATATTGGTGCTTTGTTATTTTAATATTTATTCCAAAGATGACAATGGCTTCGGGGATCAAAGTGACAAGTGATGGTGAGTATGTACTCTATGTTATATGTACTGTATGTCTATATGTATGTATTGTATGAATGTATTGTATGTAGTATATATGTATGTTGCATGCATGTAGTATATATGTAGTATGCATGTTGCATGCATGTGGTATATATGTGGTATGTATGTTGCATGCATGTAGTATGTATGCTGCATGCATGTAGTATACATGTATGTTGCATGCATGTAGTATATATGTAGCATGCATGTGGTATATATGTAGTATGTATGTTGCATGTAGTATATATGTTGTATATATGTATGTTGCATGCATGTAGTATATATGTTGTATATATGTAGAATGCATGTTGCATGCATGTAGTATATATGTTGTATATATGTAGTAAGCATGCTGCATGCATGTGGTATATATGTAGTATGTATGTTGCATGCATATAGTATATATGTAGTATGTATGTTGCATGTAGTATATATGTTGTATGTATGTATGTTGCATGAATGTGGTATATATGTAGTAAGCATGCTGCATGCATGTAGTATATATGTAGTATGCATGCTGCATGTAGTATATATGTATGTTGCATGCATGTAGTATATATGTAGTATGAATGTTGCATGTAGTATATATGTAGTATGCATGTTGCATGCATGTGGTATATATGTAGTATGTATGTAGTATGTATGTTGCATGCATGTAGTATATATATGGTATATATGTAGTATGCATGTTGCATGCATGTGGTGTATATGTAGTATGTATGTTGCATGTAGTATATATGTTGTATATATGCATGTTGCATGCATGTAGTATATATGTTGTATGTATGTTGCATGCATGTAGAATATGTGGTATATATGTTGTATGCATGTGGTATATATGTAGTATGTATGTAGTATATATGTAGTATGCATGTAGTATATATGTATGTTGCATGCATGTAGTATGGATGTTGCATGCATGTAGTATATATGTTGTATGTATATATGTTGCATGCATGTAGTATATATGTAGTATGTATGTTGTATGTAGTATATATGTTGTATATATGTATGTTGCATGCATGTGGTATATATGTAGTATGCATGTAGTATATATGTGATATATATGTAGTTTGCATGTTGCATGCATGTAGTATATATGTAGTATGCATGTTGCATGTAGTATATATGTATGTTGCATGCATGTAGTATATATGTGGCATGCATGTTGCATGCATGTAGTATATATGTTGTATGTATGTTGCATGCATGTGGTATATATGTAGTATACATGTTGCATGCATGTGGTATATATGTAGTATGTTGCATGCATGTAGTATATATGTAGTATGAATTTGCATGCATGTGGTATATATGTAATATCTATGTATGTTGCATGCATGTAGTATGTATGTAGCATGTATGTAGTATGTATGTAGCATGTAGTATGTATTTTTTTTTAACATTCAACACATAGGCCGGATGATGGGACGACTACTGTCCCATCATTGGCTAATGTGTCAATCACCGTCATGGTAGCAGGCATCGCCCGATGGGACTTATAGTCCTATCGGACGATGCCTGCACAGACCCCCGCAGCCTGAACAGACCCCCGGACAGTCGGCACAGACCACCGGCAGGCCGGCACAGCCCCCCGGCAGGCCATTACAGACCCCCGGCAGTCCGCACAGACCCCCGGACAGTCGGCACAGACCACCGGCAGGCCGGTACAGACCCCCGGGCAGTCGGCACAGACCCCCGGGCAGGCCGGTACAGACCCCCGGGCAGGCCGGCACAGACCCCCGGGAAGGCCGGTACAGACCCCCGGGCAGGCCGGCACAGACCCCCGGGCAGGCCGGCACAGACCCCCGCAGCCTTAACAGACCCCCAGACAGTCGGTACAGACCACCGGCAGGCCGGCACAGCTCCCTGGAAAGCCGGCACAGACCCCCGGCAGTCCGCACAGACCCCCGGGCAGTCGGTACAGACCACCGGCAGGCCGGCACAGCCCATCGCAGCCTGCACAGACCCCCGGACAGTCGGTACAGATCACTGGCAGGCCGGCACAGCTCCCTGGAAAGCCGGCACAGACCCCCGGCAGTCCGCACAGACCGCCGGGCAGTCGGTACAGACCACCGGCAGGCCGGCACAGTCCCCCGGGCAGGCCGGCACAGACCCCCGGGCAGGCCGGCACAGACCCCCGGGGAGGCCGGCACAGACCCCCGGACAGTCGGGACAGACCACCGGCAGGCCGGCACAGCCCCCCCGGCAGGCCGGTACAGACCCCCGGCAGTACGCTCAGACCCCCGGACAGTCGGTACAGACCCCCGGCAGTCCGCTAAGACCACCGGACAGTCGGTACAGACCACCGGCAGGCCGGTACAGACCCCCGCAGCCTGCTCAGACCCCCGGACAGTCGATATAGACCACCGGCAGGCCGGCACAGACCCCCAGCAGTCCACTCAGACCTCCGGACAGTCGGTACAGACCACCGGCAGGCCAGCACAGCCCCTCGGCAGGCTGGTACAGACCCCCGCAGCCTGCACAGACCCCCGGACAGTCGGCATAGCCCCCCGGCAGGCTGGCACAGCCCCCGGCAGGCCGGTACTCACCCCTGGCTGTCCGCTCAGACCCCCGGACAGTCGGTACAGACCACCGGCAGGCCGGCACAGCCCCCCGGCAGGCCTGTACAGACCCCCGCAGCCTGCACAGACACCCGGACAGTCGGTACAGACCACCGGCAGGCCGGCACAGACCCCGGGGCAGGCCGGCACAGACCCACGGGCAGGCCGGCACAGACCCCCGGACAGTCGGTACAGACCACCGTCAGGCCGATACAGATCCCCGCAGCCTGCTCAGACCCCCGGACAGTCAGTATAGACCACTGGCAGACCGGCACAGACCCCCAGCAGTCCGGTCAGACCCCCGGACAGTCGGTACAAACCACCGGCAGGCCGGAACAGCCCCTCGGCAGGCCGGTACAGACCCCCGCAGCCTACACAGACCCCCGGACAGTCGGCACAGCCCCCCGGCAGGCCGGTACAGACCCCCGGCTGTCCGCTCAGACCCCCGGACAGTCGGTACAGACCACCGGCAGGCCGGCACAGCCCCCCGGCAGGCCTGTACAGACCCCCGCAGCCTGCACAGACCCCCAGACAGTCGGTACAGACCACCGGCAGGCCGGAACAGCCCCCCGGCAGGCCGGCACAGACCCCCAGGCAGGCCGGCACAGCCCCCCGGCAGGCTGGTACAGACCCCCGACAGTCCGCACTGACCCCCGGACAGTCAGCACAGACCATCGGCAGGCCGGCACAGCCCCCCGGCAGGCCTGTACAGACCCCCGCAGCCTGCTCAGACCCCCAGACAGTCGGTACAGACCACCGGCAGGCCGACACAGCCCCCCGGCAGGCCGGCACAGACCCCCGGGCAGGCCGGCACAGCCCCCCGGCAGGCCGGTACAGACCCCCCGGCAGTCCGCACAAACCCCCGGACAATCGGCACAGACCATCGGCAGGCCGGCACAGCCCCCCGGCAGGCCGGTACAGACCCCCGGAAGTCCGCTCAGACACCCGGACAGTCGGTACGGACCCCTGGCATTCCGCTCAGACCCCTGGACAGTCAGTACAGACCACCGGCAGGCCGGTACAGACCCCCGCAGCCTGCTCAGACCCCCGGACAGTCGATATAGACCTCCTGCAGTCCGGCACAGACCCCCGGCAGTCCGCTCAGACCCCCAGACAGTCGGTACAGACCACCGGCAGGCCGGCACAGCCCCCCTGCAGGCCAGTACAGACCCCCGCAGCCTGCACAGACCCCCAGACAGTCGGGACAGACCACCGGCAGGCCGGCACAACCACCCGGCAGGCCGGTACAGACCCCCGGCAGTCCGCACAGACCCCCAGGCAGTCGGTACAGACCACCGGCAGGCCGGCACAGCCCATCGCAGCCTGCACAGACCCCCGGACAGTCGGTACAGACCACCGGCAGGCCGGCACAGCTCCCCGGCAGGCCGGTACAGACACCCC
This sequence comes from Dendrobates tinctorius, assembly GCF_039654945.1. Lineage (NCBI taxonomy): Eukaryota > Metazoa > Chordata > Amphibia > Anura > Dendrobatidae > Dendrobates > Dendrobates tinctorius. Next base: position 4,024,647 of record NW_027361793.1, read on the forward strand.
AGCAGTCCGCTCAGACCCCCGGACAGTCGGTACAGACCCCCGGCAGTCCACTCAGACCATCGGACAGTCGGTACAGACCACCGGCAGGCCGGTACAGGACCCCGCAGCCTGCTCAAACCCCCGGACAGTCGGTATAGACCACCGGCAGGCCGGCACAGACCCCCAGCAGTCCGCTCAGACCCCCGGACAGTCGGTATAGACCACCGGCAGGCCGGCACAGACCCCCGCAGCCTGCACAGTCCCCCGGACAGTCGGCACAGACCCCCGGCAGGCCGGCACAGCCCCCGGCAGGCCGGTACAGACCCCCGGCTGTCCGCTCAGACCCCTGGACAGTCAGTACAGACCACCGGCAGGCCGGCACAGCCCCCCGGCAGGCCTGTACAGACCCCCGCAGCCTGCACAGACCCCCGGACAGTCGGTACAGACCACCGGCAGGCCGGCACAACCCCCCCGGCAGGGCGGCACAGACCCCCGGGCAGGCCGGCACAGCCCCCCGGCAGGCCGGTACAGACCCCCGGCAGTCCGCTCAGACCCCCGGACAGTTGGGACAGACCACCGGCAGGCCGGTACAGACACCCGCAGCCTGCTCAGACCCCCGGACAGTCGGTATAGACCACCGGCAGGCCGGCACAGACCCCCGGCAGTCCGCTCAGACCCCCGGACAGTCGGTACAGACCACCGGCAGGCCGGCACAGCCCCTAGGCAGGCCGGTACAGACCCCCACAGCCTGCACAGACCCCCAGACCGTCGGTACAGACCACCGGCAGGCCGGCACAGCCCCCCGGCAGGCCGGTATAGACCCCCGGCAGTCCGCACAGACCCCCGGGCAGTCGTTACAGACCACCGGCAGGCCGGCACAGCCCACCGCAGCCTGCACAGACCCCCGGACAGTCAGTACAGACCACCGGCAGAATGGCACAGCTCCTCGGCAGGCCGGCACAGACCCCTGGCAGGCCGGCACAGGCCCCCGGGCAGGCCGGCACAGACCCCCCGGGCAGGTCGGCACAGACCCCCGGACAGTCGGCACAGACCACCGGCAGGCCAGCACAGCCCCCCGGCAGGCCGGTACAGACCCCCGGCAGTCCGCTCAGACCCCCGGACAGTCGGTACAGACCCCCGGCAGTCTGCTCAGACCCCCGGACAGTCGGTACAGATCCCCGGCAGTCCGCTCAGACCCCCGGACAGTCGGTACAGACCACCGGCAGGCCGGTACAGACCCCCGCAGCCTGCTCAGACCCCCGGACAGTCGGTATAGACCACCGGCAGGCCGGCACAGACCCCCAGCAGTCCGCTCAGACCCACGGACAGTCAGTACAGAGCACCGGCAGGCCGGCACAGCCCCTCGGCAGGCCAGTACAGACCACCGCAGCCTGCACAGACCCCCGGACAGTCCGCACAGACCCCCGGCTGGCCGGCACAGCCCCCGGCAGGCCGGTACAGACCCCCGGCTGTCCGCTCAGACCCCCGGACAGTCGGTGCAGACCACCGGCAGACCGGCACAGCCCCCCGGCAGGCCTGTACAGACCCCCGCAGCCTGCACAGACCCCCAGACAGTCGGTACAGACCACCGGCAGGCCGGCACTGACCCCCGGCAGGCCGGCACAGACCCCCGGGCAGGCCAGCACAGACCCCCGGCAGTCCGCACAGACCCCCGGACAGTCGGCACAGACCATCGGCAGGCCGGCACAGCCCCCCGGCAGGCCGTTACAGACCCCCGGCAGTCCGCTCAGACCCCCGGACAGTCGGTACAGACCCCCGGCAGTCCGCTCAGACCCCCGGACAATCGGGACAGACCACCGGCAGGCCGGTACAGACCCCCGCAGCCTGCTCAGACCCCCGGACAGTCGGTATAGACCACCGGCAGGCCGGCACAGACCCCTGGCAGTCCGCTCACACCCCTGGACAGTCGGTACAGACCACCGGCAGGCCGGCACAGCCCCTCGGCAGGCCGGTACAGACCCCCGCAGCCTGCACAGACCCCCGGACAGTCAGCACAGTCCCCCGGCAGGCCGGTACAGACCACCGGCAGGCCGGCACAGCCCCCCGTTGGCCGGTACAGACCCCCGCAGCCTGCACAGACCTCCGGACAGTCGGTACAGACCACCGCCAGGCCAGCACAGCCCCCCGGCAGGCTGGTACAGACCCCCATCAGTCCGCACAGATCCCCGGGCAGTCGGCACAGACCCCCGGGCATTTGGCACAGGCCCCCGGCAGGCTGATACAGAGCCCCGGGCAGTTGGCACAGACCCCCGGCAGGCCGGTACAGACCCCCAGGCAGTCGGCACAGACCCCCGGCAGGCTGGTACAGACCCCCGGGCAGTCAGCATAGACCCCCCCGAAGGCCCGAACTGACGGCGCATCATGATGCGCACAGACCGCGCATCATGATGACGTCATTTCTGCAGCCAATCAGAGCCACAGCAGTGGCTCTTTGCATTATGGGAACTTCCGATTCCGATATCCGATATTGAAAAAATATCGGTACTCGGTATCCGAATTCCGATAAAGCGAATATCAGCCGATACCTGATATTTGCAGTATCGGAATGCTCAACACTAGTAGTATGTATGCATGTTGCATGCATGTGGTATATATGTAGTATGCATGTAGTATATATGTTGTATATATGTAGTATGCATGTTTCATGTAGTATATATGAAGTATATATGTATGTTGCATGCATGTAGTATATATGTATGTTGCATGCATGTAGTATATATGTAGTATATATGTAGTATGCATGTTGCATGCATGTAGTATATATGTAGTATGTATGTTGCATGCATGTAGTATATATGTAGTATGCATGTTGCATGTAGTATATATGTTGTATGTATGTTGCATGCATGTAGTATATATATGTTGCATGCATGTAGTATATATGTAGTACAGTATATATGTAGTATGCATGTTGCATGCATGTAGTATATATGTAGTATATATGTATGTTGCATGCATGTAGTATATACACTCACTGGCCACTTTATTAGGTACACCATGCTAGTAACGGGTTGGACCACCTTTTGCCTTCAGAACTGCCTCAATTCTTCGTGGCAGAGATTCAACAAGGTGCTGGAAGCATTCCTCAGAGATTTTGGACCATATTGACATGATGGCATCACACAGTTGGCGCAGATTTGTCGGCTGCACATCCCTGATGCGAATCTCCCGTTCCACCACATCCCAAAGATGCTCTATTGGATTGAGATCTGGTGACTGAGGAGGCCATTTGAGTACAGTGAACTCATTGTCATGTTCAAGAAACCAATCTGAGATGATTCGAGCTTTATGACATGGCGCATTATCCTGCTGAAAGTAGCCATCAGATGTTGGGTACATTGTGGTCATAAAGGGATGGACATGGTCAGCAACAATACTCAGGTAGGCTGTGGCGTTGCAACGATGCTCAATTGGTACCAAGGGGCCCAAAGAGTGCCAAGAAAAAATTCCCCACACCATGACACCACCACCACCAGCCTGAACCGTTGATACAAGGCAGGATGGATCCATGCTTTCATGTTGTTTACGCCAAATTCTGACCCTACCATCCGAATGTCGCAGCAGAAATCGAGACTCATCAGACCAGGCAACGTTTTTCCAATCTTCTACTGGCCAATTTCGATGAGCTTGTGCAAATTGTAGCCTCAGTTTCCTGTTCTTAGCTGAGAGGAGTGGTACCCAGTGTGGTCTTCTGCTGCTGTAGCCCATCTGCCTCAAAGTTCGACGCACTGTGCGTTCAGAGATGCTCTTCTGCCTACCTTGGTTGTAACGGGGGGCAATTTGAGTCACTGTTGCCTTTCTATCAGCTCGAACCAGTCTGCCCATTCTCCTCTGACCTCTGGCATCAACAAGGCATTTCCGGCCACAGAACTGCCGCTCACTGGATTTTTTTTCTTTTTCGGACCATTCTCTGTAAACCCTAGAGATGGTTGTGCGTGAAAATCCCAGTAGATCAGCAGTTTCTGAAATACTCAGACCAGCCCTTCTGGCACCAACAATCATGCCACGTTCAAAGGCACTCAAATCACCTTTCTTCCCCATACTGATGCTCGGTTTGAACTGCAGGAGATTGTCTTGACCATGTCTACATGCCTAAATGCACTGAGTTGCCGCCATGTGATTGGCTGATTAGAAATTAAGTCTTAACACACAGTTGGACAGGTGTACCTAATAAAGTGGCCAGTGAGTGTATGTTGTATGCATGTTGCATGTAGTATATATGTAGTATGCATGTTGCATGCATGTGGTATATATGTAGTATGTATGTATGTTGCATGCATGTAGTATGTATGTAGCATGTATGTAGTATGTATGTAGCATGTAGTATGTATGTAGTATGTTTTTTTTTTTTTTTGTACATTCAACACATTAGCCGGATGATGGGACTACTACTGTCCCATCATTGGCTAATGTGTCAATCACCGTCATGGCAGCAGGCATCACCCGATGAGACTTGTAGTCCCATCGGACGATCCTGCACAGTCCCCCGCAGCCTGCACAGACCCCCAGACAGTCGGCACAGACCACGGCAGAGGCCGGCACAGCCCCCGGCAGGCCTGTACAGACCCCCGGCAGTCCGCACAGAGCCCCGGGCAGTCGGTACAGACCACCGGCAGGCCGGCACAGCCCACCGCAGCCTGCACAGACCCCCGGACAGTCGGTACAGACCACCAGCAGGCCGGCACAGCCCCCCGGCAGGCCGGTATAGACCCCCGCAGCCTGCTCAGACCCCCGGACAGTCAGTATAGACCTCCGGCAGGCCGGCTCAGACCCCTGGCAGTCCGCTCAGACCCCCAGACAGTCAGTACAGACCACCGGCAGGCCGGCACAGCCCCCCTGCAGGCCAGTACAGACCCCCGCAGCCTGCACAGACCCCCAGACAGTCGGGACAGACCACCGGCAGGCCGGCACAGCCACCCGGCAGGCCGGTACAGACCCCCGGCAGTCCGCACAGACCCCCGGGCAGTCGGTACAGACCACCGGCAGGCCGGCACAGCCCATCGCAGCCTGCACAGACCCCCGGACAGTCGGTACAGACCACCGGCAGGCCGGCACAGCTCCCCGACAGGCCGGCACAGACCCCCGGGCAGGCCGGCACAGACCCCCGGACAGTCGGCACAGACCACCGGCAGGCCGGCACAGCCCCCCAGGCATGCCGGTACAGACACCCCGGCAGTCCACTCAGACCCCCGGACAGTCGGTACAGACCCCCGGCAGTCCGCTCAGACCATCGGACAGTCGGTACAGACCACCGGCAGGCCGGTACAGACCCCCGCAGCCTGCTCAGACCCCCGGACAGTCGGTATAGACCACCGGCAGGCCGGCACAGACCCCCAGCAGTCCGCTCAGACCCCCGGACAGTCGGTATAGACCACCGGCAGGCCGGCACAGACCCCCGCAGCCTGCACAGTCCCCCGGACAGTCGGCACAGACCCCCGGCAGGCCGGCACAGCCCCCGGCAGGCCGGTACAGACCCCCGGCTGTCCGCTCAGACCCCTGGACAGTCGGTACAGACCACCGGCAGACCGGCACAGCCCCCCGGCAGGCCTGTACAGACCCCCGCAGCCTGCACAGACCCCCGGACAGTCGGTACAGACCACCGGCAGGCCGGCACAACCCCCCCGGCAGGGCGGCACAGACCCCCGGGCAGGCCGGCACAGCCCCCCGGCAGGCCGGTACAGACCCCCGGCAGTCCGCTCAGACCCCTGGACAGTCGGGACAGACCACCGGCAGGCCGGTACAGACACCCGCAGCCTGCTCAGACCCCCGGACAGTCGGTATAGACCACCGGCAGGCCGGCACAGACCCCCGTCAGTCCGCTCAGACCCCCGGACAGTCGGTACAGACCACCGGCAGGCCGGCACAGCCCCTCGGCAAGCCGGTACAGACCCCCACAGCCTGCACAGACCCCCGTACAGTCGGTACAGACCACCGGCAGGCCGGCACAGCCCCCCGGCAGGCCGGTATAGACCCCCGGCAGTCCGCACAGACCCCCGGGCAGTCGTTACAGACCACTGGCAGGCCGGCACAGCCCACCGCAGCCTGCACAGACCCCCGGAAAGTCGGTACAGACCACCGGCAGGATGGCACAGCTCCTCGGCAGGCCGGCACAGACCCCTGGCAGGCCGGCACAGTCCCCCGGGCAGGCCGGCACAGACCCCCGGGCAGGCCGGCACAGACCCCCGGACAGTCGGCACAGACAACCGGCAGGCCAGCACAGACCCCCGGGCAGGCCAGCACAGACCCCCGGGCAGTCCGCTCAGACCCCCAGACAGTCGGTACAGACCCCCGGCAGTCTGCTCAGACCCCCGGACAGTCGGTACAGATCCCCGGCAGTCCGCTCAGACTCCCGGACAGTCGGTACAGACCACCGGCAGGCCGGTACAGACCCCCGCAGCCTGCTCAGATCCCCGGACAGTCGGTATAGACCACCGGCAGGCCGGCATAGACCCCCAGCAGTCCGCTCAGACCCCCGGACAGTCGGTACAGAGCACCGGCAGGCCGGCACAGCCCCTCGGCAGGCCACTACAGACCACCGCAGCCTGCACAGACCCCCGGACAGTCCGCACAGCCCCCCGGCAGGCCGGCACAGCCCCCGGAAGGCCGGTACAGACCCCCGGCTGTCCGCTCAGACCCCCGGACAGTCGGTACAGACCACAGGCAGGCCGGAACAGCCCCCCGGCAGGCCTGTACAGACCCCCGCAGCCTGCACAGACCCCCAGACAGTCGGTACAGACCACCGGCAGGCCGGCACAGCCCCCCGGCAGGCCGGCACAGACCCCCGGGCAGGCCGGCACAGCCTCCCGGCAGGCAGGTACAGACCCCCGGCAGTCCGCACAGACCCCCGGACAGTCGGCACAGACCATCGGCAGGCCGGCACAGCCCCCCGGCAGGCCGTTACAGACCCCCGGCAGTCCGCTCAGACCCCCGGACAGTCGGTACAGACCCCCGGCAGTCCGCTCAGACCCCCGGACAATCGGGACAGACCACCGGCAGGCCGGTATAGACCCCCGCAGCCTGCTCAGACCCCCGGACAGTCGTTATAGACCACCGGCAGGCCGGCACAGACCCCCGGCAGTCCGCTCACACCCCTGGACAGTCGGTACAGACCACCGGCAGGCCGGCACAGCCCCTCGGCAGGCCGGTACAGACCCCAGCAGCCTGCACAGACCCCCGGACAGTCGGCACAGTCCCCCGGCAGGCCGGTACAGACCACCGGCAGGCCGGCACAGCCCCCCGGCTGGCCGGTACAGACCCCCGCAGCCTGCACAGACCCCCGGACAGTCGGTACAGACCACCGCCAGGCCGGCACAGCCCCCCGGCAGGCTGGTACAGACCCCCGTCAGTCCGCACAGATCCCCGGGCAGTCGGCACAGACCCCCAGGCATTTGGCACAGGCCCCCGGCAGGCTGATACAGAGCCCCGGGCAGTCGGCACAGACCCCCGGCAGGCCGGTACAGACCCCCAGGCAGTCGGCACAGACCCCCGGCAGGCTGGTACAGACCCCCGGGCAGTCAGCATAGACCCCCCCGAAGGCCCGAACTGACGGCGCATCATGATGCGCACAGACCGCGCATCATGATGACGTCATTTCTGCAGCCAATCAGAGCCACAGCGGTGGCTCTTTGCATTATGGGAACTTCCGATTCCGATATCCGATATTGAAAAAATATCGGTACTCGGTATCCGAATTCCGATAAAGCGAATATCAGCCGATACCTGATATTTGCAGTATCGGAATGCTCAACACTAGTAGTATGTATGTATGTTGCATGCATGTGGTATATATGTAGTATGCATGTAGTATATATGTTGTATATATGTAGTATGCATGTTGCATGTAGTATATATGAAGTATATATGTATGTTGCATGCATGTAGTATATATGTATGTTGCATGCATGTAGTATATATGTAGTATATATGTAGTATGCATGTTGCATGCATGTAGTATATATGTGGTATGTATGTTGCATGCATGTAGTATATATGTAGTATGCATGTTGCATGTAGTATATATGTTGTATGTATGTTGCACGCATGTAGTATATATGTATGTTGCATGCATGTAGTATATATGTAGTATATATGTAGTATGCATGTTGCATGCATGTAGTATATATGTAGTATATATGTATGTTGCATGCATGTAGTGTATATGTATGTTGCATGCATGTAGTATATATGTTGTATGCATGTTGCATGTAGTATATATGTAGTATGCATGTTGCATGCATGTGGTATATATGTAGTATGTATGTATGTTGCATGCATGTAGTATGTATGTAGCATGTATGTGGTATGTATGCAGCATGTAGTATGTGTGTAGTATGTATTTTTTTTTTTTGTACATTCAACACATTAGCCGGATGATGGGACTACTACTGTCCCATCATTGGCTAATGTGTCAATCACCGTCATGGTAGCAGGCATCACCCGATGGGACTTGTAGTCCCATCGGATGATCCTGCACAGTCCCCCGCAGCCTGCACAGACCCCCAGACAGTCGGCACAGACCACGGCAGAGGCCGGCACAGCCCCCGGCAGGCCTGTACAGACCCCCGGCAGTCCGCACAGAGCCCCGGGCAGTCGGTACAGACCACCGGCAGGCCGGCACAGCCCACCGCAGCCTGCACAGACCCCCGGACAGTCGGTACAGACCACCAGCAGGCCGGCACAGCCCCCCGGCAGGCCGGCACAGCCCACCGCAGCCTGCACAGACCCCCAGACAGTCGGTACAGACCACCGGCAGGCCAGCACAGCCCCCCGGCTGGCCGGTACAGACCCCCGGCAGTCCGCACAGACCCCCGGGCAGTCGGCACAGACCCCCGGAAGGTCCGTACACCCCCCCGAGAGGCTGTACAAGGACAGAAAAGGGTTTTTCTTATTCCGATACCGGAAGTCACACTAGCAATAACACGAGATCAAAGAGACAGATATAAATAAACATGGTACCGCTGAAAACGTCATCTAGTCCTGCAAAAAACAAGCTCCATCACCAGAAAAATAAAAAAGTTATAGCTCTCAGAATAAAGTGATGCAAAAATAATTATTTTTTCTATAAAATAGTTTTTATTGTATAAAAGTGCCAAAACATGAAAAAATGATATAAATGAGGTATTGCTGTCATCGTACTGACCCAAAGAATAAAACTTTGTTATCAATTTTTCCACAAGCGGAAAGGTATAAACGCCCCCCCCAAAAAAAGAAATTCATGAATTGCTGGTTTTTGTTCATTATGCCTCTCAAAAATTGGAATAAAAAGTGATCAAAAAATGTTATGTGCCCGAAAATGGTACCAATAATAACGTCAGTCGCCCCGCAAAAAATAAGACCTTACGTGACTCTGTGGGCCAAAATTTGGAAAAATTATAGCTCTCAAAATGTGGTGATGCAAAAACTATTTTTTGCAATAAAAAACATGTTTTAGTGTGTGACAGCTGCCAAACATAAAAACCCACTATAATTAGTAAATCAAACCCCCCCCTTTATCACCCCCTTAGTTAGGGAAAAATAATAAAATAAAAAAAGTACTTATTTCCATTTTTCCCTTTAGGGTTAAGGTTGGGGCTAAAGTTAGGGTTTGGGTTGAGGCTAAAATTAGGTTTAGGGTTGGTGCTAAAGTTAGGGTTAGGGTTGGGACTAAATTGAGGGTTAGAGTTGGGGTTAGGATTAGAGGTGTGTTAGGGTTAGGTTTGTTGTTAGGGTTATGTTTAGGGTTGGGATTAGGGTTAGGGTTGTGTTGCAGTTAGGGTTGGAGTTAGAATTGGGGGGTTTCCACTGCTTAGGCACATCAGGGGCTCTCCAAACGCGATATGCGTCTGATCTCAATACCAGCCAATTCTGAGTTGAAAAAGTCAAATGGTGCTGGTGCTCAGAAGTCAGAATGTGCAAAAATAGGTGCAGGGCTGGAGGCATCTGTGCCAGGGTTTTGTACAGGGTACTGGGAAGCAACTAGCACAGGGGAAGATGCAGTGGTGTCAACCGATGACACCAGTCGTAGATCCAGGTGTTTGGCTCAACGAATCAGGTGCTTAGATATATGGACAAGCCTTGCAACAGCTCATGATCCAAAGCACACCACATCCTCTGTAAAACATGGTGGAGGCAGCGTGATGGCATGGACAGGGCTTCCACAAGCAATTTCAGGGCCTCATACTGGCAAAATTTTCAGGCACTCTTGAGACTCTACCCAGGCTCCACTCCATCTCCACCTCCAACCCTCGAACCTTCCACAGTCCACCATCCACTCTTGGAAAAACTCCCTTCCTCACCAATTACATATTAACAGTTCCCATCTAACACCAGATCACATACATAGCCATCAGCTAACACCACATTGTGACTGAATAATACCCCATACAAGGAACAAATACCACCACATCATGACCTGACCACATATCACCCCCACATAGTAAATGAATAATACCACATACAAGGGAGAAATACCGCCACACCATGGCCGGACCATATATTGCTGCCACATAGTGACCAATAATACCACATGCAAAGGACAAATATTGTTACACTATGACCAGACCACATATTACCACCACATGCTGACAAAATACTACAATGCTGATCGTTAATAAAACAACACAATACTAATATTACCATAAGTGCCATTATAGACAGAAGCTTTGTACATAGTACACAGTTTATAGTGTCAGTGCATACGTAATACAGTGAACAGCGGTGACATTATACACAGGAGTTCTGTATATGATGTCAATGTACAGGTAATACAGGGATCCCGGTGACATTTTACACAGTAGCTCTGTATATATTATCAGTGTACAGGTAATACAGGGATCACCAGTGTCATCACACGCAGGAGCACTGTATATAGCATATAGTGTACAGGTAATACAATCAATGACATTATACACAGCAGCTCTGTATATAGGGTCAGATAATGTACAGTACAGATAATACAGTGATCACCAGTGACATTATACACAGGAGCTCTGTACATAGTATACAGTGTATATTGTCAATGGACAGGTAATACAGTAATCACTGGTGACATTATACACAGGAAGTATGTATATAGTATCAGTGTACGGGTAATACGGTTGTAGGAAGTTTTGCCCCCAGCAGTTCGCCCCCAGCAATTTGCCCCCAGCAGTTCACCCCCAGCAGTTCGCCCCCAGGTACATTTCGCCCCCGCACCTTTCGCCCCTATCATTTCGCTCCCAGGAGGATTCGAACCCGCACATTTCGCCCTCGCACATTTTGGCCCCAAGCAGTTCGCCCCCAGCAGTTCACCCCCGGCAGTTCGCCCTCGGATGTTTCGCCCCCAGCAGTTCGCCCCCGGATGTCTCGCCCCCAGCAGTTCGCCCCAGGATGTTTCGCCCCCAGCAGTTCGCCCCTGGATGTTTCACCCCCAGCAGTTCGCCCCCCGAAGTTTCGCCCCCAGCAGTTCACCCCCAGATGTTTCACCCCCCAGCAGTTCACCCCAGGATGTTTCGCCCCCAGCAGTTCGCCCCCCGGATTTTTCGCCCCGGCAGTTGACCCCCCGTAGTTTGCCCCAGATGTTTGTACCCTGTTATGTCCCCAGAATTTTATGCTTGGATGTTTTGCCAGTTTGTCCTTGTGGTTTATGAATTCCTATCGTCATCAATCCACATGTCACAAAAGTACTCTACAGAGTGCTGCACTTTTGTGACATTTTAAATCAACTGTTTCCATCTGTAAACGTCACAACTGACTGCATTATAGTGTCAGAGCATTTTTCCCACAATTTTAACAAGACATTTTCCAAAACGTTTCTAAAACATTTTTGTGTTCCAAAAATATAACACGAAAAAAATAAACGGAATCAAAAAATGTAGTGTGAATAAGACCTGATTAGGTGGGGAATGTAAACCACTCAAAACTCAAAACATTTTGTGAACTTTTACCTGACTCAGCACTGACCTGCTTTTTTGCAAGTTTTGTTGCAGATGTAACAATCTTCATGTCAGGTGTCCTGCAAGTTAGCAAGTTACATTAGACTAGCTCTTATTCCATCTTTACATCAGAATATAGCGGTGTCTAAAATCTCTACAAAGAGAGAGGTGTACTAGCACAAAAAATCAGTCAGCTTCAACAGCAATTCACTTTCTACAAATATGAATTCAGTTCTATCCAAATGTGGGAAGAAGAAGTTGGTCTACGAGAATCACATTTACGTATTTTCCAAACGAACGGCTGACGATGTCCATTCCATCTGGGTGTGTGAAAAACGGTCGACTTGCAAGGGACGTGTTTGGACCAATGAAGCATCTGGTGAAGTGGTGAAAGTAACCAATCCCCACAACCAGGCAGCACAAGCAGTAAGACCTGAAGCAATCCGACTTGTCAATGAGGCGGTCACCAGGGTAAGGACAACACAGGAGACAACACAACAGATTCTCACAGAAGTCATTTCAGGAGCCCATTCTAATGTTGTAGCACTTCTCCCAAGGAAAGCATCTGTGGTGCCCCCAGGAGTATGGCCGCCACAGTGGCTTTGCCTTCCTCCAGGGGAGGGTAATGCCAGGCTTGGAGGCAATGATGGGTCTCTCTCGCAGTCAATCTATGCATGCAACACAGTTCCACTCCAGGCCAGCAGGGGGAAATCTGAACCGGGATTAAGGGGAGGAGTGCTCTCTGAGGGCCAAGAGGGAGGAGTTGTCAGTTAGTCTGTGGAGGGTGAAGTGTGCAGATGTGTGGAAGGAGCGCTGAGATAGAGTGCAGAGGACGAGCTCATCTCTGGAGAGAGCGCATGAACTGGAGCCTGGTCTCCATGGTTGTACGGATACTAAAGGTCCTGCAACAGATACCAGAGGAGTAGGAGGCTGTAAATGCCCTACTCCCATCTAAGACTTGAAGGCACAACAGCAGCTAGGATAGTGAGCCGGGACTTAGGAGAGAGGAGTCCCCGAGATAGGCTACAGCTGTCTGCCATGCAAGTAAGGTTCTTGAGAACATCTGTCAGGAGGAACTCCAGTGTAACTCAGTACTAGGAGATCTTCACACTTAAAAGTGCCAGTAAGGAGACTGCACAGCCCATCTTCTGAGAGAGAATCCCTGAATTGCTTCCTGGCTAGCCTGCTCCAATACCATCTGTAATCAGGACCTGGACTGCAGTTATCAAGTAAAGGTACAGAAATTGCAACCCGCTGTGTCTTGTCTGCTTCCTAACTTTCCGGCACTGCTACATCCCCATGCCAACCACATCTACACTGCCCTGGGACTATAGCTTCACCTGTGGGGAGCTTTTACATCCTTGCTGCACCATACCATCAGTCCCAGCGGATCTGCATGCAGCGTCGGCTTAACACCTCCCTTGCCGAGCACCACAGGTGGCGTCACGAACTATTCATCTAACTACATTACACCATTCACATCTTCCTATTAGTTGGGCGTCCAGGGCCACGGTCTGGGTCACCGCTGCTGTGACTCATCCCACTGATACCGGTCCGGTACCGAGTACCCCACAGCCCTGGGAGGGCGACCCAATTTGGCGTCACGAACAGGATGACGAGACCCGATGCCATCGGGTTCTGTGTGCCTAAGATCTGTTGGACTTAAACTTTGGAGAATGTGTAGAAGACCCAATTTAATAGACTGTGAAATGAACATTAAAAATGGCCGTTGGCGTGGAGAAGAAGGGCGGGAAGAGATGGGAGGTCCTAGAAAAAGACCGCGAACAGTCTTGGGCCTCCCGTGCCTGAACTACTATGTGACAGCAACATGGCCCACCCCCCGAGGGGTTCGTATACTGGCTTTGTATGGAGGCGTTGGAATAAGACGCCGCCCCAAGAAGGAGGGGCAGAAGCCAGTGGCGGGAAAGGGGCCGAGGGAGGAGAGAGAAGAACGTCAGAACGCCATCTTGGAGAGAAAGGGAAGGAGGCCTGCGGAGCACGGGGAAATGGATCTCCCCGACGCCATGGCTGAAGGCTCCAACCCCGTAGGGAAGATAAACCGTCAGCAGCTGGAGGACGAAATCGCCTGGCTGACCCAATGTTTGCGGCTGAGGCAGGAGGCCTTGTGGAGGCTGAACTGGCAGCGCACCCAGGAGGGACCTACATCTGCGGTGACCGCCCCGCTGCACCGGAACTTCCCCAGGCAGATTCAGTGGAGCCTGCCACCGCCATCACACCACCGGCAGCAACCGCAGCCCCCTTGCTGCCACCACAGGAAGATTTATATGAGGCCCCGGGAGCTGAAGCGGAGGAAAAAGAGCTCACGCCTGGACCTGACGCGGCTGCGCAGGTCTCACCAGAGGCCTCCGCGGACCCAGAGCAACCACCGGCTACCACCGGCCCGCTGTCACCGGCAACGGAGCAGAGACCACACCACCAGGAGGCCCCAGGTAAGTCCGATGCCCTGACACCTGGGAAGACCCTGGGGTGCACGACGGTCGCAGCGGCTGGCCAGGTCATGCTAGATCTGGTCTGGGACCGGGATACCAGTCCCCGGGGGGAACCCCAGAACCCTTGAAGGTGGCGCCGCAGTGCCAAACCAGCCTGGACCGGTCCCGGGAGGAGCGGGAGGATGATGAGCACTGGGCTAGTTGTCAAGCCACCATCCGGCAACTGGCAGCTGAACACCAGGAGAGAGAGCAGCGCCGGCAAGCGGTAATAGGCCCAGATTTGGACTGGAAGGAGCAGGTTCGTGCCGGTCATTATGGTCCCAGGGATGCGGCAGGTTGGGGCCACGTCCTGAATGTGAACCATGAGAGGGGGTTTAGCTTTATCCATGACCCTAGCCGAATCTCCGATCTGTTCTTCAGTCGGAGGGATGTGGAACCCCATCTGAGAAAGGGACACCCTGCCAGGAACCTGAGTCCGGGAGATCCTGTGACCTTTACCAGGCATGAAGGTCTTAGAGGCAGGTATGCCCTGAATATCAGGTGAGTCCCAGAGGATCTCATCCAGACCTGCAGGCAGAGATCACCTACTGCCCCTATGTGCCAAGATGAGCCACAGGTTTTACTCCACTGGAAGAGGAGTACTTGAGGACTGCCCATGCGTTCCTTACATCTGGTAGCGGTACCCCATCAGCAGCTTCCAGCACCCCAGGAATGGACCATGGACATTGATGCTTGGACTTATCATAAGACCATTTTTGAAGCTCTTGGTTTTCGTAACTTTTTCATTTTTTTTTTCGTAACTCTTGTACAATTATTATTGTTTAACTGTTTATATGTTTCATGTTTTTGTTCAGCCCAGGAGTGATGACTTGCGCTAGGGGGGAGTGTGGCACCCCCAGGAGTATGGCCGCCACAGTGGCTTTGCCTTCCTCCAGGGGAGGGTAATGCCAGGCTTGGAGGCAATGGTGGGTCTCTCTCGCAGTCAATCTATGCATGCAACACAGTTCCACTCCAGGCCAGCAGGGGGAACTCTGAACCGGGATTAAGGAGAGTGCTCTCTGAGGGCCAAGAGGAAGGAGTAGTCAGTTAGTCTGCAGAGGGTGAAGTGTGCAGACGTGTGAAAGGAGCGCTGAGATAGAATGCAGAGGACGAGCTCATCTCTGGAGAGAGCGCATGAACTGGAGCCTGGTCTCCATGGTTGTACGGATACTAAAGGTCCTGCAACAGATACCAGAGGAGTAGGAGGCTGTAAATGCCCTACTACCATCTAAGACTTGAGGGCACAACAGCAGCTAGGATAGTGAGCCGGGACTTAGGAGAGAGGAGTCCCCAAGATAGGCTACAGCTGTCTGCCATGCAAGTGAGGTTCTTGAGAACATCTGTCAGGAGGAACTCCAGTGTAACTCAGTACTAGGAGATCTTCACACTTAAAAGCACCAGTAAGGAGACTGCACAGCCCATCTGCTGAGAGAGCATCCCTGAATTGCTTCCAGGCTTGCCTGCTCCAATACCATCTGTAATCAGGACCTGGACTGCAGTTATCAAGTAAAGGTACAGAAATTGCACCCGTTGTGTCTTTTCTGCTTCCTACCTTTCCGGCACTACTACATCCCCATGCCAACCACATCTACAATGCACTGGGACTATAGCTTCACCTGTGGGGAGCTTTTACATCCTTGCTGCACCATACCATCAGTCCCATCGGATCTGCATGCAGCGTCGGCTTAACACCTCCTTTGCCGAGCACCACAGGTGGCGTCACAAACGATTCATCTAACTACATTCCACCATTCACATCTTCCTATTACTTGGGCGCCCAGGGCCACGGTCCGGGTCACCGCTGCTGTGACACATCCCACTGATACCAGCCAGGTACCGAGTACCCCACAGCCCTGGGAGGGCGACCCACATCACTGAAGAGAACAATACAATTATAAAGGCAACTTGGCAATATTCCAAGGTTTCCCCAAACTGTTGATCAACTTCTTATTCCCCAGGAGTTCCAGGAGATCAATATTGATGGTATCCAGCAGCAGTTCCTTCTGCATGACTCCGGTAAGCATTTAACATTTCCAATATGCAGAATTATTGCAAAGTTTATGTTGCACAAATGTGAAAAATTATATATTACAAAGTGCTGATATATAATACTATGTGATTATTTTGCCTTAAAGGGAAACTTTGAGAATAGTGTAATGTAGGGTGAGGCCTACTGATTCCAACTATACCTCACTTGTTTAGTTGCAGTCTGATTTTCTGCTCAGCTTCAAAGTAGAAGGCCTGCCTTTGAGACACAGTGGTCTTCCATGTTCATAAGCAGAGTGGTAACCTTGCCCACCAACCATGATTTGCAGCCATTGTCAATCACAGCCAGAGGACATGGTTGTCGCATCAAACCCGCATCACTAGATGTCAATTTTAGTGTAGAATTTTATGCTATAAATTAGCTGCAGATCGTCTGCTGCAACTACTTAGTGAATATGAAGGGACCTTAAGGATTCATTAACATGTCTCCTAACCTCTGTGAATTGTCCATGACTGTAGATCTACAGCTATTCTGTTGTAGATAATTCTACACCAAAATCCCTATTTAGCTCTATGGATTTAGGTGCAGGTTTTAGTGCAGGATTTTAGCCCCTTGTCTGAATGGCTGGAATCTTTTTTGCATAATGGCAGCATACATTCACATGCAGGGAAATAAGTAGCTTGGCCCTGGCCCCATAGCAAAGTTTTGAAGGGACCTGGGCCCCCCTTCCTCCACGATGGCCTGCTCCTTTAGCCATGCCCCCTGCCAACAGGCTGAAATGAAGTTCCAATGCTGACTTAGTGCTGAGAAGAGGGTACACCATGCTCCAGTAGGTGCCTGTCACCTACTGGAACTTGGCAGGGGGTGAATTAATATTCACCACCTGCTGCCACATGCTGCATTCCTCTGCTTTGATACAGGACCTGCAATGATGTATGCAATCATGTGATCGCTCACGTCTCAAGATCTGCATCAAAGCAGATTGAGGAAAGCAGCGCAGCAGCAGGCGGTGAGTATTAAATTATCCTTGCCATGCTCCAGTAGGTGACAGGCACCTACCAGAGCATGATAGATCCAGGGTGCCCGCTGTTCATGGGCGCATTACACCCCTTGGTGGCAGGCCCCCTGACGGCCTGGGAACAGTGGCGTCCCCTGCCTACATGGTAGGTACACCACTGCAGGTCATTTTTTTTAACTGAGCAATTTTTCATCAGCATGTGGATGGGATTTAGACATTTTTCGCTGCGTATGACCCTGACCTAATGAACCGGTGAGTTAGTATGCTTTTTTTTCCCAAATACTTCTTACATGTTTGCTCGTTTTTCCTGATGTAAACCTTTTATTATCATGAAATTCTGCATTTTGCTAGTTCCTGCTGCCGTTAATCCTTTCACGATTTTGAAAATGTGAAATTTTTTAAGCTTGGAAGCATTTTTAAACAGGAATATATCATTTTCCACTGGGACAATACATGTCGTAGAAAAAACTATTGTTTAGCTCCTTCACACCAGATTTTGCTTCAATTTAACGTTTCTGTTAAAATCTGAAGCAAAATGTGAGTTTTTAATGTGAGATATAAACAATGGATGCTTCTGATTAGGAAAATTTATTGAGAATTCATCCCGAAATTCTCTGTCTGCTACTTGTTACGTTTTATTTTGTCTCTCATTATTTCCTGTATTAATACTTTCACTTTTAATTAGGAAGTGGACTCAGCCGTATCTTGGTATTTTGAACAAGAGACTATCTCCATCTACTGGCCCAAAGTAAAGAGTGGTTTGCTGATGGCATGTTTTCCACTACACCATCCCTGTTCAAGCAACTTTATGCAATCCATGTAGTCCACAGCAGCCTTGCTGTTCCTGTAGTGTACGTCTTGCTGACGGACAAGAGCCATTAAACATACCAGAGATTGCTACAAGAGCTGAAGAACATGCAACCTGGACTGCAGCCACACATCCTGATGTTGGATTTTGAACTAGCTGCAATCCAGGCATTTGAGAGTGAATTCCCCAACCTCGAGAAGACCGGTTGCTTCTTCCACCTATCACAGTCAGTTTGGCGTAAAGTTCAAAATGAAGAACTCTAGGTGCAATATCAAGGTGACCATCAATTTGCTCATTGGATACGCATGATACCTATCCTTGCCTTTCTACGAACACAGAATGTTGCGCCTTCATTTGAAGAGTTAGTGGAAAATCCTGACTTTCCACAGGACGCCATACCCATTTGCCAACTATTTTGAAGATACCTATATTGGTCGAATGACTCGCTGTAATCACCAGGAAAACAGCAAGTCTGAAAGAAGCATCAACGTGCTCCCTATGAATTATACAGAGCTGCTGGTGCACAGCCCTCTGCAAAGCTCCCCAACTCCCCATGTGCTCAGTCCTTTACTGGCTTTACACAGGGGGGAAGCCTTCCTCTTTTCCAGGATGAAGCACATGAGGGGAGGGGGAAGGGGAACCTTCCAGAGTTCTGTGAACGAGCAGCTCTGAATGTATCACAGGAAGCCTGAATCCGTCCACAATTTCTGCAACCAAGGGGGCCCGACTTCCTTAGTAACCACTGAAATCCTGCAGCACATAGAGCCTGCTGCTGTATCTTGGTTGGGACTTTTCACACAAAACTAAATAAAATTTAGAAAAGTCAAAGTTTTGGAATTAAAGAAATCATAACTTGATCATATTTATACATCTTAGACCCAAAATAAGATTAGTGAGAAGTGAACCTGCCGAAGTTCAGTTCGGGCAGTTCCATCCCAAACATACAAGAAAATCTAGGTTCGGGTTCAGCACCTCCAAACTATCATCTCCATTGAACTCAATGGGTATGGAGACTCAGAGGAGTGGAGACTCTGTCCACCACATCCTCATAACTGAACAGATAGTAAAAAGAAAATATATATATTGTAAGGCTAGTTTCACACTAGCGTTTCTGCCGTCTGCGCACGGCCGCCGATAAGCCCCGCCCCCTGCCACGCCCCCTCCTGACATCACCGCCTATTATTGCACATGGCCGCATGCGATCTGCACACCCTATCTTTAATATAGGGTGCGCTGACCGTGCACTAGTAGGATTTTTGAGTGCGCTGCGCACTTTTGAAGGTGCACCGAGCGCACCAAAATGCAACATGCTGCGTTCGGCGCACCTACAAAAGTGCACAGCGCACTCAAAAATCCTACTAGCACACGGTCAGCGCACGGTCTGTCCATCCCATATTAAAGATAGGGTGCGCAGATCGCATGTAGTCATGTGCGATAATAGGCGGTGATGTCAGGAGGGGGCGCGGCAGGGGGCGGGGCTTATCAGCGGCCGTGCGCAGACAGCAGAAACGCTAGTGTTAAACTAGCCTTACTTACCCCTTTGCTGAGGTATCGGCAGATATGGATGGTCCTCTTCAGTCCTCTTCCATGCACTTCCACATTGTGTGAATATGTCATCGTACCCGAGGGAATACCTTTCAGAATTCCTAGCTAGGGATTCCCTTGGTCAGGAGACTCTCCACACAGGTCGGGACCTCAGCAAAGGGGAGAGAAGCGATTTTTATTTTCTTATGAGCAAACTCCGAACATTGCCTGTTTGGGGTCAGTGTGGTTGAACGCGAGTAGGTAATTTTCGATAAGAACCCTGAACTTTCCAGATCGGGTTTGCTCATCACTAGATACAGTATGATATATAATGGATGACAAAAAGAAGCCATTAAGGGTAACACCACTAGTACATGACAGTAAAATGATGGTCACTTGACTTAGATCAGGGGTGTCAAACTCATATTCACCAAGGGCCACACCAAGTTAATGATTGTCCCCAAAGGGCCGTATGTTACTGAAAGACCGGATGCACACAACCCAGTTCCGTCCAGAACATGCATTTCTCTGCACAGAGCAGTGCATGCCCCTGTATAAGGCATGTCACGGTGGATTAGCTCTTTACCAGGCGCTGTCACATCTTCCCTGTATCTCACTGAAATAATGGAGAGCTATGGCTGCAGCTTCCAGTCACTTGTCCTTGTCATTGGTGCTGAAAGCTGCTGATAAACAGCTGGTTTAATGCAGAATACAACTGGACCCTATTCTTGGCCTAATCTGAGGTATAGGCATTAATAAAAAAGGGATCCTGAAGTGAGAATAACACTTTTATCTGCTGCTCCATTCTTTGGTATACTGGCAGAGTGTTCTATGAGGGCTAATCCAAAAACCCCCCTTCTGAAGACCTGATAAAGAGGTTCTGTAGAAGCTGGTTAACCACCACCTTAGTTCAGCAAAGCCAATATCTCAGTTATACAGAGATGGTTGGTGGGATTAACTCTGTAGTCAGTCAACAGTCCCCCTGCTTCCATACATAGCCTGCATTAAAGGGGTATTCTCATGCCAAACAGCAAAATAAGGCAGCCTGCTTTCAGCAATCATATTGTGGTAAGTAGAGTTGAGTGACTTTTGGTTTTTTAGGGTCGAGTTTCGTTTCGTGAAACCCGACTTTTCCAAAAGTCGGGTCGAGCAAGATCGGCCGATTATAGGGAAAAGTCGGGGTCGTCCCGAAACACGAAACCCAATGTAAGTCAATGGGGAATAAAATTCGGCAGTGAGAGGAGGACAGGAAACACACCTACAGTGCTCATTTGAATGCCAAAAGCATCAATTCTTCTTACTTAAGCTTGTCAACCTTAATTAACTTCATAATACAAGTTACGCACTGAAAAATGGGGGTTATTTGGCTAAAGTTGTGGGGGGGTAGGGCTGGCTCCAGGTTTTCATGTGCCCTGGGCGAAAGAGCGCCCCTTTAACACATACCACAACTCATCATGCTCCGATACGGCAGAGAAATAGCGGTATAGTACAATGAAAAATACTTCACTTTTTACATCTCATGACGAGGCCCATCTATTTCTCCATACAGAATCATTGGTCCCATATAATGTTTGAAACAGTATATGATGAGCTCCACATAATGCTACAGTATATGTTGGTCCCCATGGATGAAGCTCCACTGTCTTATGGGCCCAAATAATGCTCCAAACATAATGGGCCCCATTTCTAATGCTCTAGTGTATAATGGGCCCTGTAAATGCTGCTCCAGTGTCTGATGTCCACCTTTGGAATGTTCCAGTGTATGGTGGGCCCCATCTATCATTCTCCAGAGTATAGTGCTCCCCAAATATTGCTGTCCCAACATTGAAAACAATCAAATAAGTCTCCTCGCTAGGGAATCCCTGTACTAGTCTGGATTCCTCGTCGTCCCCATCTTCCATCTCACTGCACAGTATTTCAAGTGCTGTGATCCTGAGCAAGCAGGGGGGGCCCACTCATTGGCGACGGCACTGGCACAGGGCCCCTGATAGTACGGTGGTGTGTCTGATGGCGGGTGGGCCGAACCTGCACTTTTATCTGCAGCTTCCTCTTTGTCACCGTGTAAGATGGAACTGTATATGGGAAGGGTAACCTGAGTTTCATCAGGGTCAGATTCAGACCGTGTAGCGTGCGAGGGGAATGTAGTGGTCTGGGTCAATGTACCAGCAGATTCATCGAGCAGTGGCTGGGCATCAGTGCACTTGTGTCGCCCCCAGGAGTACGGTCACCACAGTGGCATTACCTTCCTCCTAGGGAGTGTGATGTCATGCTTCGGAGCAACGAAGGATCTCTCTAGCAGGTTAACTGATTGGGCGGCGTTATTCCCACGAGTCATGACCCTCCAAACAGCGTTCATGACGGCAAAGTGTTTGTTTTACGTGGGCAGTATGGTTGCAAAGCTGAACCTTAAAGGAATGTCCAGAAGGGCACCACCAGGAGTGGAGCCTACGGTTAAATTCAACTCCACCTGGGAAACCTCAACCATGCCAGCTACAGAACAGATGCACACATTGCAAGCTTAATTCCGTGAACGAACGAGACTCCGTCATGCCCCGCGGTCCGAGTCCGGCTTACTAGAGGGACACGTGAGGCTCTGGCACATGAGATTGGCCAATAACTGGTGTGTCATGCCCTTACATGTCCGTGGCTGCATGTGTGCTACACTGAAAAGGCCAGCGTTTGTCACTTACAGGTGCAGATAACCCGCTGAACAACGTTAGTGATGGGGATCACTGATTACAATTATTACCCGCGAACGATGATTTCCCAGTAAGTGCAGGTCAACCGCAGTTCCGGAATTAGGCCTAACCGTCATTCCTGAAAAAATGAAAAACTTACGTGTGCAAACCACAGGTGCTGTAGCTTGCTTAACAGCTCGCCAGCCGTTCTCACGCCCAGTATGGATTACACGTGATTGCACAAAGGTGAGAAAAGGTACCGTATCCCCGGATAACATGTATGGATAGCGTACACATTCAAAATATATGTCTATACATCAGGAGGCAGGCTCAGACGGTGTTAGGCCCAGTATGGATTGCACGTGATTGCACAAAGGTGAGAAAGGGTACCGTATCCCAGGATAACATGTATGGATAGCGTACACATTCAAAATATATGTCTATACATCAGGAGGGAGGCTCAGACGGTGTTAGGCCCAGTATGGCTTGCACGTGATTGCACAAAGGTGAGAAAGGGTACCGTATCCCCGGATAACATGTATGGATAGCGTACACATTCAAAATATATGTCTATACATCAGGAGGCAGGCTCAGATGGTGTCAGGCACAGTATGGATTTGACGGCCCAGACTACACAGCGGAGGAGCAGGGAGAGGTAAAGATTGCAAATGCTGGGGCCCTGCCCAAGCAAGGGGGGCCCACTCGTGGGCGTCGGTACTGGCACTGGGCCCCTCATAGTACGGCGGTGTGTCTGACGGCGGGTGTGCACCACCACCGTCAGAGACACTTGATTGCACTATGAGGGACCCTGTGCCAGTGCCCGCGCCCAAGAGTCGGCCTACCCACCTGTCCAGGGCAACGGCACTCGCACGGTGTCGTGCGCTAGGTGGTGACCCCGGCCATGGGGGGGGAGGCAGCACAGTTAGGGAGTTTTAGAAAGTGGCATATGTTGATGTTGGACATTCAGCTGATGCAAAAGGCGAAATAGGTCAAGTCCCAGGAAGAGGTGGACCAAAGCAAGCCATTTTTCTGTCACCCTATGTGTCATCAGGGGAAGGTGGGACAAAATCCTTGGAAACCCATGCATGGTTCATTTTAATGAAGGTTAGATCATCCACATTTTGGGTTGACAGACGGGTCCTTTTTTCTGTCAGGATTGATCCAGCTGCACTGAAGACTCTTTCCGATAGCACACTTGCAGCTGGGCAAGCGAGCTCCTGTAAGGCATATTGGGCCAATTCAGGCCAGGTGTCCAGTTTAGTGGCCCAATAGTCAAAGGGGAATGACCTGTGTGGGAGAACATCAATATGGGAGGAAAAGTAGTTTGTAACCATAGTTGACAACTGCTGTCTCCTGTCACTTTCCATCGATGCAGTATTACCAGTTGTGTGAGCGGTACTTGAAAAATCAGTCCACAACATTGTCATGAAACCCCTGTCTCCAACGCCACTTCTGCTGTTTGCACCATGAACACCTCTGCCAAGCTGCCCCCGGCCCGTACGGCTCGTGTGAGAACCATCACCGCTGCTGTGTGCTGGGAATGCCTCAAGCAAATGATTTACCAGAGTTGCTTGTTTATTAGCCAATATTAGGTCAAGGTTCTCCTGTGGCATGATGTTTTGTAATTTGCCTTTATAGCGTGGATCCAGGATGCTGGCCAACCAGTAGTCGTCATTGTTCATCATTTTGGCAATGCGGGGGTCCCTTTTTAGGATCTGCAAGGCATAATCTGACATGTGGGCCAATGTTCCCGGTGTCAATGATGCACTGCGAGTGCTGGGTGGAGGAGCACTTTCTGGCAAATCCACATCCCTCCAGTCACGCACAAACCCTGTACCAGACCTTGCCACGCCAACATTTTCACTTGCCCCACGAGATGCATCCTCCTCCCCTAAGTAATCATCCCCATCATCATCCTCCTCCTCCTCTTCTTCCTCCACCTCGTCCAGGAGAGGTCCCTGAGCAGACAATGGCTGAATGTCATCAAGGATTCCCTCCTCCTCTTCCTCCTCATCAACATTGGCTGCAGACGCCTGCTCCTTAAGGTGCGTCAAAGTTTGCATGAGCAGACGCATAAGTGGGATGCTCATGCTTAGGATGGCGTCGTCTGCGCTTACCAGCCGTGTGCATTCCTCAAAACACTGAAGGACTTTACAGAGGTCTTTCAGCTTCGACCACTGCACACCTGTCAACTCCATGTCTGCTCTCAAAGTGCCTGGTCGTGTATCCTCCCACAAATGCATTATGGCCTGCCTCTGCTCGCACAGCCGCTCCACCATGTGGGTGGAGTTCCACCTTGTTGCAATGTCGATAATGAGGCGGTGGTTGGGAAGGTGGAGCAATCGCTGCAGTGTCTGCATACGAATGGAGTGTACAGGCGACCGGCGGATGTGCACGCACAGTCTTCGCACCTTCTGGAGCAGGGCTGTTAACTCGGGATAATTTTTGAGGAAGCACTGCACCACCAGGTTCAAGGTGTGAGCCAAGCAAGGTATGTGGCTGAGTTCTGAAAGGGCTATGGCTGCCACAAAATTACGGCCGTTATCACTAACTACCTTGCCTGCCTCAAGATGTTCACTGCCCAGCCATGACTCAGTTTGTCGCTTCAAGTACTCGGCCAGCACCTCGGCAGTGTGTCTGTCGCCCAAACACATCATCTGCAACACAGCCTGCTGACGCTTTCCACTAGCTGCTCGATAGGGGGACACCTCATGTGCAACAGTGGCAGCTGCAGATGGAGTGCTCGTACGACTGCGCTCTGTGGACGAGCTTTCGCTTCTAGAGGAGGAGGAGGAGGGTCGAACGCCTACAGCCAACTGTTTCCTATACCATGGGCTAGGCAGCACTGTCCCACCACCGCTGTCCCCTGTGGACCCTGCATCCACCACATTAACCCAGTGCGCAGTGATGGACACGTAACGGCCCTGGCCATGCCGACTGGACCATGCATCAGTTGTGAGGTGCACCTTTCCACTCACTGACTGCTTGAGTGCATGGACAATGCAGTCTTTTACATGATGGTGGAGGGCTGGGATGGCTTTGCGAGAGAAGAAGTGGCGACTGGGTAGGTCATAGCATGGTACTGCATAGGTCATGAGTTCGCGGAAAGCTGCGCTTTCCACCAACCGATAGGGCATCATCTCAAACGAAATTAGTTTGGCAATGTGGGCGTTCAAACCCAGTGTACGCGGATGAGAGACTGAGTACTTTCTTGACCTACTCATAGTGTCTGGGAGGGTGAGCTGGACTTGAGAGCTGCATATGGTGGAAGTAGCGGTGAACAGGGCGGACTGAGAGAGGGTTGATGATGGTGATGGAGTTGGTGTTCTTTCTGATGGCCTAGATTCAGTATTTCGTTGATATAACAGTGGGATTCCTTGACTGCTGTGGCCTTGCAACGACACCTCAACATTTGCTGCTGTGCTAACCGGTGGTCTTACAGTGGGGGAAACAATGTAGCGTTGTTGACTACCTTCTTTGTGATCAGTTGCACATGTGGCACTTGAGGTTTGGTGTTGTGCCCACGCTTGCAAGTGCATGCTGGTTAAATGTCTAAGCATGCAACTGGTATTCAAATTTTTCAGATTTTTCCCTCGGCTAAAGGTCTTTGCGCACTTCTTACAGATAACCTTGGCCTGATCATGAGGATTTTGTTCAAAAAAGTGCCACACTGCACTCTTCCTACTTTGGCAGACATTTTGCGGCCTAGCACGCTGTGATTTTTTGACCCTCTGGACAAGCTGTCCAGCAACTCTTTTGATTTTTGGAACCTGTCTTTGGAGTGCTCCGGGCCTGCCAGATAACAGCTGTTGCGATGTCGATGTCTGCTGTGGATGCTCCTCCTCATCTGAGCTATTGGAAGCAGCACCCTCTTCCCCCAATAGATGCCAATCTGGGTCAACAACTGGGTCATCCATCACCTCCTCTTCAATGTCATGTGCACCTTCCTCTGTGTCACCGTGTATGGTGGTATAGTATGCGGGAAGGGGCACCTGAGTCTCATCAGGGTCAGAATCTGGCTCTGTACACTGCGAGGACAATGTATTGCTCTGAGTGAATGTACCAGCAGAATCATCTATCAGCGGCTGTGCATCAGTGCACTCCATGTCAGATTCATCTTGGCCTGGGTAATTCACCATTTCACTTGATAATCCAGGCATGGTATGTGAAAACAGCTCCATGGAGTAATCAGTAGTATGGCCTGCGTCATCCTTCAATCTTGGTTGGGGTGAAGGACACAAGGAAAGGTGTGGTTCATGAACATGAGCCTCCAATGACGACTCAGTGCTTTTATTTTTTACAACTTCAGAAGAGGAGGCGATAGAGCTGGAGGCTGAGTCAGCAATGTAAGACAAAACTTTTACCTGAAGCTCTGGCTTTAAAAGCGGTTTGCCAACTCCTAGAAAACTAAGCCTTCGAGGCCTTGTGGAGCCAGACGATGACGCAGGCTCAACACCTCCTGCATTCGGTCCTATTTTGCTTTTGCCACTACCATCAGATCCACCACCAACACCATCATTACCAGCTGCCAACCCCCACCCAATTCCACGGCCTCTTCCATCAGCCTTCCTCATTTTTGGTAGAAATGTAGACAAAATCCAACAAACCATATAGTAATGTAAAACAAGGTACAAGGTGTCTATAGGACAGGGAAGATTTTGAATTTCTGCACACACTAGTGGACACTGGACACTTTTAGATTGTGTGAGGCCCAATGAATATCAGAGCGCTATGTCACAGGCAGAAATTGGCTAGTGTATCACAAACTACAAGGTGTATGTAGTATTGGGCAGAATAGGAATCTCCCTAGAGTGTAGGTCTGTAAGAACGGAACAAGTCCTCCACTTATCCTTCCACAGTGACACACAGATAGCTTCACTGTGGCTGTGATAACAGCCGTTACACGGTACTGTGTGAGGAGCGTACACCGCTGTATGGTGTGAAAAAATGCACGCTCAGTACCTCAGCAGGACAAAAAAAAAAATTGGGATTGCTTTTAAAAAAGCAGTTTGCAGAGCAGTGGGTAAACAGCAATGCAGCTGTCAGGAAGCCTTAGAAGGCAGCCTAACAACCAACACCGCTGATCCACCACAATATAGCCTCCCCTTGCACTGCACACACAGTGACTGGTGTGTTGTACAGGCAAAATCGCCAGCAGCAGAAGCAGTTTTTTTTTCTTCTTCCCTGCCTAACGCTCTCCCTACAGAATCAGCAACCTCTCCCTATGCTAAGATCGGTAGAAGTAAGATGGCGGTCGGCGTGCACGCCCTTTTATAACCCCTGTGACGCCCACCAAAGCAAGCCAATCACTTGCATGCCCTTCTGAAAGATGGTGGTGACCCCTGCCTATGTCATCACGTTGCCCACAGTGTCCGTGGATCCTGATTGGCTGAAAAAAAGCGCAAAACAAACTTTTGAAACGCGACTTTGGCGCGTAAGTCGCCGACCTCGTGGCCGACCTCATCCTAGGGTTGGGTTTCGTTTCATGAAACCCGACTTTGCCAAAAGTCGGCGACTTTTGAAATTTTTCGACCCGTTTCGCTCAACTCTAGTGGTAAGCATGATGCCGATCTTCCCCTCCTGGTATTTATCTAGAGGTCTTCTGCTCATCTTTGCCTGATCTTCTCCTGACTGTGTGGGCTGGCGATCGCCATGCTGGATCCAGAGGCCACCACGAGTCCTCTCCCTCCCAGTGTCCTCTTCTTCTGCCTGATCTCATCGCGGCACTGTGCATGCGCAGCAGTGTTTTGGTGACAGGAGAGGCATCCTGCACCCTGGATTGACTGATGAATGGGGCAGGAGTGACGTCATGCCAGTGAGCGGCCAGGAGACATTCGGCCTCACTGCTGCGGCATTCATCATGCTTCATGGATCAGTGATCCAGGCAAGATGAAAAGACAGCCAGAAGCAGGAGAAGACGTCACGGGGAACCGCTAGACTTCACTCCGGGACCCAAGGAGCTGCAGCTGCGACAGGTAAGTATGTCAGTTTTTTTTGTGTTCTAGGGTGATTATACTCCTTTAAGGCCAGCCAGTAGAGCTGCTGAAAAGGCAGACACAAGAATCCCCAGCAATTGGGGTCCTGTATATTTTATCCCCAGGTATGTTCAGCCCTAGATGTTTAGTTCCCTGCATGTTGACCCCAAAAGCTCAGGGTGAAACATCTGGGGTCAAAATGCTAGGGGCAAAACATCAGATGGTGACACATCCAGGGATAAAATGCTGTATGTGAAGCATCCGGGGGCAAACTGCTGGGGGCGAAACATCCGGGAGCGAAACATCCGGGACGAACTGCTGGGGGGAAACATCCGGGGGTGAACTGGTGGGGGGGAAAAATCCAGGGGTGAAACATCCGGGGGCGAACTGCTGGGGGCGAAACATCCGGGGGCGAACTGCTGGGGGCGAAACATCCAGGGGCGAACTGCCGGGGGCGAACTGCTGGGGGTGAAACGTCCGGGAGCGAACTGCTGAGGGCAAAGCATCCGGGGGCGAACTGCCGGGGGTGAATTGCTGGGGGCGAAACATCCGGGGGCGAACTGCTGGTGGCAAAACATCTGGGGGCGAACTGCTGGGGGCGAAACATCCGGGGGTGAACTGCCGGGGTGAACTGCTGGGGGCGAAACATCCGGGGGTGATTTGCTGGGGGCGAAACATCCGGGGTGAACTGCTGGGGGCGAAACATTCGGGGGCGAACTGCTGGGCGCGAAACATTCGGGGGCAAGCTGCTTGCGGCGAAACATCCGGGGGTAAACTGCCAGGGGCGAACTCCTGGGGGCGAAAAATCTGGGGGCAAACTGCTGGGGGCGAAACATCTGGGGGCGAACTGCCGGGGGCGAAAAATCCGGGGGTGAGACATCCGGGGGCGAAACATCCGGGGGCGAAACATCCGGGGGCGAACTGCTGGGGACAAAACATCCGGGGGCGAACTGCTGGGGGCGATACATCCGGGGACGAACTGCTAGGGGATTGCTGGGGGTGATATGTGCAGGGGTGAAATGTGCGGGAGCGAAACATCCTGGGGGCCAAATGCTGGGGACGAAATGTGCGGGGGCGAAATGTACCCGGGGCAAACTTCTGGGGGCAAACTGCTGGGGGCGAACTGCTGGGGGCGAAACATCCAAATCCCGGGTAATACAGCGATCACCAGTGACATTATACACAGGACCTCTGTATATAATATACTGTGTATAGTGATGTCTCATGTTGAAGTTCTTCATTTTTATCCAGCAGAAACTGCCATCACTTATTCTTGCCAGGACTTGTTTCTGCAGAAAATAACATAGTTATCTAGAGCACATTCCCCAATTTTTCCCAAACTTCTACACTATAACAGATGAAGAAATAAAACAGTGTCACCTTGCACAGTAGCAGAACCTCTCCTTCCCCACACTGAAAACAGTATCCTCAAAAATAAAATACATCAAAGCAATAATAATATCCCTTAATTAGCCCCTACAGTAATAATGTACCACATGTGTCTTATTCTTGGACCTCATGTATCTAATTCATGGCCCCCATGTGTTTAATTCCTGGCCCACTTGTGTCTCATTCCTGGCCCCTAATGTCTCATTCCTGACCCATATGTTCTTCAATTCTGCCCCATGTATCTCCATCCTGCCCCCATGTTTCTCCATTCTGCCCCATGTCTCTCCATACTTCCCCATGTCACTCCATACCTTCCCCATAGTGCGGCTTTACAAAAAAAGTAAAAAAAAGTTTCTCCTTACTTGGCCAAGGTCCAACTGTGTCCTCGCCAATTCATCTGAGGCACGTACTTGCCAGCATTTGGCAGTGACATCAATCACAAGCTGGAAGCTGTTAACTGTTGCTGTGCGGGAAGTCTTTCACACATGGCAATATAGATTTTAACTGAACCAGACGTTACTAAAGCGGCACTTAGCTCACCGGGCCCCATACATCAGTAATGCCCTAATGGCAGCCCTGGGGATGGGTATGCATGGCTTCTAAAGACAGTGGGTTACTCATGGTTATTGATGATGTGACTGAACACAGAAGTACCCGGATGAATTCTGATTTGTACAGGACTTTCTGCTCAGATTTAATCAACTGCAGCAAGATTGATTGGGCGGCACTTCATAATAGAGATTGACAATGACCCAAAACATGCTGCAAAAGCAACCCAGGAGGTTTTTTTAACCCCTTCATGACCCAGCCTATTTTGACCTTAATGACCTGGCCATTATTTGCAATTCTAACCAGTGTCCCTTTATGAGGTAATAACTCAGGAACGCTTCAACGGATACTAGCGATTCTGGAATTGATTTTTCTTGACATATTGGGATTCAAGTTATTGGTAAATTTAGGTCAATAATTTTTGCATTTATTTGTGAAAAAAATCAGAAATTAGGCAAACATTTTGAAAATTTCACAATTTTCAAATTTTGAATTTTTATTCTGTTAAACCAGAGAGTTATATGACACAAAATAGTTAATAAATAACATTTTCCACATGTCTACTATACATGAGCACATTTTTAAAACAAAATTATTTTTATTAGGAAGTTATAAGGGTTAAAAGTTGACCATCGATTTCTCATTTTTACATCAAAATTTACAAAACCATTTTTTTAGGAACCACCTCACATTTGAAGTCGGTTTGAGGGGTCTATATGGCAGAAAATACCCAAAAGTGACAGCATTCTAAAAACTGCACCCCTCAAGCTGATCAAAACCACATTCAAGAAGTTTATTACCCTTTCAGGTGTTTCACAGCAGCAGAAGCAACATGGAAGGAAAAAAATGAACATTTAACTTTTTAGTCACAAAAATGATATTTTAGCAACAATTTTTTTATTTTACCAAGGGTAAAAGGAGAAAGTGGACCCCAAAAGTTGTTGTCCAATTTGTCCTGAGTACGCTAATACCCCACATGTGGGGGGAACCACTGTTTGGGTGCATGGCAGGGCTCAGAAGGGAAGGAGCACCATTTGACTTTTTGAATGGAAAATTAGCTCCAATTGTTACCGGACACCATGTCGCATATGGAGAGTCCCTGTGTGCCTAAATATTGGAGCTACCCCACAATTGACCCCACTTTGGAAACTAGACCCCCAAAGGAACTTATTTAGATGTGTGGTGAGCACTTTGAACCCCCAAGTGCTTCACAGAAGTTTATAATGCAGAGCCGTGAAAATAAAAAATCATTTTCCTCAAAAAATGATTTTTTAGCCTGCAATTTTTTATTTTCACAAGGGTAACAGGAGAAATTGGACCCAAAAAGTTGTTGTCCAGTTTTTCCTGAGTATGCTCGTACCCCATATGTGGGGGGAAACCACTGTTTGGGCACACGTCAGGGCTCGGAGGGGAAGTAGTGACGTTTTGAAATTCAGACTGATGGAATGGTCTGCAAGCGCCATGTTACGTTTGCAGAACACCTGATGTGCCTAAATAGTAGAAACCCCCCCCACAAGTGACCCAATTTTGGAAACTAGACCCCCCGAAGGAACTTACCTAGATGTGGAGTGAGCACTTTGCATCCCCAAATGCTTCACAGAAGTTTATAACGCAGAGCCGTGAAAATAAAAAATCATTTTTTTTCCACAAAAATAATTTTTTAGCCCCCAATTTTTTATTTTCCCAAGGGTTACAAGAGAACTTAGATCCCAAATTTGTTGTGCAATTTTTCCTGAGTGCGATGATGCGCCATATGTTGGGGCAAACCACTGTTTGGGCACACATCGGGGCTCGGATTGGATGGAGCACCATTTGACTTTTTGAACGCAAAATTGGCTGGAATCAATGGTGGAGCCATGTTGTGTTTGGAGGGCCCCCGATGTGCCTAAACAGTGCAAACCCCTCAATTCTATCTCAAACTCTAACCCCAACACCCCTCTAACCACAACCCTAACCCTAACACACCCCTAACCCTAACCACAACCCTAACCCCAACACACCCCAAACCCTAATTCCAACCCTAACCATAAGCCTAACCACAAGCCTAACCCTAATCCCAACCCTACTATCCCCAACACATCCCTAACCCTAATCTTAACCCTAATCCCAACCCTAACCCTAATTCCAACCCTAACCATAATTTCAACAATAACCTTAACTCTAATTCCAACCCCAACCCTAATCCCAACCCTAACCCTAATTCCAACCCCATCCCTAATTTCAACCCTAACCCTAATTCCAACCATAACCCTAATTTCATGCTTAACCCTAATTCTAACCCTAGCCCTAACCCTAATGGAAAAATAAAAATAAATATATTTTCTTTATTTCATTATTTTCCCCTACCTATGGGGGTGATAAAGGGGCTTTATTAACTATTTTTTATTTTGATCACTGTGATAGGGTCTATCACAGTGATCAAAATGTACCTGAAATGAGTGAATGAATCTGCTGGGTGCCGGCCAGCAGATCTCGGCGGGCACACTGCGCATGTGCGCGCCATTTTAGGAGATGGCGGCACCCATAGGGGAAATAGGGGAAACCCGGAGACGGAGGGACACTGGGACTCTGGAGGTACCGGGGGGAGGGGGTGGAATCGGATAGTGGGGAAAGCGGAGGGCAGAATAGGGGATGGGTGCAAATACTGACAGCGGCAGCAGATCGCCATCGTCAGTCGGTGGCTGGGGCAGATCACCGTTGTCAGTAATGGTGGGGGCAGATTGCGGTCTCCAGCCATGCTGCCGAAGCATAATCACAGCCAAACCCACTAAGGGTAATGTGCACTTGAGTAAATCAAATAACATATCGGTAGTCACCTCATGCCTGATGCCATGATGTTGCTTGGTGGCACAACAGCATCATTAGCAGCATTGGTCATTCCTCCTGATGAACCGTCACGGCGGGCAAACGCATTGAGGGCTCTCCACAGACATGATAAGTGACTACCCATATGTTATTTGGTTTATTCAATTGCACATTTCCCCTTAGTGGGTTTGGCTGTGATCATGCTTCGGCAGCATATCTTGGGTCACATGTTTTCATGATGTGGGTATCATATTTTTAGCTGTTGTTTTTTTGGGGTATCTGCACTAGCTCTAGGGCATTCTGATTCTTTCATCCCTGCACTATTTGAACATTGTTTTCCTCTCTATTGTACCAGGGATCAATAGGGCAGTGAGGGATAGCCTTCGTTGAGTGGGGGCGCCAATATCGTACTTACAGTCATATGTTAAAGTTTGGGCACCCCTATTAATGTTAACCTTTTTTCTTTATAACAATTTAGGTTTTTGCAACAGCTATTTCAGTTTCATATATCTAATAACTGATGGACTCAGTAATACTTCTGGATTCAATTGAGGTTTATTGTACTAACAGAAAATGTGCAATCTGCAATTAAACAAAATTTGACCGGTGCAAAAGTATGGGCACCCTTATCATTTTCTTGATTTGAACACTCCTAACTACTTTTTACTGACTTCCTGAAGCAAAAAATTGATTTTGTAACCTCATTGAGCTTTAAACTTCATAGCCAGGTGTATCAAATCATGAGAAAAGGTATTTAAGGTGGCCACTTGCAAGTAGTTCTCCTATTTGATTCTCCTATGAAGAGTGGCATCATGGGCTCCTCAAAACAACTCTCAAATGATCTGAAAGCAAAGATTATTCAACATAGCTTTTCAGGGGAAGGATACAAAAAGTTGTCTCAGAGATTTAACCTGTCAGTTTCCACTGTGAGGAACATAGTAAGGAAATGGAAGAACACAGGTACAGTTCTTGTTAAGCCCAGAAGTGGCAGGCCAAGAAAAATATCAGAAAGGCAGAGAGGAAGAATGGTGAGAACAGTCAAGGACAATCCACAGACCACCTCCAAAGACCTGCAGCATCATCTTGCTGCAGATGGTGTCACTGTGCATCGGTCAACAATACAGTGCACTTTGCACAAGGAGAAGCTGTATTGGAGAGTGATGCGAAAGAAGCCGTTTCTGCAAGCACGCCACAAACAGAGTCGCCTGAGGTATGCAAAAGCGCATTTGGACAAGCCAGTTACATTTTGGAAGAAGGTCTAGTGGACTGATGAAACAAAGATTGAGTTGTTAGGTCATACAAAAAGGCGTTATGCATGGAGGCTAAAAAACACGGCATTCCAAGAAAAACACTTGCTACCCACAGTAAAATTTGGTGGAGGTTCCATCATGCTTTGGGGCTGTGTGGCCAATGCCGGCACCGGGAATCTTGTTAAAGTTGAGGATCGCATGGATTCAACTGAGTATCAGCAGATTCTTGACAATAATTTGCAAGAATCAGTGACGAAGTTGAAGTTACGCAGGGGATGGATATTTCAGCAAGACAATGATCCAAAACACCGCTCCAAATCTACTCAGGTATTCATGCAGAGGAACAATTACAATGTTCTGGAATGGCCATCCCAGTCCCCAGACCGGAATATCACTGAACATCTGTGGGATGATTTGAAGCGGGCTGTCCATGCTCGACGACCATCAAACTTAACTGAACTGGAATTGTTTTGTAAACAGGAATGGTCACAAATACCTTCATCCAGGATCCAGGAACTCATTAATAGCTACAGGAAGCGACTAGAGGCTGTTATTTTTGCAAAAGGAGGATCTACGAAATATTAATGTCACTTTTATGTTGAGGTGTCCATACTTTTGCATCGGTCAAATTTTGTTTAAATGCAGATTGCACATTTTCTGTTAGTACAATAAACCTCATTTGAATCCAGAAATATAACTGAGTCCATCAGTTATTAGATATATGAAACTGAAATAGCTGTTGCAAAAACCAAAATTGTTATAAAGAAAAAAGGTTAACATTAATAGGGGTGCCCAAACTTTAACATATGACTGTATAGGGTGCCAACCTCCAGGGCCAGGAAGGTATCAGTTGAGGCCTTATCTTAAGGCTGTGCAGCACTCTAGATTAGGTTTTTTTTGTATATTATTGGCATTGGCCATTTTTTCACTGGGAAGGAGTTTTTTAATATTTATCCAAATAAATTGTTTTTTAAAGGGGACTTGCATGTTCACATTACAATGTATCAACAATGAACACTTTATTTATAGTAAAGTTAATTTGCCCAGTTACTTTTGAGACCCTGAAATTAGGAGGTTTTGTAGAAAAAACGTTGCAATTCCTAAATGTTTTACGGCATGTTTTTGTTCAACCCCTTTAACCCCTTCCTGACATCAGACGTACTATCCCGTCCATGGGACCCGGGCCCCTATGACCATGGACGGGATAGTACGTCTAGCGCGATCAGCGGCGCCCACGTGGTGAGCGCCGCTGATCGCGGCCGGGTGTCAGCTGATTATCACAGCTGACACCCGGCACTATATGTCAGGGGCGGTCACGGACCGCCCCCGACACGTTAACCCCTTGCACACCGCAATCAAACCATGATCGCGGTGTACCGGGAGTTAAAGGGAAGCATCGGCAGGGAGGGGGCTCCCTCCGTGCTTCCCTGAGCCCCCCACGGCAGCGCAATGTGCAGCGCTGCTGCGGGGGACTCCTTTCCTCCAAAGTGCAGGCATGAGGAAGCCTTGTGCACTGCCTGTGACAGATTGCTGATCTGTCACAGTGATCTGTGATGTGACAGATCAGCGATCTGTTACAGGACAGTGATGTCCCACCTGGGACTATGTAATAAAGTAAAAAAAAAATTAAAAAAAGTGTAAAAATAATTTTAAAAAAATCACCAAATAAATTAGTAAAAAAAAAAAAAAATATTCCCCAATAAATTCATTTTTTGAAAATAAAAAAAACCAAAACAATAAAAGTACACATATTAGGTATCGCCGCGTCCGTAACGACCCGCCTTATAA
This sequence comes from Dendrobates tinctorius, assembly GCF_039654945.1. NCBI lineage: Eukaryota > Metazoa > Chordata > Amphibia > Anura > Dendrobatidae > Dendrobates > Dendrobates tinctorius. Next base: position 4,060,798 of record NW_027361793.1, read on the forward strand.
AACTGTCCCATTAGTTAACCCCTTTAGCGAACCCCTTAAAAAATAAAAATAAAAAACGAAGCAAAAAATAATGATTTATTATCATACCGCCAAACAAAAAGTGTAATAACGCGCGATCAAAAAGAAGCATATAAATATCCATGGTACCGCTGAAAATGTCATCTTGTCCCGCAAAAAACGAGCCATGACACAGCATCATCAGCAAAAAAATAAAAAAGTTATAGCTCGCAGAATAAAGCGATGCAAAAATAATTATTTTTTATATAAAATAGTTTTCATTGCATAAAACCGACAAACCATAAAAAAAACCTAAATGAGGTATCGCTGTAACCGTACTGACCCAAAGAATAAAACCGCTTTATCAATTTTACCGCACGCGGAACGGTGTAAACGCACTCCCCAAAAGAAATTCATGAAACGCTGGTTTTTGTTCATTCTGCGTCCCAAAAATCGGAATAAAAAGCGATCAAAAAATGTCACATGCCCGAAAATGGTACCAATAAAAACGTCAACTCGTCCTGCAAAAAATAAGACCTCACATGACTCGGTGGGTCAAAATATGGAAAAATTGATGCAAAAACTATTTTTACAATAAAAAGCGTCTTTTAGCGTGCGACAGCCGCCAAACATAAAAACCGCCATAAATAGTAAATCAAACCCCCCGTTATCACCCCCTTAGTTAGGGAAAAATAATAAAATTAAAAAAATGTATTTATTTCCATTTTTCCATTAGGGCTAGGGTTAGGGCTAGGGTTAGGGCTAGGGTTAGGGTTAGGGTTAGGGTTAGGGCTTGGGTTAGGGCTGAGATTAGGGTTAGGGGTGTGTTGGGGTTCGGGTTGGAGTTAGAATTGGGGGTTTCCACTGTTTGGGCACATCAGGGGCTCTCCAAATGCAACATTGCGTCTGATCTCAATTCCAGCCAATTCTGAGTTGAAAAAGTCATATGGTGCTCCTTCCCTTCCAAGCTCTGCCTTGCGCCCAAACAGTGTTATACCCCCACATGTAGGGTATCAGCCTACTCAGGACAAAATGCAAAACAATTTTTGGGGTCCAATTTCTCCTGTTACCCTTAGGAAAATAAAAAATTGGGGGCAAAAATATCATTTTTGTGGAAAAAAATGATTTTTTTATTTTCACGTCCGAGCGTTATAAACTTCTGTGAAGCACTTGGGGGTTCAAAGTGCTCACCACACATCTAGATAAGTTCCGTGGGGGGTCTAGTGTCCAAAATGGGGTCACTTGTTGGGAGTTTCAATAGCTTAGGTACATCAGGGGCTCTCCAAATGCACATGACACCCGCAGACCATTCCATCAAAGTCTGCATTCCAAAATGGCACTGCTTCCCTTCCGAGCCCCGACGTGTGTCCATACAGTAGTTTCCTCCCACATATGGGGTGTCAGCGTACTCAGGACAAATTGGACAACAACGTTTGGGGTCCAATTTCTCCTGTTACCCTTGGGAAAATAAAAAAAATGGTGACTAAAAGATCATGTTTGTGGAAAAAATACGAATTTTTTATTTTCACGCCCGGGCGTTATAAACTTCTGTGAAGCACTGGGGGGTTCAAAGTGCTCACCACACATCTAGATAAGTTCCTTGGGGGGTCTAGTTTCCAAAATGGTGTCATTTGTGGGGGGTTTCCACTGTTTAGGTACATCAGGGGTTTTCCAATCGCGACATGGTGTCCGATCTCAATTCCAGCCAAAAACGTCAAATGGCGCTGCTTCCCTTCCAAGCTCTGCCATGCGCCCAAATAGTGGTTTACCCCCACATGTGGGGTATCAGCGTACTCAGGACAAATTGCACAATAACTTTTAGAGTGCTGTTACCCTTGGAAAAATAAGAATTGAGGGTGAAAAGATCATTTTTGTGGAAAAAATATGATTTTTTAATTGTACGGCTTTATGTTATAAACGTCTGAGAAGCCCTTGGGGGTTCAAAGTTCTCACCACACATCTAGATAAGTTCCTTAGGGGGTCTAGTTTCCAAAATGGTGTCATTTGTGGGGGGTTTCCACTGTTTAGGTACATCAGGGGTTTTCCAATCGCGACATGGTGTCCGATCTCAATTCCAGCCAAAAACGTCAAATGGCGCTGCTTCCCTTCCGAGCTCTGCCATGCGCCCAAATAGTGGTTTACCCCCACATGTGGGGTATCAGCGTACTCAGGACAAATTGCACAATAACTTTTAGGGTGCTGTTACCCTTGGAAAAATAAGAATTGAGGGTGAAAAGATCATTTTTGTGGAAAAAATATGATTTTTTAATTGTACGGCTTTATGTTATAAACTTCTGTGAAGCCCTTGGGGGTTCAAAGTTCTCACCACACATCTAGATAAGTTCCTTAGGGGGTCTAGTTTCCAAAATGGTGTCATTTGTGGGGGGTTTCCACTGTTTTGGTACATCAGGGGTTTTCCAATCGCGACATGATGTCCGATCTCAATTCCAGCCAAAAACGTCAAATGGCGCTGCTTCCCTTCCGAGCTCTGCCATGCGCCCAAATAGTGGTTTACCCCCACATGTGGGGTATCAGCATACTCAGGACAAATTGCACAATAACTTTTAGGGTCCTGTTACCCTTGGGAAAATAAAAATTGGGGTGAAAAGATCATTTTTGTGGAAAAAATATGATTTTTTTAATTGTACCGCTGTACGTTATAAACTTCTGTAAAGCCCTTGTGGGTTCAAAATTCTCACCACATATCTAGATAAGTTCCTTGGGGGGTCTAGTTTCCAAAATGGGGTCACTTGTAGGGGGTTTCCACTGTTTAGGTACATCAGGGACTCTCCAAACGTGACATGGCGTCCGATCTGAATTCCAGCCAATTTTGCATTGAAAAAGTCAAACGGCGCTCCTTCCATTCTGAGCTCTGCCATGCGCCGAAACAGTCGTTCCCCCCCACAAATCAGGTATCATCGTACTCAGGACAAATTGCACAATAACTTTTGCAGTCCAATTTCTCCTGTTACCCTTGGTAAAATAAAAAAAATTGAACCTGAAGTATTTTTTTTGTGAAAAAAAGTTAGATGTTCATTTTTTTTTTAAATATTCAAAAAAATTCCTGTGACGCACCTAAAGGGTTAATAAACTTCTTGAATGTGGTTTTGAGCACCTTAAGGGGTGCAGTTTTTAGAATGGTGTCACTTTTGGGTATTTGCTATCATATAGACCCCTCAAAGTGGCTTCAAATGTGATGTGGTCCTAAAAATAAAATGGTGTTGTAAAAATGAGAAATCGCTGGTCAACTTTTAACCCTTATAACTTCCTAACAAAAAAAATTTTGGTTCCAAAATTGTGCTGATGTAAAGTTAACATGTGGGAAATGTTAGTTATCAAGTTTTTTGTGTGCCATATCTCTGTGATTTAAGGGCATAAAAATTCAAAGTTGGAAAATTGCGAAATTTTCAAAATTTTTGCCAAATTTCCATTTTTTTCACAAATAAACGCAAGTTATTTGAATTAAATTTTACCACTAACATGAAGTACAATATGTCACGAGAAAACAATGTCAGAATCACCGGGATCCATAGAAGCGTTCCAGAGTTATGACCTCATAAAGGTACAGTGGTCAGAATTGTAAAAATTGGCCCGGTCATGAACGTGCAAACCACCCTTGGGGGTGAAGGGGTTAATTGTCAGAAAATCTACACTTCAATTGCATCATAGTTGCTTCATTGTAAGTAAAAAATAGTAGCATACAGAGTCCAAATCACAAGGATTCGGTTACTGTCCAAATATTTCTGGACCTGACTGTAACAGTTTGCCTTTAAATCTCTGTTATTCCTGTGTCTAACCACAATTTTCCTCGCAAGATACCAGTTTCCTATAAATATCTGCTATTCATATTTGTAATCACACTACTCCTGCAGCAAGATGACAGTAGACTATATAGCTCCTGCACTCTCTGCATATCTAGCTCAGCTACATCTAGTGCTTCCAGCTCTGCTTGCCCATGTGGTGTCCTGCACACCGTGCTGTACTGGTCCTTGCTGATCCACATACCATTCAGCAAGTCCAGATGCTCTGCATTACTGCCTTTGATCCTTTCTGGTCACCCTGACCTGTGGCTTCATGAATCCACCTCACCAGGTGAGCTCATAACAGATTCAACACAAATCTTTGCCAATATAAAACCCATGGTTAGTTGTCTGATCTTACTGTTACATTTATCTGACAGAAAATATTCCCCTCAATTCATGATCATCATATAAATATTACTTAAATATGAGATAAAAAATAATTAAATCTTAAAGATTTGGTTCTTTCTTCAGTGGGAATATAATGCTCTAAGACCATAATAAAGGCTCATTTGATATTTTTTATCTCTTTCCTCACATTCAGACACATAGCAGGACATGTTTCCATGGAACAATGGTCAATTCAGCTATGAAAGATTAGTATGTCTGATGACAATGTAAAGTTTAGAATTATTTGTAAAATCTCTTTGAAGCTAAGTGTCTGTGAGCATCACAAAGTATACAGAGGAAGGGATAATGGAAAAGCTGCTTACACTCCAAGGGCTTCAGATTGCTAAGGATTTCATCTCTAAAGTATTCAGTTTTGTCACCTTGTGATTTCTCTCTTAGATAAAAAAAAAAAAAATGATTTCTATTTGTGCTTAAGTTCTAAGCTTTCACAGATCTGGATTTGTGAAGAGAGGATTGAGTTGGAAAATCCCCTTCAGAGTCTTGATAACATTGTTGAATCTGACACTACAGACAGGGGATATGCATTATTACTGGCCGGTCTATTTATTGCACTTAAAAAACCTTTATTATAGATACAATTCAGTGATAGGAATCACATACATTACTACTTCTCAGCCAACAAAAAGATCACTATTTTTTCTTGCATCTTTATTTGTAATCTGGAAACTTCTTCATTCTTTTTTCTAAAGCTTATGTATTTATAAGTAGCAGGTCAATGCTGATAATGTGCATACTGTATGTTTGCTTTTGTTCTTATTGTGCAAATTTTTTTATGAAACTAGACTTTCAGAAAATATTCTACCGCCACATTTCAGAACTATGAAAACTAAGACTCTTCATTTGAATTAGCTTTTAAAACATATATCTGGATAGCCAATAGCTAACACAATTCTTTTGTATTTCAACTGCATTTTTTAAATTTTAAATTTTTTTTGAAATAGAGGTAAAGGGAAGGCCGAAGGGAAATAGGTAAAAGAGAGAAAGGGGAAAGATAAGAAAATATAAAACTAGGCAAGAAATGGAAAAAGGGAGGGAAGCAACAGTTAAAAAGAACAAACCATATAATGATAGGGAAAAGACAAGTAAACATACTGGTAACAGTTATAAAACTAAGTTACTAAGTTGTATAAAATAACATTTCTGAGAAAACGTCAGTAAGACATAATAATCATATAAACAATAGTACAAGACAAATATGTGCATAGCAAAAAACATCAGTAGTAAATGTAGCTTAATCAAATATTACTAACAGTACACATAGTGGAAGAAAAAGAATATAACGAATATTGCTTAATCCCTTTCTGCCATATGACGTACTATCCCATTCATGTGCCCGGGGACTTAATTTCCAAGGATGGGATAGTACGTCATAGTCGATCAGTGGTGCTCATGGGGGGAGCACTGCTGATCACGGCCAGGTGTCCGCTGATTATCACAGCGGACACCCGGCACTATGTGCCAGAAATGGTCACCGACCGCTCCCGGCACAAAACCCCCACCACACTGCAATCAAACATGATCATAGGGAAGAATTGCAAAGGGAGGGAGCTCCCTGCATGCTTCCCTGAGACCCTCGGAACAGCGCTATGTGCTCGCGTTGTTCCAAGGGCCTCCTCCCTGCAGGCCTCCGGATCCAAAATGGCCACGGGGGCCTTCCAGGTCTTGCAGGGAGGTGGCTTTCTCAGGTGCTGAGAAACTGCCTGCAGTGCCTGTCAGATTGCTGATCTAACACAGTGCACAACAAATAAAAAATTAAAAGAAACAATAAAAATACACATATTTAGTATTGCCGCGTTAATAATGACCCGTCCTATAAAACTGTCCCACTAGTTAACCCCTTTAGTGAACCCCTTCCAAAAAAACAAGGCAAAAAACAATGCTTTATCATCATACCGCCAAACAAAAAGTGCTATAACGCGCAATTAAAAAGACGGATATAAATAAACATGGTAAAAAACGAGCCACCATGCAGCATCATCAGCGAAAAAGTTATAGCTCGTAAAATAAAGTGATGCAAAAATAATTATTTTTTATATAAAATTGTTCTTATTATATAAAAGCGGCAAAACATAAAAAAAATATAAATGAGGTATCACTGTAATCCTACTGACCCGAAGAATAAAACTGCTTTATCAATTTTACCACACGCGGAATGGTGTAAACGCCCCCCCAAAGAAATTCATGAATTGCTGGTTTTTGTTCATTCTGCCTCCCAAAAATCGGAATAAAAAGCGATCAAAAATGGCCTGGATTACTAACAGGGAGGACGCATGTCGGCTCAGCTCCCGCTTCTAGGCAGCTAAAGAGATTTTCTTACAATCTGGACGTTATATTTTGTTTCCAGTGGACATCTAAAACCCCAGAGACAAGGCACGGATAAACAGGAAGGGAGTTTGGTGGCAACCAGTGACAGAACAGGCGGTGAGAGAGACACTGGGCCCTGACGGCGCACCATCTTGCAAGGTGGGCAGCCCGCCCTGGTATCCAGAGATGGAGGCATGCGGACTGCTCGCCGGTATAGAGAGAGCGGTACTCACCTGAAGTGACGGCATTGCCTGGAGCTGGGGAGCCTCAAGGTGCTGCTTGCAGGGAGGCGCTGGTCCCGGGACCGGTTGGAAGGTAGGCTGCATCCGGGTGCAGGGCAGAGAGACTGGACCCTGAGCATCATTGCGGTCATCATCTTGCTGTGAGGAGAGCACTCGGAAAAGAGAGAACAATGCATAAGTCTGCGCTGTCCCTCCCCACTTCCCGGAGCCCCCACGGAGTGCAGAGGGCACCATACTCTATAATATAGGCGCCCCTGGAAAAAGCGCTTAAAATTAACTGTTGGTTAGCCGGATTTTGCTTGCCTTTCTGGCGCTACTTGTTTTCTCCTCATCCACCACTCCCCGGCTGTTAACCCTGTGGTGCCTGGGACTGATGGCACCAGTGTGATTACTACACAAATTCGGTCTGCACTAGAGACCATCTTGGAGACATTTTTTCTATCTCTCTACATCTACAGAATTTTCGACACTGACATTCTTGCCACACAGGCAGATGTTCTTTTGAAGTTTAGGTCTCCAGATATAAGAAATAAGATGAAAGCGGCTGCTCTTACAATGTGGTTCTAATTGTCATTTCCATGCACGTGCGGTGACCCATATAGAGCGCACTATATATAGATATAATGGTTAAGTCTCAAAGAGCGCAGAAAAATCGTGGCCCCAGCTTTGCATCAAGCCAAACAAAACGAGATGGAAAAATTTTTAAATAAATCTTCATCCACCCGGGCTAAAACGAAAACTTCTCTTCCTAATAATGCCACAGAAGACCAGATGGACGATTCCGATTGGAGCGATGATGTCTCAGGTAGTGATCTTCCTCAGCCAGACTCTGGTAGGATTTCGAAGTCATTTCTTAAAAAATCCCTGGCACAAGGGATTAACGAAATATCTGGCATGAGAGCAGACATACAACAAATCGGCGGTAAAGTTGAATCTCTGGAATCTACTCAATCATCACTCATAACTCACTCTAAGAGTATCAGAGACCACATGGAATTCCACAGAGCTCAACTAAACAATGCATCTCTCGCTCTAGAAGATCAAGAAAATCGGAGCCGCAGAAAGAACATTAGGATCAAAGGGTTTCTGGAAAATGTCTCTAATGAAATACTAGAAAAAACAACCAGAGAAATATTTGCTTTATTACTGCCGCAGGACAGATGTGAACACATGGTCATTGAGAGTCCAACGATTGCTCAGGCCAAAACCAAAGCCTTCAGATCCCCCGAGGGATGCTATTTGTGGTTTACTGAGCTATATTGATACTCATGCAGTTCTGTCTGCCTCCCGGGACGGTGGAGCCATATCTTATGAGAGAGCATCCATTCAGTTGTTACAGGACCTGGCTCCATCGACTTTGGCTAAACACAGGATCATGAAGCCACTATTGGATACCCTTCACTCCAACAATATCTTATACAGGTGGCTGCTTCCATTTGGTTTGGTGATACACAGTGGAGGAAAACAGGTGATTGTCAAACACACTGATGACCTTCCAAAGGTGTGGGAGTTCTTCAATATTCCTGAGGTAGAGGTTCCTTCCTGGCTGCCGCTAGACATGGGTCTTCAGTCCCCCCTGTCTCTGTCACCTCTACTGGTTGGACAAGGGGAATGAACACCGGTAAACAGGCACCCATCACCTAAACAAGCAAGATCTGCTACCAAGAAGAGACAACCACCATGAAATGCTGGTCTGTTGTCTTGTCCTTTATATATTTCTCTGACGTTTCAAAGTTTGTTTTCCTACAAGTTGACTCAACTGGAGGCAACTTTATATTTAACTTTGTTTGAAAACTTTGCTCCACTCATATTTTTCTCCAGTACGGGGCGCCGCCCGAAGTCATGGAATGATCTGACCTGTCTGTTATGGGAGGCTATTGTGACTCCCCCCCTCTGCTGCAGATGGGTTATTTTGTTGAATATATATGATATCTAGTTATTTTTACTGTTCTAGTTGATAAGTTGATGTGGTACACATGCAAAGATGTCCCTTATTCACCCAAGCTTGGGGTATAATTAATAACAAAGTGTCAGCCACGATAGTGGCCTCTTATAATGTTAAGGGTATGGGCTCACCATGTAAACGGGGGCAGATACTGAGGTTTTTACATTCCAAAGGCTCTAATGTTTTATTCTTACAAGAAACACATTTTAAGAAGGGTCGAGTTCCTGACGTGGCTAGGACTAGATTCCCAACCTGGTATCACAGTACAGGTACTTCAGCTAAAAAGAGTGTGAGTATAGCTGTATAGCTCTCCGAAAGGATACACCCTTTATATTACATGATACTCTGTCAGACTCGGAGGGGAGATATATAATAATCAAAGTCCTCTTGGCAAATACAAAAGTTACACTATGTAACATATATGCCCCGAACACTAATCAGATTGGTTGGTTGGGCAGGGTTTTGAGCACCCTCCGCCTTTTCACTGAGGGTCTTCTGATTGTGGGAGGTGATCTTAATATTTCCCTGAACCCATTAATCGACACCTCATTAGGTAAATCTTCTTTTTCACAAAAAGCCTTGAGGAAATTACATCTCAATTTGCAATCTTTAAACTTGGTAGATACGTGAAGAGTCTTGAACCCTTCGACTAAAGATTATACCTTCTTCTCACCTCCCCATAATAGTTACCATAGAATAGATTATCTCTTCATGCAGTCATCACACATCCAGTTGGTAAAATCTGCAAAAATAGATGTGATCTCCCTCTCGGACCGTGCTCTGATTTTTCTGGAGGTTAATATCTCCTCCCTGCCTCCACCCTCCAGAACCTGGACACTTAATGAGACATTATTAGACTCAGATTTACATGTTTCTAAGTTGTCTGACACCCTTGAACTCTTTTTCAAGAAAATTTCTCCTCCGGCCTGCCGACACCTAAGGTATGGGAGGCACATAAAGCCATCATGAGAGAGGAATTCATATCATCAGGATCGCACTTGAAAAAAGAAAGATCAAAAACGATTGACTCAATCTTACACCAAATAAATTCTTTCGAAAGGATGCACAAGAGGTTGCAAGCGAGTAAGATTCAAGAGGAGTTGGTTGGCTTAGACAAAACCTGAAAGACCTTTTAAATATTCAATCATCCAAAATATACGAGAAGTAAGCAAAGGTTCTACCTTCATGTTAATAAAGACAGTAAGCTTATGACATCTTTACTTAAAAAATGTAAAGAAAAAACCTTCATTAATCAGCTCACAGCTCTGGGTGGATCGCTGTTCATGGAAACTGCTGACATTGCCGGGGAGTTTAGAGCCTTCTATGAAAAATTATACAATCTAGATATACCTGAAAACATTAGGGATCCTGTGGCAGCTGTAGAAAAATAAAAGACTTTCTTGACCCCCTTAAGCTACCTAAACTACCTCTAGAAGACCTTTCTTTGCTGACAGCCTCTGTTACGCCTAAAGAAGTTTTAGATACCTTATCATCCATCCCTAATGGGAAGGCGCCAGGCCCGGATGGTCTACCCATTATATATTATAAAAAATTAATCAAATTCCTTCTACCACATTTGGTGACCCTGTTTAATTCCTACTTAAACAGGCTCCCTTTATCAAAGCAATCTCTGGAGGCTATTATATCACTGTCCTCCCAAAGGAAGGAAAAGACCCTAAACTCTGTGCTAGTTATAGACCAATATCACTACTCAACGCTGATACTAAATTATGGGCTAAAATACTCGTGGGACGTCTCGGTAACATACTCCCTAAATTAATCCATAAAGACCAGGCGGGATTTGTGAGGGCGCGAGGAGGTAAAGACAATACGGCTAAAATCATCCAATCAATAACGTACGCTAGGAGTCACGACATTACATTGATCCTCCTGTCTACCGATGCCGAGAAGGCATTTGACAGGGTGAGCTGGAGGTATATGGATATGGTACTAACTAAGTTTGGTTTCCCTCCCCAATACATCTCAGCTATATTCTCGTTATACTCTCAACCAAAAGCCAATGTGAGGATAAACGGCACCCTGTCAAACAGCTTTAGCATTAATAATGGTACCAGGCAAGGGTGCCCTTTTTCCCCATCCCTATTTATTTTGGTCTTTGAAACATTAATTCAGAAGATTAGGCAGGAAGACCAGATTGAGGGGCTGAAAGTAAACACACTAGAGATAAAAAAAATAGCTTTTGTGGATGATCTACTCTTCCTCATAACCAACCCTTCAAAGGCACTCCCTATTATTCTTGATATACTTTACCAATTCGGACGACTGTCTAATTTTAACATTAATACCACAAAATCGGAAGCCCTTAATATAACCCTTACAGACAGTCAGCTAGCCGACCTCCACAGACAAATACCTTTTTCCTGGTCCACAAAGTCCTTAAAATACCTCGGAGTATTGATCACTAGAGACCCTACAGATTTGTTCAAAGCTAATTACTCCCCTTACTGAAGAAAGTAGAGGATTTGATGAAATCATACAATCTACCTACTTTGTCCTGGTTAGGACATGTTAATGTTTTCAAAACTTATGTAATGCCAGTAGTTCTATATACCATGACTATGGTCCCTGTAGATGTGCTGCAAACTTTCTTTAAGAATCTAAAAGTCTTAATTTCTAGTTTTATTTGGAAGAAAAAACCTGTAAGGCTGCCCTATAAACTCCTCTCATACCTAGGTTCCTTGGGGGACTTGGGTGTCCCAGACCCACTTCTCTACTATAAAGCTATACATCTGAGTAGATGGTTTAAGATGGTATACAGTTATGAAAAAGGAGACCAGAACAGTGTGGATTTGATATTATTAGGCCTAGAAAATGTGCATTGTCTGTGGACCAGGGCAAAGCTGCCTGATGCTCTTCAGCTGGATGAAGTTACTTTATCCACATTGCAGGTAAAGCATATGATAATCAATGACCTCCCCCCTGATTCTTATCTGTCCACACAGACACCTATCTCTGCTATACCTTTTCTGACAGACCCTGGTTTCCGAGACCCTTACAATCTTTGGACTAAATTACCCAGGGAAACATTAAATGACTTTTATGATGGAAAAACTCTCAAAAATGGAGGTTGGCCTGTCAATGCGCTGAACCAGCCAAAAAATTTTCTCCAATCGTAACATATAAAATGTATCCTTAAACAATTCAAACAAACATACCCCCACAAGTCAACCTGGTCTTGGTTAGATATTATGAATAAACTCCCACCCCAACGCCTAAAACTTATATCCCGTGTGTATTCCCGGCTTAACGTCCCCTGTTGTGAGCTCATTTTCGGGTTTGCCTCTGGCTTCTGGTGATGGTTATGGAGCTGGCTGTGCTGACAGAGGAGTAGTGAGTTCTCTATCTGGACTCCCTCTGTTGGTGAAGGGAGGTAATGAAGCTGATCTAAATGGCAGAGACCGGCCACCTGAGGAAGAGGACTGCGATTGGACATCAGGAGTTTCTGATTGGATTTAAGGCAGCAGACTCCCTAGTTTCTTGCTGGTGATTTTTCCTGACTGTGGCTTCTGTTTTACAGTTTGGTTCCTGCCTTCCTAAAGCTAAGTTTTCTCTGCTATTGTTCATATGAGTTTTTGTCTGGTTTACTTAGTTTTTGTGTTCAGCCATTCCTGGCTGGGACTGGGCTGAATCCCCATTTTGTCTCTGATCAGTTGATCTCTTTTGCTATGTCTTCAGAATATACCTGAGTGCTGATATAGTGTTTTGAAGTCTAGCGACTTCAGGGCCTTTTTCTATCAGACGTGTTGGACATTTTTTTTGGCAGGGTTTTTTGCATGATTGCAGACAGCAGCTTTTCTTTCCTGTCCTTTCTAGTTAGTGAGGGTCCCATCGTTTGCTCAGCCTATCTTTCTACCTGTGTCTGTGTTTTCATCTTGTTTCACCGACAATACATGTTGGGGGCTGTCTATTGCTTTGGGGTCTGCTCTGGGGCAGTTTAGATTTTCCCTTTCTTTAGGCTTATTTAGTTCTCCGGCCATGACGAGGCGTCTAGGACCACCGTAGGCACGCTCCACGGCTACTTCTAGTTGTTGTGGAAAGGATCAGGGGTTTGCAATCGACTAGTTACCAACCTCTCTGGTTTTCTGGGCTTAGCTTCCTTTTTGTTTTTTCCTCCTCGGTGACTCATTCATAACAGTCCCCCTTAGAGTTTAAGCCATCATTCTTGTATTCTTGGGAGTCAGAGCTTCAAACTAATTTCTCTGATGCACAAATTTCTGGGATTCTTCTCAATGCACATGGTTTCTCCAGATGTATGATACTCCAAGAGAATTCTTATAAAATACTAACCAGATAGCACCTGACCCCGGTTAAACTCCATCACATGGGGCTGTTGGACACAGACATTTGCTGGAGGTGCCATACCTTGACGGGCCATCACACCCATATATTCTGGGAATGCACTAAGGGTATTTTGGGATGGGATCAGTCATATCCTCAAAGAGCTAAGGTTAATCAAATTTGACTTACAAGCTTCTGAAGCTTTGCTTTAATGCCAATCAAAAAATTTTAAACAAAAAAAAAATGAGCTTCTACCGTTATTGGTTAGCGCAGCAAAACATTTAATAACCTTACACTGGAAGGACGAGTCCTCCCATCTATATCTGAATGGAAACTTAAAGTGAATTAGATTTCTCGCCTTGAGGAACTCTCAAGCTGGGAGATCCATACTCATGACTCATATGTAGGTGTCTGGGCTCCATGGAAGGAATAACAAAGCAAAAGTAAAAATTAAATTATCTTATGTGAATTCACCCCGCCCGACTATATAATACCCGAGCACTTGGTTAGCACTGTTGTAAACGATTAAGACCTGTGTACCCATTTGGTTTTTTGTTAATCCCGATTGTTATGAATCCTTGTTCCTTCTTCCCATGTCATCCCCCCTCCATCCCCTTGGCCCTTCTTTTTGCTCTTGATTTCTTTCCCACTACCCCTCCCTCAACGTATCACTCATGTCACTTGATTTGATCAATGCTAATTGATGTGATTGTAACTTGGACATGGTGCATTTTTCCTGTTTCACTATCATAAATATAGAATTTTTAAAAAAAGTCACGTGCCCGAAGATGGTACCAATAAAAACGTCAACTCATCCAATTAAAAAAATATATTAATTTCCATTTTCCTATTAGGGTTAGGGTTATGGCTAGGGTTAGGGCTAGGGTTGGGATTAGGGTTAGGGGTGTGTTGGGGTAAGGGTTGAAGTTAGAATTGGGGTGTTTCCACTGTTCAGGCACATCAGGGGCTCTCCAAGTGCAACATGGCATCTGATCTCAATTACAGCCAATTCTGCGCTGAAAAATTCAAGGTGCTCCTTTCCTTCCAAGCTCTGCCTTGTGCCCAAACAGTGGTTTACCCCACATATGGGATGTCAGCCTACTCAGGAGAAATTGCACACCAACTTTTGGGGTCCATTTTCTCTTGTTACCCTTGGGAAAACAAAAAATTCAGGGCAAAAATATCATTTTTGTGGAAAAAAATATGATTTTTTTATTTTTATGACTCTACGTTATAAACTTCTGTGAAGCACTTTGGAGGTTCAAAGTGCTCACCACACATCTTGGGGGGTCTAGTTTCCAAAATGGGGTCATTTGTGGGGGGTTTCCACTGTTTAGGCACATCAGGGGCTCTCCAAATGCAACATGACACCCGCAGACTATTCCATCAAAGTCTGCATTCCAAAACGTCACTATTTCCCTTCCGAGCCCCAAAGTGTGCCCATACAGTAGTTTTCTCCCACATATGGGATATCAACGTACTCAGGACAAATTCAACAAGAACTTTTGGATCCAATTTCTCCTTTTACCCTTGGGAAAAAAAAAATTGGAGAATACAGATCATGTTTGTTGAAATAATATGATTTTTTTTATTTTCATACCTGGGCGTTATAAACCTCTGTGAAGCACTTGGGGGTTCAAAGTGCTCACCAATAGAGTTGAGCGACTTTTGGTTTTTTAGGGTCGAGTTTCGTTTCATGAAACCTGACTTTTCCAAAAGTCGGGTAGAGCAAAATCGGCCGACTATAGGGAAAAGTCGGGGGTCCGACCGAAACACGAAACCCAATGTAAGTCAATGGGGAATTAAAGTCGGCACTGAGAGGAGGACAGGAAACACACCTACAGTGCCCAATTGAATGCCAAAAGCATCAATTCTTATTACTTAAGCTTGTCAACCTTAATTTACTTCATAATACTAGTTACGCACTGAAAAATGGGGGTTATTTGACTACAATTGTGGGGGGGTAGGGCTGGCTCCAGGTTTTCGTGGGCCCAGGGCCAAAGAGCGCCCCTTTAACACATAGCACAAGTCATGATGCTCCGATACGGCAGAGAAATAGCAGTATAGTACAATGAAAAATACTTCACTTCTTACATCTCATGACTGATATCCATTTTAAATTCTCAAATACCTCCAAAAACGGACAGTATATAACTCCATACAGTATTATGGCCAGCGCTTAGTGCGCTATACAGAGTAATGAGACCCATATATTTCTCCATATGGAATCATTGATCCCATATAATGTTTCAAACCGTATATGATGAGCTCCACATAATGCTATAGTATATGTTGGTCACAATGGATGAAGCTCCACTGTCTTATGGGCCCAAATAATGCTCCATATATAATGGGCCCCATTTCTACTGCTCTAGTGTATAATGGGCCCTGTAAATGCTGCTCCAGTGTCTGATGTCCACCTTTGGAATGCTCCAGTGTATGGTGGGCCCCATATATCATTCACCAGAGTATAGTGCTCCCCAAAAATTGCTGTCCCAACATTGAAAACAATTACATAAGTCTCCTTGCTAGGGAATACCTGCACTGCTCTGAACTCCTTGTCGTCCCCATCTTCCATCTCACTGCACTTGGCTGTTTAGGCCCTCCCACCGGCAGAGACACTTTTGCGTACTATGCGGTGCCCTGTGCCAGTGCCATCGCCCATGAGTATGCCCCCCCACCTGCTCAAGGAACCTGCACTTTCATCTTCACCTTCCTCTTTGTCACCGTGTAAGGTGGTATAGTATGTGGGAAGGGGAACCTGAGTTTCCTCTGGGTCAGATTCTGGCAGTGTAGACTGCGAGGGGAATGTAGTGGTCTGGGTCTATGTACCAGCAGAATCATCCAGCAGTGGCTGGGCCTCAGTGCACTTGTGGCGTCCCCAAGAGTACGGTCGCCACTGTGGCATTACCTTCCTCCTAGGGAGTGTGTTGTCAAGCTTGGGAGCAACGAAGGATCTCTCTAGCAGTGAAACCAACACACAACACATTTCCCACTCCAGGCTAGCAGGGAGACCTCTGAACCTGACTGCTGAGGAGCTGTTCTCTGTGGTCGGGAGGAGGTAAGTTAGGGCACTCTGTGCAGGGAAGGGGAAGTATGTGGACGTGAGAAGGGGAGCTGGAGGATGAGCAGAGTTAAGGCTCACTCCTAGCTGAAGCGCATGGTCCCGATTCGGGTCTCCGAGTTTGTAGGGACACTGACGTTCCTGCAGCAGAAACCGGGGGAAGTAGCAGCTATAAATGCTCTGTACCCAACTAAGGCTCGGAGGCCTCAGCATCGATGTGTGAGAACCAGAAGGAAAAGGCTACAGCTCTCTGCCATACAAGTAAAGTCTGAGGAACATCTGTTAGACAGGAGGCGCTTCAGTGAACCACGGTCCTGTGAATGCTCTCCCCACAAGCGCTAGAAAGGAGACATTCAGGAAGGTACATGTTGGTGGAGTGTTGGAAGGGAGCTTTCCATTTTGGTCCCGGAGGTTGGCTGAGGTCCTGACCCGGAGGACACAGCACGGAGGCAGGCATCTGTGTAACCTGCAGACTGTGAGTAAAGCTTTGGAACTGCACGCTCTGGTGTCCTACAGTTATTCCAGCACCGCTACATCTGGGTACCATCACCTACACTGCCTGTGCCTTTCCCCCATCACTACATCTACACTTCCCTGGGACTCCAGCTCCACCTGTGGGGAGTTTCACCATCTTTGCTGCACAACACCATCAGTCCCTCAGGATCTGCATGCAGCGTTAGCCTAACATCTATGTTGTCGAACACCACAGGTGGCGTCAAACTATCTATTTAAACTCTTTACCATTATACCACGCCATTTACATGGGCGCCCAGGGCCACCGTCCAGGTCACCGCTGCTGTGACACATCCCACTGACACCGGCCCGGTACCGAGTACCCCACAGCCCTGGGAGCGCGACGTTATTCCCACGAACCTCCAAATAGCATCCATGAAGGCAAAGTTTTTGGCTTCCGGGGGCAGTATGATTGCAAAGCTGAACCTTAAAGGAATGTCCAAAAGGGCAACACCAGGAGTGGAGCCTGTGGCTTAATTGGACTCCACCCGGGAAACCACAACCATGCCACCTAAAGAAAAGATGCAGACTTTGAAAGCTTTGTCGATTCTGTGTGTGGTGTGGTATGTGTGTTTTTAGTTGTGCTAGCGATTTCTCAGCTTTATTCCGTTAACAACCGAGACTCCGGCATGCCCCCGCAGTACGTGTCAAGCTTACTAGAGGGATAAGCGAGGCTCTGGTACGTGAGATCGAGCAATCACAGGTCTAGCATTCCGGTACATGTCCAGGGCTGCATGTACGCTACACTGAAAGGACCAGCCTTTGTTGCTTACAGGTGCAGATAACCTGCTGAACTCCGTTAGTGATGGGGATCTGGGATTCAGATTATTCCCTGTGAACCATAATTTCCCAATAAGTTCAGGTCAACCACAATTCCGGAGTTAGGCCTAACGGTCATTCCTGAAAAAATTACGTGTCCAAACCACAGGTGCGGTAGCTTGCTTAACAGCTCGGCAGCCGTTCTCAGGCCCAGTATGGATTCAACAACATTGTAGAAAGTTGATAAAGGGTACAGTTTCACCGGATAACACGTATATATGTAGCCTAGTTTACACATTAAAAATATATGTCTATAGATCAGGATGCAGACTCAGATGTTCTCAGGCCCAGTATGGATTTGACCAGATTGTACAAAGTTGAGAAAGGGTACTTTATCACTGGATAGCAGGTATATATAGCATAGTTTAAACATGTAAAATCTCCGTGTTCTCAGTATGGATTACACAGCAATCTAAAAAGTGGAAAAAAGGAAATGCATTTCAGGCGTAGACAACTATATACTTTTGGTGTTATTTTTAAATCTTCATATATATTTCTGTCTCAGTAATACAGTCCAGCCTCTCCGCAATAGGAAATGAGATGCATACAATTACTGACATAAAGGCTAGTGATTGCAGAAATCTAGGAATTACTATTCACGGGAAAAACTTCCGTCACAATTCTCATAGGCGTTGCTGACCCTCAATTATTTTGTGTGTTGAGACAGTGAAAACATTTTTTTGTGAATAAAGTCTTGCTGTATCGTACTTCCGTTGATTCCGTCACTGTTACTCATCTCAATCAAATTTTTATCACAGGGAGCGATGTAAACATGGTGCTCACTGGCTATCATGATCTGTCACGTAACTTTGGAGTGCAAAAGACAGAAGCCACAGGCCATAGGCGATTCTATTTGATTGGCATGAGAGGGCACATTTTAAAATGTGCGCCAGAATGTCACACGTTTGTGAGTAGGAAAACTGTGAAAGCTGATGATAAACCACCACTTCATGTCATTGTGAGTTGACGTCCATAAGAAATGGAAGCCATTGATCATCTGGAGCTAGAGCCCGGCCAGCAGGACAGGGCATAGCTACATCTGAACCATCATCTTTCAGTTCAATCAATTTGTAGTGGCACTCCCAGTGAAGGATTTGACAGCCCAGACTACACAGCGGAGGAGCAGGGAGAGGTAAACATTGCAAATGCTGGGGCCCTGCCCAAGCTAGGGGGGCACACTCGTGGGCGTCGGTACTGGCACTGGGTCCCTCATAGTACGGCGGTGTGTCTGACGGCGGGTGTGCACCACCACCGTCAGAGACACTTGATTGCACTATGAGGGACCCTGTGCCAGTGCCAGTGCCCGCGCCCAAGAGTTGGCCTACCCACCTGTACAGGGCAACGGCACTCGCATGGTTTTGTGCGCTAGGTGGTGACCCCGGCCATGGGGGGGGGGCAGCCCAGTTAGGGCGGTTTACAAAGTGGCATATGTTGATGTGGGACATTCAGCTGCTGCAAAAGGCGAAATAGGTCAAGTTCGCGGAATAGGAGGAGGACCAAAGCAAGCCATTTTTCTGGCAACCTATGTGTCATCAAGGGAAGGTGGGGCAAAATCCTTGGAAACCCATGCATGGTTCATTTTAATGAAGGTTAGATCATCCACATTTTGGGTTGACAGACGGGTCCTTTTTTCTGTCAGGATTGATCCAGCTGCACCGAAGACTCTTTCCGATAGCTCACTTGCAGCTGGGCAAGCAAACTCCTGTAAGGCATATTGTGCCAATTCAGGCCAGGTGTCCAGTTTAGCGGCCCAATAGTCAAAGGGGAATGACCTGTGCGGGAGAACATCGATATGGAGGAAAAGTAGTTTGTAACTACACACTGTATTGCTCTCTCGGCCAGGGGTAATGAGACCCCACTTTTTGACCCCTGATGAACCCTCAGCGGATTAAGAGGGGGAAACGCGTTGGGTTTCCATATGCATCAAGTGGCTGATAAGTATAATGTTGTACATTATTTTTGGCAGATCCTGCGGTGGCACTATCTATTTAGATTTAATCTACTGAGCAATTATGCTATGTGACTTTGTATGCATTGCTACTTGAATATTGGTGTACCATGCTGTATAATCAGAGATGAATATGGTAGCCTTATTATGTTTTACTATATTAGGGTGACTCTGCCCTCATTTGCAAGGTAATGGCTGCCGCAAGTGCTATATAGGCTTTTTTTCACTGCCTCTAGTGTGCAATATTTATTTAATGTGATGTGCTTTTTCTTGTAGCCGTTTTTTAATTTTACTATCTGATAATTGGGTCTGCCATTTGCAGCTTATTAGCATTTTTGTGACTACGAGATAAGTCCTTCTCTAAGCTGCCGGATATTAACCCCATTATATTCTTTTGACTCCGAGATAAGTCTTTTTGGGGTTCTTATACTATTAGAAATACTACGAGATAAGTTCATAGCAATTTAGTATTATCTATGAGACTATTTTTGTCTCTTTATTCTTTCGGTACTTTAAGTGTGTGTGTGTTTCTTTTTTGTGTCCCTTTTTGTATATGTAGGGAGACGTAGGGGTTAATAGGGATACTGACGTTGAGCGGGGGCGCCATATCGTCTACAACTAGGGTGCCAACCTCCGCGGTTAGGAAGGGTGAAATTAGGGCTGACTAGGGTAACTTAGCCATTGGTCCAATATTTGAATACTGAAGAGAACTAAAAACAATTTTTTCTCCCTTCATTTTTTGTCCTCTACTACTCCTTCTTTTAGTCATTTTCACTAATGTTTTTAGTCATTGAATTAAAAGCTAAATTTTAGGGGTTATTCTTTTTGTGCTTCTGGTGTTATTAAATCCACATCCCTCCAGTCACGCACAAACCCTGTACCAGACCTTGCCACGCCAACATTTTCACTTGCCCCACGAGATGCATCCTCCTCCCCTAAGTAATCATCCCCATCATCATTCTCCTCCTCCTCTTCTTCCTCCACCTCGTCCAGGAGAGGTCCCTGAGCAGACAACGGCTGAATGTCATCAAGGATTCCCTCATCCTCAACATTGGATGCAGGTGCCTGCTCCTTAAGGTGCGTCAAAGTTTGCATGAGCAGACGCATAAGTGGGATGCTCATGCTTAGGATGGCGTCGTCTGCGCTTACCAGCCGTGTGCATTCCTCAAAACACTGAAGGACTTTACAGAGGTCTTTCAGCTTCGACCACTGCACACCTGTCAACTCCATGTCTGCTCTCAAAGTGCCTGGCCTCCCACAAATGCATTATGGCCTGCCTCTGTTCGCACAGCCGCTCAACCATGTGCAGGGTGGAGTTCCACCTTGTTGCAATGTCGATAATGAGGCGGTGGTTGGGAAGGTGGAGCAATCGCTGCAGCTTCTGCATACGAATGGAGTGTACAGGCGACCGGCGGATGTGCGCGCACAGTCTTCGCACCTTCTGGAGCAGGGCTGTTAACTCCGGATAATTGTTGAGGAAGCACTGCACCACCAGGTTCAAGGTGTGAGCCAAGCAAGGTATGTGGCTGAGTTTTGAAAGGGCTATGGCTGCCACAAAATTACGGCCGTTATCACTAACTACCTTGCCTGCCTTATGATGTATACTGCCCAGCCATGACTCAGTTTGTCGCAGAAAGTACTCGGCCAGCAGCTCCGCGGTGTCTCTGTCGCCCAAACACATCATCTGCAACACAGCCTGCTGACGCTTTCCACTAGCTGCTCGATAGGGGGACACATCGTGTGCAACAGTGGCAGCTGCAGATGGAGTGCTTGTACGACTGCGCTCTGTGGATGAGCTTTCGCTTCTGGAGGAGGAGGAGGGTCGAACGCCTACAGCCAACTTTTTCCTATACCGTGGGCTACGAAGCACTGTCCCACCACCGCTGTCCCCTGTGGACCCTGCATCCACCACATTAACCCAGTGCGCAGTGATGGACACGTAACGGCCCTGGCCATGCCGACTGGACCATGCATCTGTTGTGAGGTGCACCTCTCCACTCACTGACTGCTTGAGTGCATGGACAATGCGGTCTTTCACATGATGGTGGAGGGCTAGGATGGCTTTGCGAGAGAAGAATTAGTGACTGGGTAGGTCATAGCGTGGTACTGCATAGGCCATGAGTTTGCAGAAAGCTTCGCTTTCCACCAACCGATAGGGCATCATCTCTAGCGAGATTAGTTTGGCAATGTGGGCGTTCAAACCCAGTGTACGCGGATGAGAGACTGAGTACATTCTTGACCTACTCATACTCTCTGGGAGGGTGAGCTGGACTTGAGAGCTGCATATGGTGGAACTAGCGGTGGACAGGGCTGACTGAGAGAGGGTTGATGATGGTGATGAAGTTGGTGTTCTTTCTGATGGCCTAGATTAAGTCTTTCGTTGAAATAACAGTGGGATTCCCTGACTGCTTTGGCCTTGCAACGACACCTCAACATTTGCTGCTGTGCTAACCGGTGGGTTTACAGTGGGGGAAACAATGTAGCGTTGCTGACTACCTTCTTTGTTATCAGTTGCACATGTGGTACTTGAGGTTTGGTGTTTGTCCATGCTTGCAAGTGCATGCTGGTTAAATGTCTAAGCATGCAACTGGTATTCAAATTTTTCAGATTTTTCCATCGGCTAAAGGTCTTTGCGCACTTCTTACAGATAACCTTGGCCTGATCATGAGGATTTTGTTCAAAAAAGTGCCACACTGCACTCTTCCTACTTTGGAAGACATTTTGCGGCTTAGCACGCTGTGCTATTTTGACCATCTGGACAAGCTGTCCAGCAACTCTTTTGATTTTTGGAACCTGTCTTTGGAGTGCTCCAGGCCTGCCAGATAACAGCTGTTGCGATGTCGATGTCTGCTGTGGATGCTCCTCCTCCTCATCTGAGCTATTGGAAGCAGCACACTCTTCCCCCAATGGATGCCAATCTGGGTCAAAAACTGGGTCATCCATCACCTCCTCTTCAATGTCATGTGCACCTTCCTCTGTGTCACTGTGTATGATGGTATAGTATGCGGGAAGGGGCACCTGAGTCTCATCAGAGTCAGAATCTGGCTCATTACACTGCGAGGACAATGTAGTGCTCTGAGTGAATGTACCAGCAGAATCATCTATCAGTGGCTGTGCATCAGTGCACTCCATGTCAGATTCATCTTGGCCTGGGTAATTCACTATTTCACTTGATAACCCAGGCATGGTATGTGAAAACAGCTCCATGGAGTAATCAGTTGTATGGC
The DNA here is from genome assembly GCF_039654945.1 of Dendrobates tinctorius. NCBI lineage: Eukaryota > Metazoa > Chordata > Amphibia > Anura > Dendrobatidae > Dendrobates > Dendrobates tinctorius. The sequence goes on from NW_027361793.1 coordinate 4,083,367, forward strand.
CTGCGTCATCCTTCAATCTTGGTTGGGGTGAAGGACACAAGGAAAGGTGTGGTTCATGAACATGAGCCTCCAATGACGACTCAGTGCTTTTATTTCTTACAACTTCAGAAGAGGAGGCGATAGAGCTGGAGGCTGAGTCAGCAACTTTTTCCTGAAGCTCTGGCTTTAAAAGCGGTTTGCCAACAACTTGAAAACTAAGCCTTCGAGGCCTTGTGGAGCCAGACAATGACGCAGGCTCAACACCTCCTGCATTCGGTCCTATTTTGCTTTAACCACTACCATCAGATCCTCCACCAACACCATCATTACCAGCTGGCAACCACCGCCCAATTCCACAGCTTCTTCCACCAGCCTTCCTCATTTTTGGTAAAGATGTACACAAAATCCCACAAACTATATAGTAATGTAAAACAAGGTACAAGGTGTATATAGGACATGGGAGATGTAGAATTTCTGAACACACTTGTGGACACTGTAGGATTGTGTGAGGCCCAGTGAATATCACACCGCTATGTCACAGGCTCAATGTCGCAGGTGTGAAAAATGTCACTATAGGACAGGGAGATGTAGAATTTCTGAACACACTTGTGGACACTGTTGGATTGTGTGAGGCCCAGTGAATATCACACCGCTATGTCACAGGCTCAATGTCGCAGGTGTGAAAAATGTCACTATAGGACAGGAGAGATATAGAATTTCTGAACACACTTGTGGACACTGTTAGATTGTGTGAGGCCCAGTGAATCTCACACCGCTATGTCACAGTCTCAATGTCGCAGGTGTGAAAAATGTCACTATCGGACAGGGGAGATGTAGAATTTCTGAACACACTTGTGGACACTGTTGGATTGTGTGAGGCCCAGTGAATATCACACCGCTATGTCACAGGCTCAATGTCGCAGGTGTGAAAAATGTCACTATTGGACAGGAGAGATGTAGAATTTCTGAACACACTTGTGGACACTGTTGGATTGTGTGAGGTCCAGTGAATCTCACACCGCTATGTCACAGTCTCAATGTCGCAGGTGTGAAAAATGTCACTATAGGACAGGGGAGATGTAGAATTTCTGAACACACTTGTGGACACTGTTGGATTGTGTGAGGCCCAGTGAATATCACACCGCTATGTCACAGGCTCAATGTCGCAGGTGTGAAAAATGTCACTATAGGACAGGGGAGATGTAGAATTTCTGAACACACTTGTGGACACTGTTGGATTGTGTGAGGCCCAGTGAATATCACACCTCTATGTCACAGGCTCAATGTCGCAGGTGTGAAAAATGTCACTATAGGACAGGGGAGATGTAGAATTTCTGAACACACTTGTGGACACTGTTGGATTGTGTGAGGCCCAGTGAATATCACACCGCTATGCCACAGGCTCAATGTCACAGGTGTGAAAAATGTCACTATAGGACACGGGAGATGTAGAATTTCCCAACACACTTGTGGAAACTGTTGGATTGTGTGAGGCCCAGTGAATATCACACCGCTATGTCACAGGCTCCATGTCGCAGTTGTGAAAAATGTTACTCTAGGACAGGGGAGATGTAGAATTTCTGAACACACTTGTGGACGCTGTTGGATTGTGTGAGGCCCAGTGAATATCACACCACTATGTCACAGGCTCAATGTCGCAGGTGTGAAAAATGTCACTATAGGACAGGGGAGATGTCGAATTTCCCAACACACTTGTGGAAACTGTTGGATTGTGTGAGGCCCAGTGAATATCACACCGCTATGTCACAGGATCAATGTCGCAGGTGTGAAAAATGTCACTATAGGACAGGGAGATGTAGAATTTCTGAACAAACTTGTGGACACCGTTGGATTGTGTGAGGCCCAGTGAATATCACACCGCTATGTCACAGTCTCAATGTCGCAGGTGTGAAAAATTTCACTATAGGACAGGGGAGATGTAGAATTTCTGAACACACTTGTGGACACTGTTGGATTGTGTGAGGTCCAGTGAATATCACACCGCTATGTCACAGGCTCAATGTTGCAGGTGTGAAAAATGTCACTATAGGACAGGGGAGAAGTAGAATTTCTGAACACACTTGTGGACACTGTTGGATTGTGTGAGGCCCAGTGAATATCACACCGCTATGTCACAGGCTCAATGTCGCAGGTGTGAAAAATGTCACTATAGGACAGGGGAGATGTAGAATTTCTGAACACACTTGTGGACACTGTTGGATTGTGTGAGGCCCAGTGAATATCACACCGCTATGTCACAGGCTCAATGTCGCAGGTGTGAAAAATGTCACTATAGGACAGGGGAGATGTAGAATTTCTGAACACACTTGTGGACACTGTTGGATTGTGTGAGGCCCAGTGAATATCACACCGCTATGTCACAGGCTCAATGTTGCAGGTATGAAAAATGTCACTATAGGACAGGGGAGATGTAGAATTTCTGAACACTCTTGTGGAAACTGTTGGATTGTGTGAGGCCCATTGAATATCACACCGTTATGTCACAGGCTCAATGTCGCAGGTGTGAAAAATTTCACTATAGGACAGGGGAGATGTAGAATTTCTGAACACACTTGTGGACACTGTTGGATTGTGTGAGGCCCAGTGAATATCACACCGCTATGTCACAGGCTCAATGTCGCAGGTGTGAAAAATGTCACTATAGGACAGGGGAAATGTAGAATTTCTGAACACACTTGTGGACACTGTTGGATTGTGTGAGGCCCAGTGAATATCACGCCGCTATGTCACAGGCTCAATGTCGCAGGTGTGAAAAATGTCACTATAGGACAGGGGAGATGTAGAATTTCTGAACACACTTGTGGACACTGTTGGATTGTGTGAGGCCCAGTGAATATCACACCGCTATGTCACAGGCTCAATGTCGCAGGTGTGAAAAATGTCACTATAGGACAGGGGAGATGTAGAATTTCTGAACACACTTGTGGACACTGTTGGATTGTGTGAGGCCCAGTGAATATCACACCGCTATGTCACAGGCTCAATGTCGCAGGTGTGAAAAATGTCACTACAGGACAGGGGAGATGTAGAATTTCTGAACACACTTGTGGACACTGTTGGATTGTGTGAGGCCCAGTGAATATCATACCGCTATGCCACAGGCTCAATGTCGCAGGTGTGAAAAATGTCACTATAGGACACGGGAGATGTAGAATTTCCCAACACACTTGTGGAAACTGTTGGATTGTGTGAGGCCCAGTGAATATCACACCGCTGTGTCACAGGCTCCATGTCACAGTTGTGAAAAATGTTACTATAGGACAGGGGAGATGTAGAATTTCCCAACACACTTGTGGAAACTGTTGGATTGTGTGAGGCCCAGTGAATATCACACCGCTATGTCACAGGCTCAATGTCGCAGGTGTGAAAAATGTCACTATAGGACAGGGAGATGTAGAATTTCTGAACACACTTGTGGACACCGTTGGATTGTGTGAGGCCCAGTGAATATCACACCGCTATGTCACAGTCTCAATGTCGCAGGTGTGAAAAATGTCACTATTGGACAGGGAGATGTAGAATTTCTGAACACACTTGTGGACACTGTTGGATTGTGTGAGGCCCAGTGAATATCACACCGCTATGTCACAGGCTCAATGTCGCAGGTGTGAAAAATGTCACTATTGGACAGGAGAGATGTAGAATTTCTGAACACACTTGTGGACACTGTTGGATTGGGTGAGGCCCAGTGAATCTCACACCGCTATGTCACAGTCTCAATGTCGCAGGTGTGAAAATTGTCACTATAGGACAGGGGAGATGTAGAATTTCTGAACACACTTGTGGACACTGTTGGATTGTGTGAGGCCCAGTGAATATCACACCGCTATGTCACAGGCTCAATGTCGCAGGTGTGAAAAATGTCACCATAGGACAGGGGAGATGTAGAATTTCTGAACACACTTGTGGACACTGTTGGATTGTGTGAGGCCCAGTGAATATCACACTGCTATGTCACAGGCTCAATGTCGCAGGTGTGAAAAATGTCACTATAGGACAGGGGAGATGTAGAATTTCTGAACACACTTGTGGACACTGTTGGATTGTGTGAGGCCCAGTGAATATCACACCGCTATGCCACAGGCTCAATGTCACAGGTGTGAAAAATGTCACTATAGGACACGGGAGATGTAGAATTTCCCAACACACTTGTGGAAACTGTTGGATTGTGTGAGGCCCAGTGAATATCACACCGCTATGTCACAGGCTCCATGTCGCAGTTGTGAAAAATGTTACTATAGGACAGGGGAGATGTAGAATTTCTGAACACACTTGTCGACGCTGTTGGATTGTGTGAGGCCCAGGGAATATCACACCGCTATGTCACAGGCTCAATGTCGCAGGTGTGAAAAATGTCACTATAGGACAGGGGAGATGTAGAATTTCTGAACACACTTGTGGACACTGTTGGATTGTGTGAGGCCCAGTGAATATCACACCGCTATGTCACAGGCTCAATGTTGCAGGTGTGAAAAATGTCACTATAGGACAGGGGAGATGTAGAACTTCTGAACACTCTTGTGGAAACTGTTGGATTGTGTGAGGCCCATTGAATATCACACCGCTATGTCACAGGCTCAATGTCGCAGGTGTGAAAAATGTCACTATAGGACAGGGGAGATGTAGAATTTCTGAACACACTTGTGGACACTGTTGGATTGTGTGAGGCTCAGTGAATATCACACCGCTATGTCACAGGCTCAATGTCGCAGGTGTGAAAAATGTCACTATAGGACAGGGTAAATGTAGAATTTCTGAACACACTTGTGGACACTGTTGGATTGTGTGAGGCCCAGTGAATATCACGCCGCTATGTCACAGGCTCAATGTCGCAGGTGTGAAAAATGTCACTTTAGGACAGGGGAGATGTAGAATTTCTGAACACACTTGTGGACACTGTTGGATTGTGTGAGGCCCAGTGAATATCACACCGCTATGTCACAGGCTCAATGTCGCAGGTGTGAAAAATGTCACTATAGGACAGGGGAAATGTAGAATTTCTGAACACATTTGTGGACACTGTTGGATTGTGTGAGGCCCAGTGAATATCACGCCGCTATGTCACAGGCTCAATGTCGCAAGTGTGAAAAATGTCACTATAGGACAGGGGAGATGTAGAATTTCTGAACACACTTGTGGACACTGTTGGATTGTGTGAGGCCCAGTGAATATCACACCGCTATGTCACAGGCTCAATGTCGCAGGTGTGAAAAATGTCACTATAGGACAGGGGAGATGTAGAATTTCTGAACACACTTGTGGACACTGTTGGATTGTGTGAGGCCCAGTGAATATCACACCGCTATGTCACAGGCTCAATGTCGCAGGTGTGAAAAATGTCACTATAGGACAGGGGAGATGTAGAATTTCTGAACACACTTGTGGACACTGTTGGATTGTGTGAGGCCCAGTGAATATCATACCGCTATGTCACAGGCTCAATGTCGCAGGTGTGAAAAATGTCACTATAGGACAGGGGAGATGTAGAATTTCTGAACACACTTGTGGACACTGTTGCATTGTGTGAGGCCCAGTGAATATCACACCGCTATGTCACAGGCAGAAATTGGCTAGTGTATGACAAACTACAAGGTGTATATTGAATTGGGCAGAATAGGAATCTCCCTAGAGTGTAGGTCTGCAAGAACGGAACAAGTCCTCGACTTATCCTTACAGAGTCACACACAGATAGCTTCACTGTTGCCGTCATAACATCCGTAACACGTTACTGATAGAGGAGCGTGCACGTACACCGCTGTCCGGTGTCCGTAAAATTGTCAAGCTCCGTTTTTTTTTTAAGTATACGAACTGACACACGCTGTCTCTCTATAGTTTTGAATGTGATCAAACAGCAAATATACTTAACTGTTTGAAAACCAGACAAAACTAGAAGGTGGAGGTCTGTAAGAACGGAACATGTCCTCGACTTATCCTTACAGAGTCACACACAGATAGCTTCACTGTGGCCGTGATAACAGCCGTTACACGGTACTGAGAGAGGAGCGTGCACGTACACTGCTGTCCGCAAAATTGTCAAGCTCCATGTTTTTTAAGTATGCGGACTGACACACGCTGTCTCTCTATAGTTTTGAATGTGATCAAACAGCAAATATACTTAACTGTTTCAAAACCAGACAAAACTAGAAGGTGGAGGTCTGTAAGAACAGAACAGGTCCTCGACTTATTCTTACAGAGTCACACACAGATAACTTCACTGTGGCCGTGATAACAGCCGTTACATGGTACTGAGAGAGGAGCGTGCACGTACAGCGCTGTCCAGTGTCCGTAAAATTGTCAAGCTCCCTGTTTTTTAAGTATACGGACTGACACACGCTGGCTCTCTATAGTTTTGAATGTGATCAAACAGCAAATATACTTAACTGTTTGAAAACCAGACAAAACTAGAAGGTGGAGGTCTGTAAGAACGGAACATGTCCTCGACTTATCCTTACAGAGTCACACACAGATAGGTTCACTGTGGCCGTGATAACAGCCGTTACACGGTACTGTGTGAGGAGCGTACACCACTGTATGGTGTGAAAAAATGCACGCTCAGTACCTCACCAGGACAAGAAAAAAAATTTGGATTGCTTTTAAAAAAGCAGTTTGCAGAGCAGTGGGAAAACAGCAATGCAGCTATCAGGAAGCCTTATAAGGCAGCCTAACAACCAACACAGCTGATCCAGCAAAATATAGCCTCCACTTGCACTGCACACACAGTGACTGGTGTGTTGTACAGGCAAAATCGCTAGCAGCAGAAGCAGTTTTTGGTGTCTTCTTCCCTGCCTAACGCTCTCCCTACAGAATCAGCAGCAGCAGCTCTCCTTATTCTGAGATCAGCATGAGTAACATGGCGGTCGGCGTGCACGCCCTTTTATACCCCCTGTGACGCCCCCCAAAGCAAGCCAATCACTTGCATGCCCTTCTCAAAGATGGTGGTGACCCCTGCCTATGTCATCACGTTGCCCACAGTGTCCGTGGATCCTGATTGGCTGAAAAAGGGCAGAAAAAAAACTTTTGAAACGCGACTTTGGCACAAAAGTCGCCGAGCTCGTGGCCGACCTCACCCTAGGGTCGGGTTTCATTTCATGAAACCCGACTTTACCAAAAGTCGGCGACTTTTGAAATTTTTCGACCCGTTTCGCTCAACTCTACTCACCACACATCTAGATAAGTTCCTTGGGGGTCTAGTTTCCAAAATGGGGTCACTTGTGGGGGATTTCTACTGTTTAGGCACATCAGGGGCTCTCCAAACACGACATGGTGTCCGATCTCAATTCCAACCAATTTTGTGTTGAAAAAGTCAAAAGGTGCTCCTTCCCTTCTGAGCTCTGCCATGCGCCCAAACAGTGGTTATCACTCTGTCACCAATTGGACTATTCTCATCCTGCACAAACTGCTCATCCTGTTGACACCCCAATACTGAGCCGCTGCTGCCGTATGTGACCCTATTACTGCACCTACTGCGTGGCCCTGTGTGACCTCTAAATTTTAAAGCAACCCTCTGCAATATAGTGATGCTTGGTGCAAGTGCCCTAGAAAACAGTGCCCACATTTTGTCCCCTAGAATGTAATAGTGCCCTGTGTGTCCCTTTGACAGTCACAGTAACTATTTTAGGGGAACGTGTTCCCCTATAATAAGTGCCCACTTTACATTTAGTAATGTCCCAAGTCTCCCCCTGTATTATAATCCAGCCCCATAGGCAGCCTCTGTATTATAATGCACCCCCATAGTCAGCCTCTGTATTATAATGCACCCCCATAGGCAGCCTCTGTATTATAATGCACCCCCATAGTCAGCCTCTGTATTATAATGCACCCCCATAGGCAGATTCTAAATTATAATGCACCCCCATAGTCAGCCTCTGCATTATAATCAAGCCCCATAGGCAGCCTCTGTATTATAATGAAGCCCCATAGGCAGATTCTATACTATAATGCACCCCCATAGGCAGCCTCTGTATGATAATGCACCCCCATAGGCAGCCTCTGTATTATAATGCCCCCCCATAGGCAGCCTCTGTATTATAATGCACCCCCATAGGCAGCCTCTGTATTATAATGCATCCCCAGAGTCAGCCTCTGTATTATAATGCACCCCCATAGTCAGCCTCTGTATTATAATCAAGCCCCATAGGCAGCCTCTGTATTTTAATGCAGCCCCATAGGCAGATTCTATATTATAATGCACCCCCATAGGCAGCCTCTGTATTATAATCCAGCCCCATAGGCAGCCTCTGTATGATAATGCACCCCCATAGGCAGCCTCTGTATGATAATGCCCCCCCATAGGCAGCCTCTGTATTATAATGCACCCCCATAGGCAGCCTCTATCTTATAATGCACCCCCATAGTCAGCCTCTGTACCCCCATAGTAAGCCTCTGTACCCCCATAGGCAGCCGCCTCTGTACCCCCATAGGCAACCTCTGTATTATAATGTACCCCCATAGTCAGCCTCTGTACCCCCATAGACAGCCTCTCTACCCCCACAGACAACCTCTCTACCCCCACAGACAGCCTCTGTACCACTATAGACAGCTTCTGTACCACCATAGACAGCCTCTATACCCCGATAGGCAGCCTCTGTACCCCCATAGGCAGCCTCTGTACCCCCATAGACAGCTTATTATAATGCAGCCTGTTACAAAAATAAATAAAGCCAGAACTCACCTCTCTTCCTCCTGGCTCCTGCGCTGCTCCCTGCTCTCCCGCTCATCTCCTGACAGCGGGCGCCGGGCAGTGATGTCACCGCGCCCGCTGTCAGAGAGAGGGGGATGATGGGAGAGTGAGCCTAAAAGCTCCCTCTCTCAGCACTGCGGTGACGGTCAGCTGCAGTGGCTAGATGCTGATACAGCGGACCCTGCAATGATGGGCAGGGGCCCACTGCTGGTACCAGGCCCCCCCGCTTGCTCAGGGGCCCCATAGCAGCCCGGCGGCAGAGCAGGGAGATCGATTCTCCCTGCACTGCCACACATGAATGTAATTGTATTGGCGCGCTGCGCACGCCGATAAGTAGTGTAGCTCTGGGGGGCCCCCTCAGAGCACGGGGCCCAGGGCGACCACCCTCTCTGCCCCCCCGGTAGCTACGCTACTGGGTTTCAGCGTACTCAGGACAAAATGCACAATAACTTTTGGGGTCCTGTTTCCTTTGGGGAAATAAAAATTGGGGCTGAAAAGATAATTTTTGTGGAAAAAATATGATTTTTTAATTTTACGGCTGTACGTTATAAATAGGGATGAGCAAGTAGTTTAGTATTCGGACTCAATGTACTCGTTGTGAGTACCTCCTAATACTCGGGTACTCGCAACGATTAGCGAGTCCAATGCAAGTCTATGGGAAATGTGACTAATGGGCAGGGACTGTGCTGGCCTGTGCGGGACTGTGCTGGACTGTGCAGGTACTGTGCGGGGACTCTGCGGGGACTGTGCTGGGCTGTGTGGGGACTGTGCTGGACTGTGTGGGCTGTGCAGGTACTGTGTGAGGACTGTGCCAGGCTGTGCGGGGACTGTGCTGGCCTGTGTGGGACTGTGCTGGGCTGTGCAGGGACTGTGCAGGCTGTGCAGGTACAGTGCGGGACTGTGTGGGCTATGCAGGTACTGTGCAGGGACTATGCCAGGCTGTGTGGAACTGTGCTCGCCTGTGCGGGACTGTGCTGGGCTGTGCAGGGACCGTGCCGAATATTGCGAGGCGAGTAGTGAAATACTCGCCAGGATTCGAGTACCGCGTTACTCGCCGAGTACCGAATCCTGGCGAGTATACTCGCTCATCCCTAGTTCTAAACTTCTGTGAAGCTCTTGGGGGTTCAAAGTTCTCACCACACATCTAAATAAGTTCCTTGGGGGGTCTAGTTTCCAAAATGGGGTTTCCACTGTTTAGGCACATCAGGGGCTCTCCAAACGCGACATGGCGTCCGATCTCAATTTCAGCTAATTATGCATTGAAAAAGTCAAACGCCGCTCCTTCCCTTCTGAGCTCTGCCATGTGCCGAAACAGTGGTCCCCCCCATATATGGGGTATCAGCACACTCAGGACAAATTGGACAACTTTTGGCATCCAATTTCTCCTGTTACCCTTGGTAAAATAAAAAAAATTGGACCTGAAGTATTTTTTTTGTGAAAAAAAGTTAAATATTTGTTTAAACATCCAAAAAATACCTGTGAAGCACCTGATGGGTTAATAAACTTATTGAATTTGGTTTTGAGAACCTTGAGGGGTGCAGTTTTTAGAATGGTGTCACTTTTGGGTACTTTCTATCATATAGACCCCTCAAAGTGACTTCAAATGTGATGTGGTCCCTAAAAAAATAGTGCTGTAAAAATGAGAAATCTCTGGTCAAGTTTTAACCCTTATAAGTTCCGAACAAAAAAAAAATTTGGTTCCAAAATTGTGCTGATGTAAAGTAAATATGGGGGAAATGTTACTTATTAAGTATTTTGTGCGCCATATCTCTGTGATTTAAGGCCATGAAAATTCAAAGTTGGAAAATTGCAAAATTTTCACCAGATTTCCATTTTTTTCACAAATAAAAGCAAGTTATATGAATGAAATTTTACCATTAACATGAAGTACAAAATGTCTCGAGAAAATATCCTTGTGCAGTTGTTTCAAAGACTCTTCAAAGGCTGTTTGAATATGGAAAGTATTGGATGATGAATTTTTGTTTTGATCTTGAATATTTTCCGTTATTTTTGGTGAGTTCGACATCGAGACTGGGATGTTGTAAGCATTTGTGTCAGCACCTTTGCATATAATGGAAATTGTTTCTTTCATGATTTATTTTATATAATTCTCTGAAACTTTATTCTTGTTTATTGGAGAGTGTTCAGACGATATTGCATTAGTCTCTGTATGTTCTCCTCTCTCTTGGTTCCATAAGTTGTCTTGATGAATGTCCGAAAATTGTTAAAAAAATGTAACAGTTATTTTTTTATAAAATCTTCCGAAGGTGAATCATCAGAGGCCACTATACTGTCGACCAAAGAAATACATTCTTGGTTTTTTGTGCTCTAGATAAAGGTACACTCAGTACCGTCTTGTGAATTCTCCATGTCAGAACTATGTGTTGATGAAATCTCAGAATAATCAGAATAATCCAATACTTCTGAAACTTCCAGATTTGAATCAAAAGAAGAATTTATGCTGTGGTTTTCATCAAATGGCAATTTGTCCCTTGTATCATAGCCAATGTATATAGAGTTGTCGTCCCACGTAGAGTCCATTGAGCATGAATAGTCAAAGTTGTTATTTCTTTCACAAAAGGAGGAGTCATTGGTCTTAATGGAATTTTTTGAGCTTTCCTTATCAGTCACAGACCTCTTAACATACGGTATAAGTGTATCAAATCGTGAACAATCAAAAGATGCTGTAGCAAAGGCATAAGAGATCCTCTGTTCTATTACGTCTATTACTCTATTGGTGAACTCTGTGCCATCTTGGCATAAAAAGGAGGTGCCCCCAAAAGTGGTTCCTGTAGGCTTAGTTTCCAGATTAAAAGGCTTAGAGATGGCACATTTCTCTTTTATAAAAAAATCAAATTGTGAAAGGTCAGGTGAATTATCTATGGGGCTTTGCATGGTCCCTTCTTGCAGTAAGGACCCTGAGCTGTGATCTCCTTAATTCCCAGTTTACTATTTAATGATCTAGGGGTGGCACAAGCCTTTGATAAAGATTGGTTATGTGAGCCACTGTGTTCCATTGTCACCGGTCTGTGGGACGGAGGAGGTATAACTCTGTGACAGGTCAGGCGATTTATTTGAGGGACTTGTGCATAGTCTCTTCTCTCAGTTAGTACCCTTGGCTGTAATCCTCTCAATTTTTAATGTGATCTCCGATGATTTAGGGGTGGCACACACCCCTGATAGAGAACGGTGAAATGAGCCATTATGCATCATTGTTCCTGGTCTGAGAGGGGGGAAGGAGGTAAATTCTTGCTGTGATAGGTCCGGGGCTGCGTCTGAGGGACTCCTGCATAGTCCCATCTTGTAGCCCGGACCCTGGACTAGTTTTCTGTAAATTTTTGGCGTACCTCTGCACAGGTCAGCAAACCTGAATGTGTGCTGGGGTACAATAAAAACATGGGGGGCGTTGATCGCTCCGAACAACTCATCCAACCGTACAATGCTTTGAGAAAGGCCAAGGTGTGGTACAAAAAGCTGGCCGTGCACATCGTCCAATTGGCAATGCTCAACGCATTCCTGCTGTCAAAATGTGCATGCCCCAGCGATACGTCGTACCTTGAGTTCCAGGAGGTAGTGGTTAAGGCCCTGATGTTTGGCACTCTGGAAGGAGCGAGCCCCAGAACTTCCGGAACTGAAGGTGCTCGTATTGTACCAGGTCAGCATTTCCCGGGGGAGGTCCCACAAACTGGAAAAAGAGGTAAATCGCAAAAAAGGTGCCGAGTGTGTTACAAAAATGGAATACGCAATTTATCAATGCGACACACCTGCCCCGAAAAACCTGGCCTGTGTATAGTACCACACCTCAATGCACTACTAAATTACTTTACTGGAAACATTAGATTAGTTGGGGCACATCTAGATAAGTTCCTTGGGGGTCTAGTTTCCAAAACAATGTCACTTGTGTTTTTTTTTACTGTTTAGGCACATCAGGGGCTCTGCAAATGGAAAATGACACCCGCAGACCATTCCATCTAAGTCTGCATTCCAAAACGTCACTCCCTTCTGATCCCCGACGTGTGTCTAAACAGTTTTTTCCCACATATGGGGAACCAGCGTACTCAGGACAAATTGTACAACAACTTTTGGCATCCAATTTCTCCTGTTACGCTTGGGAAAATTAAAAATTGGGGACTAAACGATCATTTTTGTGGGCACAAAATAGGATTTTTTATTTTCATGCCTGGGCAGTATAAACTTTAGTGAAACACTAGGGGGTTCAAAGTTCTCACCACATATCTAGATAAGTTCCTTAAGGGGTCTAGTTTCCAAAATGGGGTCACTTGTGGGGGGTTTCTACTGTTTAACCACATCAGGGGCTCTGCAAACGGAGCATGATGCCCGCAGACCATTCCATCAAAGCCTGCATTCCAAAGCGTCACTTCTTCCCTTCTGAGCCCCAACATGTGCCCAAACAGTAGTTTTCTCCCACATATGCGGTACCAGCATACTCAGGACAAATTGAACAACAACTTTTGGCCTCCAATTTTTCCTGTTATGCTTGGGAAAATTAAAATTTGGGGACTACACGATCATTTTTGTGGGCACAAAATAGGATTTTTTATTTTCACGCCTGGGCAGTATAAACTTTAGTGAAACACTGGGGGGTTTAAGGTGCTCAACACACATCTAGATAAGTTCCTTAGGGGGTGTAGTTTCCAAAACTGGGTCACTTGTGGGGGGTTTCCACTGTTTGGGCACATGGGGGCTCGTCAAATGCAACATGGCATCCAATCTCAATTCCAGCCAATTTTAGGTTGAAAAAGTCAAATGGCGCTGCTTCCCTTCCGAGCCCTGCCGTGCGCCCAAACAGTGGTCCCCCCACATATAGGGTATCAGAGTGCTCAGGACAAATTGGACAACAACTTTTGGGGTCCAATTTCTCCTGCTACCTTTGGGAGAATAAAAAATTGGGGACTAAACGATCATGTTTGTGGAAAAAATATGATTTTTTTATTTTCACGCCCGGGCGTTATAAACTCCTGTGAAGCCCTAGGGGGTTCAAGGTGCTCACCACACATCTAGATAAGTTCCATAGGGGGTCTAGTTTCCAAAATGGGGTCATTGTTGGGGGTTTCCACTGTTTGGGCACATTGGGGGCTCATCAAACGCAACATGGCGTCCAATCTCAATTCCAGCCAATTTTAGGTTGAAAAAGTCAAATGGCGCTGTTTCCCTTCCGAGCCCTGCCATGCACCCAAACAGTGATCCCCCCAACATATAAGGTATCACCGCACTCAGAACAAATTGGACAACAACTTTTGGGGTCCAATTTCTCCTGCTACCTTTAGGAGAATAAAAAATTGAGGACTAAAAGATCATGTTTGTGGAAAAACATGATTTTTTATTTTCACACGCGGGCGCTATAAACTCCTGTGAAGCCCTAGGGGGTTCAAGGTGCTCACCACACATCTAGATAAGTTCCTTAGGGGGTCTAGTTTCCAAAATGGGGTCACTTGTGGGGGTTTCCACTGTTTGGGTACGTCAAACGCAACATGGCATCCAATCTCAATTCCAGCCAATTTTAGGTTGAAAAAGTCAAATGGCGCTGCTTCCCTTCTGAGCCCTGCCGTGCGCCCAAACAGTGGTCCCCCCACATATAGGGTATCAGCGTACTCAGGACAAATTGGACAACAACTTTTGGGGTCCAATTTCTCCTGCTACCTTTGGGAGAATAAAAAATTGGGGAATAAACGATCATGTTTGTGGAAAAAATATGATTTTTTGTTTTCACACCCGGGCGTTATAAACTTCTGTGAAGCCCTAGGGGGCTCAAGGTGCTCACTAGAGTTGAGCGACTTTTGGTTTTTTAGGGTCGCGTTTCGTTTCGTGAAAAGTCGGGTCGAGCAAGATCGTCCGATTATAGGGAAAAGTCGGGGTCGTCCCGAAACACGAAACCCAATGTAAGTCAATGGGGAATAAAAGTCGGCAGTGAGAGGAGGACAGGAAACACACCAACAGTGCCCATTTGAATGCCAAAAGCATCAATTCTTCTTACTTAAGCTTGTCAACCTTAATTAACTTCATAATACAAGTTACGCACTGAAAAATGGGGGTTATTTGGCTACAGACTGTGGGGGGGAGGGCTGGCTCCAGGTTTTCATGTGCCCTGGGCGAAAGAGTGCCCCTTTAACACATACCACAACTCATCATGCTCCGATACGGCAGAGAAATAGCGGTATAGTACAATGAAAAATACCTCACTTTTTACATCTCATGACGAGGCCCATCTATTTCTCCATACAGAATCATTGGTCCCATATAATGTTTGAAACAGTATATGATGAGCTCCACATAATGCTACAGTATATGTTGGTCCCCATGGATGAAGCTCCACTGTCTTATGGGCCCAAATAATGCTCCAAACATAATGGGCCCCATTTCTAATGCTCTAGTGTATAATGGGCCCTGTAAATGCTGCTCCAGTGTCTGATGTCCACCTTTGGAATGTTCCAGTGTATGGTGGGCCCCATCTATCATTCTCCAGAGTATAGTGCTCCCCAAAAATTGCTGTCCCAACATTGAAAACAATCAAATAAGTCTCCTCGCTAGGGAATCCCTGTACTTGTCTGGAGTCCTCGTCGTCCCCATCTTCCATCTCACTGCACAGTATTTCAACTTTGCAAGTGCTGTGATCCTGGGCAAGCAGGGGGGGCCCACTCGTTGGCGACGGCACTGGCACAGGGCCCCTGATAGTACGGTGGTGTGTCTGATGGCGGGTGGGCCGAACCTGCACTTTCATCTGCAGCTTCCTCTTTGTCACCGTGTAAGATGGAACTGTATATGGGAAGGGTAACCTGAGTTTCATCAGGGTCAGATTCAGGTCGTGTAGCGTGCGAGGGGAATGTAGTGGTCTGGGTCAATGTACCAGCAGATTCATCGAGCAGTGGCTGGGCATCAGTGCACTTGTGTCGCCCCCAGGAGTACGGTCGCCACAGTGGCATTACCTTCTTCCTAGGGAGTGTGATGTCATGCTTGGGAGCAACGAAGGATCTCTCTAGCAGGTTAACTGATTGGGCGGCGTTATTCCCACAAGTCATGACCCTCCAAACAGCGTTCATGAAGGCAAAGTGTTTGTTTTACGTGGGCAGTATGGTTGCAAAGCTGAACCTTAAAGGAATGTCCAGAAGGGCACCACCAGGAGTGGAGCCTACGGTTAAATTCGACTCCACCTGGGAAACCTCAACCATGCCAGCTACAGAACAGATGCACACATTGCAAGCTTAATTCCGTTAACGAACGAGACTCCGTCATGCCCCGCGGTCCGAGTCCGGCTTACTAGAGGGACACGTGAGGCTCTGGCACATGAGATTGGCCAATAACTGGTGTGTCATGCCCTTACATGTCCGTGGCTGCATGTGCGCTACACTGAAAAGGCCAGCGTTTGTCGCTTACAGGTGCAGATAACCCGCTGAACAACGTTAGTGATGGGGATCACTGATTACAATTATTACCCGCGAACAATGATTTCCCAGTAAGTGCAGGTCAACCGCAGTTCCGGAATTAGGCCTAACCGTCATTCCTGAAAAAATGAAAAACTTACGTGTGCAAACCACAGGTGCTGTAGCTTGCTTAACAGCTCGCCAGCCGTTCTCACGCCCAGTATGGATTACACGTGATTGCACAAAGGTTAGAAAGGGTACCGTATCCCCGGATAACATGTATGGATAGCGTACACATTCAAAATATATGTCTCAGGAGGCAGGCTCAGACGGTGTCAGGCCCAGTATGGATTGCACGTGATTGCACAAAGGTTAGAAAGGGTACCGTATCCCCAGAAAACATGTATGGATAGCGTACACATTCAAAATATATGTCTCAGGAGGCAGGCTCAGACGGTGTTAGGCCCAGTATGGATTGCACGTGATTGCACAAAAGTTAGAAAGGGTACCGTATCCCCAGATAACATGTATGGATAGCGTACACATTCAAAATATATGTCTCAGGAGGCAGGCTCAGACGGTGTTAGGCCCAGTATGGATTGCACGTGATTGCACAAAGGTTAGAAAGGGTACCATATCCCCAGATAACATGTATGGATAGCGTACACATTCAAAATATATGTCTCAGGAGGCAGGCTCAGACGGTGTTAGGCCCAGTATGGATTGCACGTGATTGCACAAAGGTTAGAAAGGGTACCGTATCCCCAGATAACATGTATGGATAGCGTACACATTCAAAATATATGTCTCAGGAGGCAGGCTCAGACGGTGTTAGGCCCAGTATGGATTGCACGTGATTGCACAAAGGTTAGAAAGGGTACCGTATCCCCGGATAACATGTATGGATAGCGTACACATTCCAAATATATGTCTCAGGAGGCAGGCTCAGACGGTGTTAGGCCCAGTATGGATTGCACGTGATTGCGCAAAGGTTAGAAAGGGTACCGTATCCCCAGATAACATGTATGGATAGCGTACACATTCAAATATATATCTCAGGAGGCAGGCTCAGACGGTGTTAGGCCCAGTATGGATTGCACGTGATTGCACAAAGGTTAGAAAGGGTACCGTATCCCCGGATAACATGTATGGATAGCGTACACATTCAAAATATATGTCTCAGGAGGCAGGCTCAGACGGTGTTAGGCCCAGTATGGATTGCACGTGATTGCACAAAGGTTAGAAAGGGTACCGTATCCCCAGATAACATGTATGGATAGCGTACACATTCAAAATATATGTCTCAGGAGGCAGGCTCAGACGGTGTTAAGCCCAGTATGGATTGCACGTGATTGCACAAAGGTTAGAAAGGGTACCGTATCCCCAGATAACATGTATGGATAGCGTACACATTCAAAATATATGTCTCAGGAGGCAGGCTCAGACGGTGTTAGGCCCAGTATGGATTGCACGTGATTGCACAAAGGTTAGAAAGGGTACCGTATCCCCAGATAACATGTATGGATAGCGTACACATTCAAAATATATGTCTCAGGAGGCAGGCTCAGACGGTGTTAGGCCCAGTATGGATTGCACGTGATTGCACAAAGGTTAGAAAGGGTACCGTATCCCCGGATAACATGTATGGATAGCGTACACATTCAAAATATATGTCTCAGGAGGCAGGCTCAGACGGTGTTAGGCCCAGTATGGATTGCATGTGATTGCACAAAGGTTAGAAAGGGTACCGTATCCCCAGATAACATGTATGGATAGCGTACACATTCAAAATATATGTCTCAGGAGGCAGGCTCAGACGGTGTTAGGCCCAGTATGGATTGCACGTGATTGCACAAAGGTTAGAAAGGGTACCGTATCCCCAGATAACATGTATGGATAGCGTACACATTGAAAATATATGTCTCAGGAGGCAGGCTCAGACGGTGTTAGGCCCAGTATGGATTGCACGTGATTGCACAAAGGTTAGAAAGGGTACCGTATCCCCAGATAACATGTATGGATAGCGTACACATTCAAAATATATGTCTCAGGAGGCAGGCTCAGACGGTGTTAGGCCCAGTATGGATTGCACGTGATTGCACAAAGGTTAGAAAGGGTACCGTTTCCCCGGATAACATGTATGGATAGCGTACACATTCAAAATATATGTCTATACATCAGGAGGCAGGCTCAGATGGTGTCAGGCACAGTATGGATTTGACGGCCCAGATTACACAGCGGATGAGCAGGGAGAGGTAGAGATTGCAAATGCTGGGGCCCTGCCCAAGCAAGGGGGGCCCACTCGTGGGCGTCGGTACTGGCACTGGGCCCCTCATAGTACAGCGGTGTGTCTGACGGCGGGTGTGCACCACCACCGTCAGAGACACTTGATTGCACTATGAGGGACCCTGTGCCAGTGCCCGCGCCCAAGAGTCGGCCTACCCACCTGTCCAGGGCAACGGCACTCGCACGGTGTCGTGCGCTAGGTGGTGACCCCGGCCATGGGGGGGAGGCAGCACAGTTAGGGAGTTTTAGAAAGTGGCATATGTTGATGTTGGACATTCAGCTGATGCAAAAGGCGAAATAGGTGAAGTACCAGGAAGAGGTGGACCAAAGCAAGCCATTTTTCTGTCACCCTATGTGTCATCAGGGGAAGGTGGGACAAAATCCTTGGAAACCCATGCGTGGTTCATTTTAATGAAGGTTAGATCATCCACATTTTGGGTTGACAGACTTGTCCTTTTTTCTGTCAGGATTGATCCAGCTGCACTGAAGACTCTTTCCGATAGCACACTTGCAGCTGGGCAAGCGAGCTCCTGTAAGGCATATTGGGCCAATTCAGGCCAGGTGTCCAGTTTAGCGGCCCAATAGTCAAAGGGGAATGACCTGTGTGGGAGAACATCGATATGGGAGGAAAAGTAGTTTGTAACCATAGTTGACAACTGCTGTCTCCTGTCACTTTCCGTCGATGCAGTATTACCAGTTGTGTGAGCGGTATTTGAAAAATCAGTCCACAACATTGTCATGAAACCCCTATCTCCAACGCCACTTCTGCTGTGTGCACCACGAACACCTCTGCCAAGCTGCCCCCGGCCCGTATGGCTCGTGTGAGAACCATCACCGCTGCTGTGTGCTGGGAATGCCTCAAGCAACCGATTTACCAGAGTTGCTTGTTTATTAGCCAATATTAGGTCAAGGTTCTCCTGTGGCATGATGTTTTGTAATTTGCCTTTATAGCGTGGATCAAGGATGCTGGCCAACCAGTAGTCGTCATTGTTCATCATTTTGGCAATGCGGGGGTCCCTTTTTAGGATCCGCAAGGCATAATCTGACATGTGGGCCAATGTTCCCGGTGTCAATGATGCACTGCGAGTGCTGGGTGGAGGAGCACTTTCTGGCAAATCCACATCCCTCCAGTCACGCACAAACCCTGTACCAGACCTTGCCACGCCAACATTTTCACTTGCCCCACGAGATGCATCCTCCTCCCCTAAGTAATCATCCCCATCATCATCCTCCTCCTCCTCTTCTTCCTCCACCTCGTCCAGGAGAGGTCCCTGAGCAGACAATGGCTGAATGTCATCAAGGATTCCCTCCTCCTCTTCCTCCTCATCAACATTGGCTGCAGACGCCTGCTCCTTAAGGTGCGTCAAAGTTTGCATGAGCAGACGCATAAGTGGGATGCTCATGCTTAGGATCGCGTCGTCTGCGCTTACCAGCCATGTGCATTCCTCAAAACACTGAAGGACTTTACAAACGTCTTTCAGCTTCGACCACTGCACACCTGTCAACTCCATGTCTGCTCTCAAAGTGCCTGGCCGTGTATCCTCCCACAAATGCATTATGGCCTGCCTCTGCTCGCACAGCCGCTCCACCATGTGCAGGGTGGAGTTCCACCTTGTTGCAATGTCGATAATGAGGCGGTGGTTGGGAAGGTGGAGCAATCGCTGCAGCTTCTGCATACGAATGGAGTGTACAGGCGACCGGCGGATGTGCGCGCACAGTCTTCGCACCTTCTGGAGCAGGGCTGTTAACTCCGGATAATTTTTGAGGAAGCACTGCACCACCAGGTTCAAGGTGTGAGCCAAGCAAGGTATGTGGCTGAGTTTTGAAAGGGCTATGGCTGCCACAAAATTACGGCCGTTATCACTAACTACCTTGCCTGCCTCAAGATGTACACTGCCCAGCCATGACTCAGTTTGTCGCTTCAAGTACTCGGCCAGCACCTCGGCGGTGTGTCTGTCGCCCAAACACATCATCTGCAACACAGCCTGCTGACGCTTTCCACTAGCTGCTCGATAGGGGGACACATCGTGTGCAACAGTGGCAGCTGCAGATGGAGTGCTCGTACGACTGCGCTCTGTGGACGAGCTTTCGCTTCTGGAGGAGGAGGAGGAGGAGAGGGTCGAACGCCTACAGCCAACTGTTTCCTATACCGTGGGCTAGGCAGCACTATCCCACCACCGCTGTCCCCTGTGGACCCTGCATCCATCACATTAACCCAGTGCGCAGTGATGGACACGTAACGGCCCTGGCCATGCCGACTGGACCATGCATCAGTTGTGAGGTGCACCTTTCCGCTCACTGACTGCTTGAGTGCATGGACAATGCGGTCTTTCACATGATGGTGGAGGGCTGGGATGACTTTGCGAGAGAAGAAGTGGCGACTGGGTAGGTCATAGCGTGGTACTGCATAGGCCATGAGTTCGCGGAAAGCTGTGCTTTCCACCAACCGAAAGGGCATCATCTCAAACGAGATTAGTTTGGCAATGTGGGCGTTCAAACCCAGTGTACGCGGATGAGAGACTGAGTACTTTCTTGACCTACTCATAGTGTCTGGGAGGGTGAGCTGGACTTGAGAGCTGCATATGGTGGAAGTAGCGGTGGACAGGGCGGACTGAGAGAGGGTTGATGATGGTGATGGAGTTGCTGTTCTTTCTGATGGCCTAGAATCAGTCTTTCGTTGATATAACAGTGGGATTCCCTGACTGTTGTGGTCTTGCAACGACACCTCAACATTTGCTGCTGTGCTAACGGGTGGGCTTACAGTGGGGGAAACAATGTAGCGTTGCTGACTACCTTCGTTGTGATCAGTTGCACATGTGGCACTTGAGGTTTGGTGTTGTGTCCACGCTTGCAAGTGCATGCTGGTTAAATGTCTAAGCATGCAACTGGTATTCAAATTTTTCAGATTTTTCCCTCTGCTAAAGGTCTTTGCGCACTTCTTACAGATAACCTTGGCCTGATCATGAGGATTTTGGTCAAAAAAGTGCCACACTGCACTCTTCCTACTTTGGCAGACATTTTGCGGCCTAGCACGCTGTGATCTTTTGACCCTCTGGACAAGCTGTCCAGCAACTCTTTTGATGTTTGGAACCTGTCTTTGGAGTGCTCCGGGCCTGCCAGATAACAGCTGTTGCGATGTCGATGTCTGCTGTGGATGCTCATCATCTGAGCTATTGGAAGCAGCACCCTCTTCCCCCAATGGATGCCAATCTGGGTCAACAACTGGGTCATCCATCACCTCCTCTTCAATGTCATGTGCACCTTCCTCTGTGTCACCGTGTATGGTGGTATAGTGTGCGGGAAGGGGCACCTGAGTCTCATCAGGGTCAGAATCTGGCTCTGTACACTGCGAGGACAATGTAGTGCTCTGAGTGAATGTACCAGCAGAATCATCCATCAGCGGCTGTGCATCAGTGCACTCCATGTCAGATTCATCTTGGCCTGGGTAATTCACCATTTCACTTGATAATCCAGGCATGGTATGTGAAAACAGCTCCATGGAGTAATCAGTAGTATGGCCTGCGTCATCCTTCAATCTTGGTTGGGGTGAAGGACACAAGGAAAGGTGTGGTTCATGAACATGAGCCTCCAATGACGACTTAGTGCTTTTACTTTTTACAACTGAAGAAGAGGAGGCGATAGAGCTGGAGGCTGAGTCAGCAATGTAAGACAAAACTTTTTCCTGATGCTCTGGCTTTAAAAGCGGTTTGCCAACTCCTAGAAAACTAAGCGTTCGAGGCCTTATGTAGCCAGACGAGGACGCAGGGTCAGCACCTCCTGCATTCGGTCCTATTTTGCTCTTGCCACTACCATCAGATCCACCACCAACACCATCATTACCAGCTGCCAACCCCCGCCCAATTCCACGGCCTCTTCCACCAGCCTTCCTCATTTTTGGTAGAAATGTAGACAAAATCCAACAAACTATATAGTAATGTAAAACAAGGTACAAGGTGTCTATAGGACAGGGGAGATTTTGAATTTCTGCAGACACTTGTGGACACTGGACACTTTTGGATTGTGTGAGGCCCACTGATATCTGAGCGCTATGTGACAGGCTCGATGGCACAGCTGTGACCAAAGTGACTAGACGATAAGGGAGATTTTGAATCTCTGCACACACTTTTGGACACTGGACACTTTTGGATTGTGTGAGGCCCAATGAATATCTGAGCGCTATGTGACAGGCTCGATGGCACAGCTGTGACAAAAGTGACTAGAGGATAAGGGAGATTTTGAATCTCTGCACACACTTTTGGACACTGGATGGACACTTTTGGATTGTGTGAGGCCCACTGATATCTGAGCGCTATGTGACAGGCTCGATGGCACAGCTGTGACCAAAGTGACTAGAGGATAAGGGAGATTTTGAATCTTTGCACACACTTTTGGACACTGGACACTTTTGGATTGTGTGAGGCCCACTGATATCTGAGCGCTATGTGACAGGCTCGATGGCACAGCTGTGACCAAAGTGACTAGAGGATAAGGGAGATTTTGAATCTCTGCACACACTTTTGGACACTGGACACTTTTGGATTGTGTGAGGCCCACTGATATCTGAGCGCTATGTGACAGGCTCGATGGCACAGCTGTGACCAAAGTGACTAGAGGATAAGGGAGATTTTGAATCTCTGCACACACTTTTGGACACTGGACACTTTTGGATTGTGTGAGGCCCACTGATATCTGAGCGCTATGTGACAGGCTCGATGGCACAGCTGTGACAAAAGTGACTAGAGGATAAGGGAGATTTTGAATCTCTGCACACACTTTTGGACACTGGATGGACACTTTTGGATTGTGTGAGGCCCACTGATATCTGAGCGCTATGTGACAGGCTCGATGGCACAGCTGTGACCAAAGTGACTAGAGGATAATGGAGATTTTGAATCTCTGCACACACTTTTGGACACTGGACACTTTTGGATTGTGTGAGGCCCACTGATATCTGAGCGCTATGTGACAGGCTCGATGGCACAGCTTTGACCAAAGTGACTAGAGGATAAGGGAGATTTTGAATCTCTGCACACACTTTTGGACACTGGACACTTTTGGATTGTGTGAGGCCCACTGATATCTGAGCGCTATGTGACAGGCTCGATGGCACAGCTGTGACCAAAGTGACTAGAGGATAAGGGAGATTTTGAATCTCTGCACACACTTTTGGACACTGGACACTTTTGGATT
Organism: Dendrobates tinctorius; assembly: GCF_039654945.1. Classification (NCBI taxonomy): domain Eukaryota; kingdom Metazoa; phylum Chordata; class Amphibia; order Anura; family Dendrobatidae; genus Dendrobates; species Dendrobates tinctorius. The sequence continues at coordinate 4,106,902 of NW_027361793.1, forward strand.
GTGTGAGGCCCACTGATATCTGAGTGCTATGTGACAGGCTCGATGGCACAGCTGTGACCAAAGTGACTAGAGGATAAGGGAGATTTTGAATCTCTGCACACACTTTTGGACACTGGACACTTTTGGATTGTGTGAGGCCCACTGATATCTGAGCGCTATGTGACAGGCTCGATGGCACAGCTGTGACCAAAGTGACTAGAGGATAAGGGAGATTTTGAATCTCTGCACACACTTTTGGACACTGGACACTTTTGGATTGTGTGAGGCCCAATGAATATCTGAGCGCTATGTGACAGGCTCGATGGCACAGCTGTGACAAAAGTGACTAGAGGATAAGGGCGATTGGATTGCTTTTAAAAAAGCAGTTTGCGGAGCAGTGGGTAAACAGCAATGCAGGAATGTCAGGAAGCCTTAGAAGGCAGCCCAACAACCAACACCACTGATACACCACTATATAGCCTCCCCTTGCACTGCACACACAGTGACTGGTGTGTTGTGCAGGCCAAATTGCTAGCAGCAGAAGCAGTTTTTTTTTTTTCTTCTCAGCAGGACAAAAAAAAAATTGGGATTGCTTTTAAAAAAGCAGTTTGCGGAGCAGTGGGTAAACAGCAATGCAGGAATGTCAGGAAGCCTTAGAAGGCAGCCCAACAACCAACACCACTGATACACCACTATATAGCCTCCCCTTGCACTGCACACACAGTGACTGGTGTGTTGTGCAGGCCAAATCGCTAGCAGCAGAAGCAGTTTTTTTGTCTTCTTCCCTGCCTAACGCTCTCCCTACAGAATCAGCAGCAACCTCTCCCTATACTAAGATCGGCAGAAGTAAGATGGCGGTCGGCGTGCACGCCCTTTTATACCCCCTGTGACGCCCACCAAAGCAAGCCAATCACTTGCATGCCCTTCTGAAAGATGGTGGTGACCCGTGCCTATGTCATCACGTTGCCCACAGTGTCCGTGGATCCTGATTGGCTGAAAAAGAGCGCAAAACAAACTTTTGAAACGCGACTTTGGCGCGTAAGTTGCCGACCTCGTGGCCGACCTCATCCTAGGGTCGGGTTTCGTTTCATGAAACCCGACTTTGCCAAAAGTCGGCGACTTTTGAATTTTTTCGACCCGTTTCGCTCAACTCTAGTGCTCACCACACATCTAGATAAGTTCCTTAGGGGGTCTAGTTTCCAAAATGGGGTCACTTGTGGAGGGTTTCCACTGTTTGGGCACATTGGGGGCTCGTCAAACGCAACATGGCGTCCAATCTCAATTCCAGCCAATTTTAGGTTGAAAAAGTCAAGCGGCGTTGCTTCCCTTCCGAGCCCTGCCGTGCGCCCAAACAGTGGTCCCCCCATATATAGGGTATCAGCGTACTCAGGACAACTTGGACAACAACTTTTGGGGTCCAATTTCTCTTGCTACCTTTGAGAGAATAAAAAATTGGGGACAAAACGTTCATGTTTGTGGAAAAAATATGATTTTTTATTTTCACGCCCAGGCGTTATAAACTCCTGTGAAGCCCTAGGGGGTTCAAGGTGCTCACCACACATCTAGATAAGTTCCTTAGGGGTAGTTTCCAAAATGGGGTCACTTGTAGGGGGTTTCCACTGTTTGGGCAGATTGGGGGCTCGTCAAACGCAACATGGCGTCCAATCTCAATTCCAGCCAATTTTAGGTTGAAAAAGTCAAACGGCGCTGCTTCCCTTCCGAGCCCTGCCGTGCACCCAAACAGTGGTCCCCCCCACATATAGGGTATCAACATACTCAGGATGAATTGGACAACAACTTTTGTGGTCCAATTTCTCCTGTTACCCTTGGGAAAATTCAAAAATTGTTGCTAACAGATCATTTTTGTGACTAAAAAGTTAAATGATAATTTTTTCCTTCCATGTTGCTTCTGCTCCTGTGATGCGCCTGAATGGTTAATAATCTTCTTGAATGCAGTTTTGAGAAGCTTGAGAGGTGCAGTTTTTAGAATGGTGTCACTCTTGGGTATTTCCTGCCATATAGACCCCTCAAAGTGACTTCAAATTTGAGGTGGTCCCTAAAAAAATGGTTTTGTAAATCTTGTTGTAAAAATGAGAAATTGCTGGTCAAATTTTAACCCTTATAACTTCCTAACAAAAAAAAAATTTTGTTTCCAAAATTGTGCTGATGTAAAGTAGACATGTGGGAAATGTTATTTATTAACTATTTTGTGTCATTTACCTCTCTGGTTTAAGGACATAAAAATTTAAAATATGAAAATTGCAAAATTTTCTAAATTTTCGCCTTATTTCTGTTTTTTTCATAAATAAACGCAAGTTATAGCAAAGAAATGTTATCACTAAAGTGAAGTACAATATGTCACGAGAAATGTCAGAATTGCGTAGATCCGTTGAAGCGTTCCATAGTTATTACCTCATAAAGGGACAGTGGTCAGAATTGTAAAAAGTGGCCCGGGAATTAACGTGCAAACCACCCTTGGTAGTGAAGGGGTTAAACACTAAAGAAACCCCTATACAATATCCATTTCGAGTTTTCAGATGTGGATCAAAAAAGTGTCACTGTTGCAACATCATCAGCCACAAACAAAATTGTATTACATCAAGCAGTACAGGAGAAACCATAAATACAAATCAACACCTCACTTGTGATAGTGACTATGTTGTTTATGTGATCACTTGTGCTTGTGGCCTTCAATATGTGGGTCGCACCACACAGACAGTGCAATTGCGTATTAATGGTCACAGGCACAGCACCAAAAAAGGTTTTTTAAAACATAGTCTGTCCAGACACCTCCTTGTTAAACATCACAAAAAATTTGACATAAAGGTAACTCCAGTGGAACAAATACCACAGAAATTAAATAGAGAAGAGTCCTACTGGATTTTCCGGTTGAAAACCTTACATCCTGATGGCCTCATTGAAACAGTGGAAAATGTATAGAGATTTTCAATGCAGAGGGAAGAGAAGAGGGAGAGAGAGAAGAGGTGAATGAAAGAGATAAAAACATCTTTTATTTCCTCCTTTCCGAACTTTTTAACTTTTGCTCAGATGACATGTAATTTAATTGTTTCATGAATACTTGTGGAAAGGATTGCAGGATCCACTGTGTAATTTTACAATTTATAATATATTTTTATTTCATATATATATATATATACACACACTAGCTGAACTGTGGTTAGTTATTGCAAATTATAATTATCCTCCATCCCATAGTCGAGTGCCCATATACCCATCACACATCCTTCATCTCATAGTCCCGTGCCCATATACCCATCATACATATCCCCATCCCATAGTCGAGTGCCCATATACCCATCACACATCCTCCATCCCATAGTCCCATGCCTATATACCCATCACACATCCTTCATCTCATAGTCCAATGCCCATATACCCATCATACATATCCACCATCCCATAGTCTCGTGCCCATATTCCCATCATACATATCCACCATCCCATAGTCCCGTGCCCATATACCCATCATACATATCCTCCATCCCATAGCCCAGTGCCCATATACCCATCACACATCCTCCATCCCATAGTCCCGTGCCCATATACCCATCATACATATTCGCCATCCCATAGTCGAGTGCCCATATACCCATCACACATCCTTCATCTCATAGTCCAATGCCCATATACCCATCATACATATCCATCATCCCATAGTCTCGTGCCCATATATCCATCATACATATCCACCATCCCATAGTCCCGTTCCCATATACCAGTCAAACATATCCTCCATCCCATAGCTCAGTGCCCATATACCCATCACACATCCTCCATCCCATAGTCCCGTGCCCATATGCCCATCATACATATCCTCCATCCCATAGTCCCGTGCCCATATACCCATCATACATATCCTCCATCCCATAGTCCAGTGCCCATATACCCATCACACATCCTCCATCCCATAGTCAACCATTATGACATCATAATGAGCGGCGGGGCTTGCAACCTATGATGACATCAGCGTCGCCATGGCAACCATTGTGACATCATAATGAGCGGCAGGGCTTGATGACATCAGCGTCGCGATGGTAACCATTGTGACATCATAATGAGGGGCGGGGCTTGATATGCACACACTGTTACCCCATTATGTAGATAGGGGCATTATGACATCTTAATGAGGGGTGGGGCTTGTTTGGTGAATTGGAACACGTGGGGTTAAAATTTCGCCTCACAACATAGCTTAGGACGCTCTCGGGGTCCAGACGTGTGACTGTGCCAAATTTTGTGGCTGTAGCTGCGACGGTGTGGATGCCTATCCTGGACATTAGGGTGACCGGATCTCATATGGGGGGGAAAAATGTCAGAATCTTGTTCGTCTGGACCCCACAAAACGATTCCCCTTTCCAGATATTGAGAGAGCCAAAATTTGAGCTCGATCAAACGACGTTAACCCGTGCCGCTCGTCGCTCAAAGTTTGAAAAAATCCAAATTGAGGTATTTTAAGATTTAGGTATTTTGCATAGTCTGTTAGACTATAAAGAATGTGACAACAACATTGCAGAAATAGCCCTGACCAAATTTTCGAACCATTTGTGGTATTTGAATGCAGAGTTGGTGGGATTATCGTTTTTTGATCCCACCATTACAGACAATGAAAAGTTGTTAATGGCTAATAAATTGCTCAGTAGCACAGATGAACCATCAGAGCACGCTAACCTACATGAGTTGATAATTTTACATAGTTATCTAATCTATTCTAGAGCTTTTGTTAAAGTATTTTTTGAAACGTCAGAATATAATGCTCGGCATTTGCTTACAACTTGCAGGACATATTGCTTTTGTTCTTCATCTTTTGTCAGAAGGTCGTTAAAGTCAGTTACTTCCTACCTCTTTTAATTTTTCTTTCCTAACTTTTGGATTTACAACCCTAGCGTGCTCTGATGGTTCATCTGTGCTACTGAGCAATTTATTAGCCATTAACAACTTTTCATTGTCTGTAATGGTGGGATCAAAAAACGATAATCCCACCAACTCTGCATTCAAATACCACAAATGGTTCGAAAATTTGGTCAGGGCTATTTCTGCAATGTTGTTGTCACATTCTTTATAGTCTAACAGACTATGCAAAATACCTAAATCTTAAAATACCTCAATTTGGATTTTTTCAAACTTTGAGCGACGAGCGGCACGGGTTAACGTCGTTTGATCGAGCTCAAATTTTGGTTATCTCAATATCTGGAAAGGGGAATCGTTTTGTGGGGTCCAGACGGACAAAATTCCGACATCGATTTTTTGCGGTCACCCTACTGGACATACACACATACATACATACATACATACATACACACTTTGAGCTTTATATATTAGACTAGCGGAAGAAACCGGCGATGCCCGAGCATAGTAACTAACTGTGGTTAGTTATAACAAATTATAATTATCCTCCATCCCATTGTCCCGTGCCCATATACCCATCATACATATCCACCATCCCATAGGCCCGTACCCATATACCCATCATACATATCCTCCATCCCATAGTCCCATGCCCATATACCCATCATACATATTCTCCATCTTACTGCTTCAATAGGGGTTACCTTGACGCGGTGGAGCAGCTTGGTATACATTTTTTTGCAAAAAAATGTATCGACTAAATACCCTGTATTTGTTATCATCTTTTTATCAGCACTTGCTGACTACTGGTATATGTTTTACTGCAGGATATTTCTGCACAATTGTCATTCTGTGCTCTCTGTTTGTGTTTATATTCTCCATCCCATAGTCCCATGCCCATATACCCATCATACATATTCTCCATCCCATAGTCCCATGCCCATATACCCATCATACATATTCGCCATCCCATAGTCGACTGCCCATATACCCATCACACATCCTTCATCTCATAGTCCCATGCCCATATACCCATCATACATATCCTCCATCCCAAAGTCCTGTGCCCATATACCCATCATACATATCCGCCATCCCATAGCTGAGTGCCCATATACCCATCACACATCCTTCATCTCATAGTCCAGTGCCCATATACCCATCACACATCCTCCATCCCATAGTCCCGTGCCCATATACATATCCGCTATCCCATAGTCCCGTGCTCATATACCCGTCATACATATTCTCCATCCCATAGTCCAGTGCCCATATACCCATCACACATCCTCCATTCCATAATCAACCATTATGACATCATAATGAGCGGCGGGGCTTGCAACCTATGATGAATCAGCGTCGCCATGGCAACCATTGTGACATCATAATGAAGCATGGGGCTTGATACGCACACACTGTTTCCCCATTATGTAGATAGGGGCATTATGACATTATAATGAGGGGCGTGGCTTGACGCGCACACACTTTTTCCCCATTATGTAGATAGGGGCAAAATTGTTTGGTGAATTGGAACGTGCGGGGTTAAAATTTCACCTCACAACATAGCTTAGGACGCTCTCGGGGTCCAGACGTGTGACTGTGCCAAATTTCGCGGCTGTAGCTGCAACAGTGCGGATGCCTATCCCGGACACACACACACACACACACACACACACACACATACACACATACATACATACATACATGCACTCTTTGAGCTTTATATATTAGATATATATATATTTTACTAGCTGAAGAGCCTGGTGCTGCCCGGGCATAGGTACTAACTGTGGTTAGTTATAGCAAATTATAATTATCCTCCATCCCATAGTCCCGTGCTCATATACCCATCATGCATATCCACGATCCCATAGGCCTGTGCCCATATACCCATCATACATATCCTCCATCCCATAGTCCCATGCCCATATACCCATCACACATCCTCCATCCCATAGTCCCATGCCCGTATACCCATCACACATCCTCCATCCCATAGTCCCATGCCCATATACCCATCATACATGTTCGCCATCCCATAGTCGAGTGCCCATATACCCATCACACATCCTTCATCTCATAGTCCCATGCCCATATACCCATCATACATATCCTCCATCCCATAGTCCCGTGCCCATATACCCATCATACATATCCGCCATCCCATAGTCCCATGTAGAGTTGAGCGAAACGGGTCGAAAAATTTCAAAAGTTGCCGACTTTTGGTAAAGTCGGGTTTCATGAAACGAAACCCGACCCTAGGGTGAGGTCGGCCACGAGCTCGGTGACTTTTGCGCCAAAGTCGCATTTCAAAAGTTTGTTTTCTGCCCTTTTTCAGCCAATCAGGATCCACGGACACTGTGGGCAACGTGATGACATAGGCAGGGGTCACCACCATCTTTGAGAAGGGCATGCAAGTGATTGGCTTGCTTTGGGGGGCGTCACAGGGGGTATAAAAGGGCATGCATGCCGACCGCCATGTTACCCATGCTGATCTCAGAATAGGGAGAGCTGCTGCTGCTGCTGATTCTGTAGGGAGAGCGTTAGGCAGGGAAGAAGACACCAAAAACTGCTTCTGCTGCTAGCGATTTTGCCTGTACAACACACCAGTCACTGTGTGTGCAGTGCAAGTGGAGGCTATATTTTCCTGGATCAGCTGTGTTGGTTGTTAGGCTGCCTTATAAGGCTTCCTGATAGCTGCATTGCTGTTTTCCCACTGCTCTGCAAACTGCTTTTTTAAAAGCAATCCAAATTTTTTTTTCTTGTCCTGGTGAGGTACTGAGCGTGCATTTTTTCACACCATACAGCGGTGTACGCTCCTCACACAGTACCGTGTAACGGCTGTTATCACGGCCACAGTGAAGCTATCTGTGTGTGACTCTGTAAGAATAAGTCGAGGACCTGTTCCGTTCATACAGACCTCCACCTTCTAGTTTTGTCTGGTTTTCAAACAGTTAAGTATATTTGCTGTTTGATCACATTCAAAACTATAGAGAGACAGCGTGTGTCAGTCCGTAACACGGAGCTTGACAATTTTACGGACACCGGACAGCGGTGTACGTGCACGCTCCTCTCTCAGTAACGGGTAACGGCTGTTATCACAGCCACAGTGAAGCTATCTGTGTGTGACTCTGTAAGAATAAGTCGAGGACATGTTCTGTTCTTACAGACCTACACTCTAGGGAGATTCCTATTCTGCCCAATTCTATATACACCTTGTAGTTTGTCATACACTAGCCAATTTCTGCCTGTGACATAGCGGTGTGATATTCACTGGGCCTCACACAATCCAACAGTGTCCACAAGTGTGTTCAGAAATTCTACATCTCCCCTGTCCTATAGTGACATTTTTCACACCTGCAACATTGAGCCTGTGACATAGCGGTGTGATATTCACTGGGCCTCACACAATCCAACCGTGTCCACAAGTGTGTTCAGAAATTCTACATCTCCCCTGTCCTATAGTGACATTATTCACACCTGCGACATTGAGCCTGTGACATAGTGGTGTGATATTCACTGGGCCTCACACAATCCAACAGTGTCCACAAGTGTGTTCAGAAATTCTACATCTCCCCTGTCCTATAGTGACATTTTTCACACCTGCGACATTGAGACTGTGACATAGCAGTGTGATATTCACTGGGCCCCACACAATCCAACAGTGTCCACAAGTGTGTTCAGAAATTCTACATCTCCCCTGTCCTATAGTGACATTTTTCACACCTGCGACATTGAGCCTGTGACATAGCGGTGTGATATTCACTGGGCCTCACACAATCCAACAGTGTCCACAAGTGTGTTCAGAAATTCTACATCTCCCCTGTCCTATAGTGACATTTTTCACACCTGCGACATTGAGCCTGTGACATAGCGGTGTGATATTCACTGGGCCTCACACAATCCAACAGTGTCCACAAGTGTGTTCAGAAATTCTACATCTCCCCTGTCCTATATACACCTTGTACCTTGTTTTACATTGCTATATAGTTTGTGGGATTTTGTGTACATTTTTACCAAAAATGAGGAAGGCTGGTGGAAGAGGCCGTGGAATTGGGCGGGGGTTGCCAGCTGGTAATGATGGTGTCGGTGGTGGATCTGATGGTAGTGGCAAAAGCAAAATAGGACCGAATGCAGGAGGTGTTGAGCCTGCGTCATCGTCTGGCTACACAAGACCTCGAAGGCTTAGTTTTCTAGGAGTTGGCAAACCGCTTTTAAAGCCAGAGCTTCAAGAAAAAGTTTTGGCTTACATTGCTGACTCATCCTCCCGCTCTATCGCCTCCTCTTCTGAAGTTGTAAAAAATAAAAGCACTGAGTCATCATTGGAGGCTCATGTTCATCAACCACACCTTTCCTTGTGTCCTTCACCCCAACCAAGATTGAAGGATGACGCAGGCCATACAACTGATTACTCCATGGAGCTGTTTTCACATACCATGCCTGGGTTATCAAGTGAAATGGTGAATTACCCAGGCCAAGATGAATCTGACATGGAGTGCACTGATGCACAGCCACTGATAGATAATTCTGCTGGTACATTCACTCAGAGCACTACATTGTCCTCGCAGTGTAATGAGCCAGATTCTGACTCTGATGAGCCTCAGGTGCCCCTTCCCGCATACTATACAACCATACACGGTGACACAGAGGAAGGTGCACATGACATTGAAGAGGAGGTGATGGATGACCCAGTTGTTGACATAGATTGCCATCCATTGGGGGAAGAGGGTGCTGCTTCCAATAGCTCAGATGAGGAGGAGGAGCATCCACAGCAGACATCGACATCGCAACAGCTGTTATCTGGCAGGCCCGGAGCACTCCAAAGACAGGTTCCAAAAATCAAAATAGTTGCTGGACAGCTTTTCCAGACGGTCAAAATAGCACAGCGTGCTGGGCCGCAAAATGTCTTCCAAAGTAGAAGAGTGCAGTGTGGCACTTTTTTGAACAAAATCCTCATGATCAGGCCAAGGTTATCTGTAAGAAGTGCGCAAAGACCTTTAGCCGAGGGAAAAATCTGAAAAATTTGAATACCAGTTGCATGATTAGACATTTAACCAGCATGCACTTGCAAGCGTGGACACAACACCAAACCTCAAGTACCACATGTGCAACTGATCACAAAGAAGGTAGTCAGCAACGCTACATTGTTTCCCCCACTGTAAGCCCACCGGTTAGCACGCAGCAAATGTTGAGGTGTCGTTGCAAGGCAAAAGCAGTCAGGGAATCCCACTGTTATATCAACGAAAGACTGAATCTAGGCCATCAGAAAGAACACCAACTCCATCAATATCATCAACCCTCTCTCAGTCCGCCCTGTCCACCACTAGTTCCACCATATGCAGCTCTCAAGTCCAGCTCACCCTCCCAGAGACTATGAGTAGGTCAAGAAAGTACTCAGTCTCTCATCCGCGTACACTGGGTTTGAACGCCTACATTGCCAAACTAATCTCGTTAGAGATGATGCCCTATCGGTTGGTGGAAAGCGCAGATTTCCGCGAACTCATGGCCTGTGCAGTACCACGCTATGACCTACCCAGTCGCCACTTCTTCTCTCACAAAGCCATCCCAGCCCTCCACCATCATGTGAAAGACCGCATTGTCCATGCACTCAAGCAGTCAGTGAGTGGAAAGGTGCACCTCACAACAGATGCATGGTCCAGTCGGCATGGCCAGGGCGTTACGTGTCCATCACTGCGCACTGGGTTAATGTGGTGGATGCAGGATCCACAGGGGACAGCGGTGGTGGGACAGTGCGGCCTAGCCCACGGTATAGGAAACAGTTGGCTGTAGGCGTTCGACCCTCCTCCTCCAGAAGCGAAAGCTCGTCCACAGAGCGCAGTCGTACGAGCACTCCATCTGCAGCTGCCACTGTTGCACACGAGGTGTCCCCCTATCGAGCAGCTAGTGGAAAGCGTCAGCAGGCTGTGTTGCAGATGATGTGTTTGGGCGACAGACACACCGCGGAGGTGCTGGCCGAGTACTTTCAGCGACAAACTGAGTCATGGCTGGGCAGTATACATCATGAGGCAGGCAAGGTAGTTAGTGATAACGGCCGTAATTTTGTGGCAGCCATAGCCCTTTCAAAACTCAGCCACATACCTTGCTTGGCTCACACCTTGAACCTGGTGGTGCAGTGCTTCCTCAACAATTATCCGGAGTTAACAACCCTGCTCCAGAAGGTGCGAAGACTGTGCGCGCACATCCGCCGGTCGCCTGTACACTCCATTTGTATGCAGAAGCTGCAGCGATTGCTCCACCTTCCCAACCACCGCCTCATTATCGACATTGCAACAAGGTGGAACTCCACCCTGCACATGTTTGAGCGGCTGTGCGAACAGAGGCAGGCCATAATGCATTTGTGGGAGGATACACGGCCAGGCACTTTGAGAGCAGATATGGAGTTGACAGGTGTGCAGTGGTCGAAGCAGAAAGACCTCTGTAAAGTCCTTCAGTGTTTTGAGGAATGCACACGGCTGGTAAGCGCAGACGACGCCATCCTAAGCATGAGCATCCCACTTATGCATCTGCTCATGCAAACTTTGACGCACCTTAAGGCGTCTGCAGCCAATGTTGATGAGGAGGAATAGGAGGAGGGAATCCTTGATGACATTCAGCCATTGTTTGCTCAGGGACCTCTCCTGGACGAGGTGGAGGAAGAAGAGGAGGAGGAGGATGATGATGGGGATGATTACTTAGGGGAGGAGGATGCATCTCGTGGGGCAAGTGAAAATGTTGGCATGGCAAGGTCTGGTACAGGGTTTGTGCGTGACTGGAGGGATGTGGATTTGCCAGAAAGTGCTCCTCCAACCAGCACTCGCAGTGCATTATTGACATCGGGAACATTGGCCCACATGTCAGATTATGCCTTGCAGATCCTAAAAAGGGACCCCCGCATTGACAAAATGATGAACGATGATGACTACTGGTTGGCCAGCATCCTGGATCCACGCTATAAAGGCAAATTACAAAACATCGTGCCACATGAGAACCTTGACCTAATATTGGCTAATTAACAAGCAACTCTGGTAAACCGGTTGGTTGAGGCATTCAGAGCACACAGCAGCGGTGATGGTTCTCACACGAGCCATACGGGCCGGGGGCAGCTTGGCAGAGGTTTTCCTACTCACAAACGTGTGACATTCCGGCGAACATTTTAAAATCTGCCCTCTCATGCCAATCAAATAGAATCGCCTACGGCCTGTGGCTTCTGTCTTTTGCACTCCAAAGTTACGTGACAGATCATGATAGCCAGTGAGCACCATGTTTACATCGCTCCCTGTGATAAAAATTTGATTGAGATGAGTAACAGTGACGGAATCAACGGAAGTGCGATACAGCAAGACTTTATTCACAAAAAAATGTTTTCACTGTCTCAACACACAAATTAATTGAGGGTCAGCAACGCCTATGAGAATTGTGACGGAAGTTTTTCCCGTGAATAGTAATTCCTAGATTTCTGCAATCACTAGCCTTTATGTCAGTAATTGTATGCATCTCATTTCCTATTGCGGAGAGGCTGGACTGTATTACTGAGACAGAAATATATATGAAGATTTAAAAATAACACCAAAAGTATATAGTTGTGTACGCCTGAAATGCATTTCCTTTTTTCCACTTTTTAGATTGCTGTGTAATCCATACTGAGAACACGGAGATTTTACATGTTTAAACTATGCTATATATACCTGCTATCCAGTGATAAAGTACCCTTTCTCAACTTTGTACAATCTGGTCAAATCCATACTGGGCCTGAGAACATCTGAGTCTGCCTCCTGATCTATAGACATATATTTTTAATGTGTAAACTAGGCTACATATATACATGTTATCCAGTGAAACTGTACCCTTTATCAACTTTCTACAATGTTGTTGAATCCATACTGGGCCTGACAACGGCTGCCGAGCTGTTAAGCAAGCTACAGCACCTGTGGTTTGGACACGCAATTTTTTCAGGAATGATGGTTAGGCCTAACTCCGGAATTGCGGTTGACCTGAACTTACTGGGAAATCATCGTTCGCGGGTAATAATCTGAATCCCAGATCCCCATCACTAATGGAGTTCAGCAGGTTATCTACACCTGTAAGCGACAAAAGCTGGTCCTTTCAGTGTAGCGTGCATGCAGCCCTGGACATGTACGGGAATGCTAGACCTGTTATTGCTCGATCGCACATGCCAGAGCCTCGCTTATCCCTCTAGTAAGCTTGACGCGTACTGCGGGGGCATGCCGGAGTCTCGGTTGTTAACAGAATAAAGCTGAGAAATCGCTAGCACAACTACAAACACACATACCACACCACACACAGAATCGACAAAGCTTTCAAAGTCTGCATCTTTTCTTTAGGTGGCATTGTTGTGGTTTCCCAGGTGGAGTCCAATTAAGCCACAGGCTCCACTCCTGGTGGTGCCCTTTTGGACATTCCTTTAAGGTTCAGCTTTGCAATCATACTGCCCCCGGAAACCAAAAACGTTGCCTTCATGGACGCTGTTTGGAGGTTCGTGGAAATAACGCCGCCCGATCAGCAGTCGGCATATGGGTCGCCCTCCCAGGGCTGTGGGGTACTCGGTACCGGGCTGGTGTCAGTGGGATGTGTCACAGCAGCGGTGACCCGGACGGTGGCCCTGGGCGCCCATGTAAATGGCGTGGTATAATGGTAAAGAGTTTATATAGATAGTTTGACGTCACCTGTGGTGTTCGGCAACATAGATGTTAGGCTGACGCTGCATGCAGATCCTCTGGGACTGATGGTGTTGTGCAGCAAAGAGGGTGAAGCTCCCCACAGGTGGAGCTGGAGTCCCAGGGAAGTGTATATGCAGTGATGGGGGAAAGGCACAGGTGGTGTAGGTGCTGGTACCCAGATGTAGCGGTGCTGGAATAACTGTAGGACACCAGAGCGTGCAGTTCCAAAGCATTGCTCACAGTCTGCAGGTTACACAGATGCCTGCCTCCGTGCTGTGTCCTCCGGGTCAGGACCTCAGCCAACCTCCGGGACCAAAATGGAAAGCTCCCTTCCAACACTCCGCCAACATGTACCTTCCTGAACGTCTCCTTTCTAGCGCTTGTGGGGGAAGCACTCACAGGACCGTGGTTCACTGAAGCGCCTCCTGTCTAACAGATATTCCTCAGACTTTACTTGTATGGCAGACAGCTGTAGCCTTTTCCTTCTGGCTCCCACATATCGATGCTGGGGCCTCCGAGCCTTAGTTGGGTACAGAGCATTTATAGCTGCTACTTCCCCCGGTTTCTGCTGCAGGAACGTCAGTGTCCCTACAAACTCGGAGACCGGAATCGGGACCATGCGCTCCAGCTAGGAGTGAGCCTTAACTCTGCTCATCCTCCAGCTCCCCTTCTCACGTCCACACACTTCCCCTTCCCTGCACAGAGTGCCCTAACTTACCTCCTCCCAACCACAGAGAGCAGCTCCTCAGCAGTCAGGTTCAGAGGTCTCCCTGCTAGCCTGGAGTGGGAAATGTGTTGTGTGTTGGTTTCACTGCTAGTGAGATCCTTCGTTGCTCCCAAGCTTGACAACACACTCCCTAGGAGGAAGGTAATGCCACAGTGGCGACCGTACTCTTGGGGATGCCACAAGTGCACTGAGGCCCAGCCACTGCTGGATGATGCGGCTGGTACATTGACCCAGACCACTACATTCCCCTCGCACTCTACACTGCCAGAATCTGACCCAGAGGAATCTCAGGTTCCCCTTCCCACATACTATACCACCTGACATGGTGACAAAGAGGAAGGTGCAGATGAAAGTGCAGGTTCCTTGAGCAGGTGGGGGGGCAGACTCATGGGCGATGGCACTGGCACAGGGCACCGCATAGTATGTAAAAGTGTCTCTGCCGGTGGGAGGGCCTAAACAGCCAAGTGCAGTGAGATGGAAGATGGGGACGAGAAGGAGTTCAGAGTAGTGCAGGGATTCCCTAGCAAGGAGACTTATGTAATTATTTTCAATGTTGGGACAGCAATTTTTGGGGAGCACTATACTCTGGTGAATGATATATGGGGCCCACCATACACTGGAGCATTCCAAAGGTGGACATCAGAAATGGAGCAGCATGTACAGGGCCCATTATACACTAGAGCAGTAGAAATGGGGCCCATTATATATGGAGCATTATTTGGGCCCATAAGACAGTGGAGCTTCATCCATTGTGACCAACATATACTATAGCATTATGTGGAGCTCATCATATACGGTTTGAAACATTATATGGGATCAATGATTCCATATGGAGAAATATATGGGCCTCATTACTCTGTATAGCGCACTAAGCGCTGGCCATAATACTGTATGGAGTTATATACTGTCCGTTTTTGGAGGTATTGGAGAATTTAAAATGGATATCAGTCATGAGATGTAAGAAGTGAAGTATTTTTCATTGTACTATACTGCTATTTCTCTGCCGTATCGGAGCATCTTGAGTTGTGGTATGTGTTAAAGGGGCGCTCTTTGGCCCTGGGCCCACGAAAACCTGGAGCCAGCCCTACCCCCCCACAACTGTAGCCAAATAACCCCCATTTTTCAGTGCGTAACTAGTATTATGAAGTAAATTAAGGTTGACAAGCTTAAGTAATAAGAATTGATGCTTTTGACATTCAAATGGACACTGTAGGTGTGTTTCCTGTCCTCCTCTCACTGCCGACTTTAATTCCCCATTGACTTACATTGGGTTTCGTGTTTCGGTCGGACCCCCGACTTTTCCCTATAGTCGGCCGATTTTGCTCGACCCGACTTTTGGAAAAGTCGGGTTTCATGAAACGAAACTCGACCCTAAAAAAACAAAAGTCGCTCAACTCTAGTCCCGTGCCCATTTACCTGTCATACATATCCTCCATCTTATAGTCCAGTGCCCATATACCCAATGTTAGGAATCGGTTCTATAATGCCTATGCTGGAATCCAGATCCACACATTTGTCTCCAGAGGCTAAGTCCTTTGTCCCAGCTTCTGAGCATGCTTACGCGACTAGCTCTCATTGGAGTTCAGGAGTCAGCTGCTCAGGTCCTGCTCCTGATTTGATTGGTTATGCTCAGGGCTCTGGAGATTTCCGGCAGGTCCCGTACACTATAAAAAGTGCGCATGGCCGCTATGCCATGCGCTAGTATTTTCATACTGCTGCTGTATGTATGGTGATGGATGCTTGGACTGGTGACTGACTTATTATGAAACCCCTTTCCTCTGATATTACGATTGTGTGAGTGATTGGGCAGCCGCCAGTAGCAGCGCTAGCGTCAGCACGCTCCAGCTATACTTTTCAAGCAGCTAGCGTCCTGCATCGCGCCAGCAAGTTTGCGGTGTCTCCTCTGTGGCTCCGTGCACACCGCTCTGCGGTTGCAGTCTGTCGGACGTTCGCAGTTGCGACGTTCCGCATCTTTTGTTACGGTAGGTCTAGATGGAGTAGTCCTGCGGTTTAAGGCTACTCCTGTGACCTTAAATACCGTATCTGTGTTGCTGTCAGTCTGTGACATAGAACAGACTCAGCGTTATTGTATACTCTGTGCGTGCAGCTCTGTGTGTGAACAGAGCTTGCCTCAGTGCGTATTGGGTGCAGTTATACCCAGTGCACACTACTGCCGTAGTGCTCTGCCTCTGTTAGCAGCGGTCTTTCCATCTGCCGCACGGTGGACCCCGGGCGGCGAACACGTTTATTTATATTTTTTTAAGCGTGTTCCGCCGCCGTAACATAATACTAGCGCCAGGGTCTGGCTAAAGATGGCAGACCAGCAGCAGCTGGTACAGCTTCTGCATCAGCTCGAGGTTCTTCTTGCTACCCTTGAGAGAGCTCTCGCAGCCTCGCATGCCACAGATGCTGCTGTCCAAGCACTTACGGACGCTGTTGGGCGTATGTCCATGTCCGCCCTTGCACCGACAGCTACCCGCCTCCCTTTACCCGAAAAATATTCTGGGGATGGCGCCTCCTGTAGAGGTTTTATCAGCCAGTGCTCGATTCACCTGGAGCTGCTGGCTGCGCAATTCCCTACAGAGCGGGCCAAGGTGGCCTTTATTATATCCCTACTGTCGGGCAAGGCGCTGGAATGGGCCACGCCATTATGGGAGCGTGGTGACCCGGATATCCAGGCCGCAGCTAATTTGTTAACTGCTATCAGGCAGGTCTTTCTGGGTCCATGCCTCACACATGATACCTCTCTGCAATTGCTCGCCTTGTCCCAAGGATCACTCTCGGTCAGTCAATACGCCGTCCGTTTTCGGACACTGGCGTCCGAGTTGGAGTGGTCCCACAAGGCTCTAATTCCTGTGTTCTGGAAGGGATTAGCGGAGCATGTAAAGGATGCCCTCTCCACGAGAGAAAGTCCTACCAATCTCGAGGAGTTAATATCAATCTCGCGGATTGACCTCTGTTTTTCGGAGCGTGGTTTGGAGCGAGCACACTCCAAACGGAGAGGTACTCTGGCTCCCAAATTTTTTGAGCCTCTGGAGGTGTCTGAACCTGAGGTTCCGCCACCCGAGCCCATGGAGGTGTCTCGCGCCATGTCTGAGACATGTCCGGTTCAAGAGCCTGTGTGCGGTTGTCACCACCTACTAGCTGCTTCCCAGGAAGACAGTTTCCCGCAATGCTCTGACTGTGAGCCGGTAAGCGAGACCTTTGTCCCTCCTTGCCAGCGGCCTAAAGTCCTCGCGTGGACACACGCGCCCAATGTGGATGGCCATTGTGGCTATATGCAGACCACGAAGTCTTTGGCTGGTGCGTATTGGTGGCCGCACAGGGCTCGGGACGTAAAGAAATTTATTCGGGCATGTACCCTACGTGCTCGGGATAGTCTTCCCGAACGGAGTGTGGCTACACCCGTCGTTACACGGCGGCCATCTCCTAAAACTCCCGTTGTCTCCCGGATATCCCTCCTGAGACCAGGCGATCTAGCCTCTCCTGATACCATCCGTGTGTCCCGCTTTTCGGTTTCACCTCCCGGGACATCAGGCTCGCCTTTTGACGAGTCTGAGACCTGTACCTCTGTCGGGCACAGGTTGGTGGACTGGAGGGTTCAGGGAAGAGGGGGCCCTAGGAGGGGGGTAATGTTAGGAATCTGGGTTCTATAATGCCTATGCAGGAATCCAGATCCACACATTTGTCTCCAGAGGCTAAGTCCTTTGTCCCAGCTTCTGAGCATGCTCACGGGACTAGCTCTCATTGGAGTTCAGGAGTCAGCTGCTCAGGTCCTGCTCCTGATTTGATTGGTTATGCTCAGGGCTCTGGAGATTTCCGGCAGGTCCCGTACGCTATAAAAAGTGCGCATGGCCGCTATGCCATGCGCTAGTATTTTCATACTGCTGCTGTATGTATGGTGATGGATGCTTGGACTGGTGACTGACTTATTATGAAACCCCTTTCCTCTGATATTACGATTGTGTGAGTGATTGGGCAGCCGCCAGTAGCAGCGCTAGCGTCAGTGCGCTCCAGCTATACTTTTCCAGCAGCTAGCGTCCTGCATCGCGCCAGCAAGTTTGCGGTGTCTCCTCTGTGGCTCCATGCACACCGCGCTGCGGTTGCAGTCTGTCGAACGTTCGCAGTTGCGACGTTCCCATCTTTTGTTACGGTAGGTCTAGACGGAGTAGTCCTGCGGTTTAAGGCTACTCCTCTGACCTTAAATACCGTATCTGTGTTGCTGTCAGTCTGTGACATAGAACAGACTCAGCGTTATTGTATACTCTGTGCGTGCAGCTCTGTGTGTGAACAGAGCTTGCCTCAGTGCGTATTGGGTGCAGTTATACCCAGTGCACACTACCGCTGTAGTGCTCTGCCTCTGTTAGCAGCGGTCTTTCCATCTGCCGCACGGTGGACCCCGGGCGGTGAACACGTTTATTTATATTTTTTTAAGCGTGTTCCGACGCCGTAACACCCATCACACATCCTCCATCCCATAGTCTCGTGCCCATCTACCCATCATACATATCCTCCATCCCATAGTCCAGTGCCCATATACCCATCACACATCCTCCATCCCATAGTCAACCATTATGACATCATAATGAGCGGCGGGGCTTGCAACCTATGATGACATCAGCGTCGCCATGGCAACCATTATGACATCATAATGAGGGACGGGGCTTGATACACACACACTTTTTCCCCATTATGTAGATAGGGGCAAAATTGTTTGGTGAATTGGAACGCGCGGGGTTAAAATTTCACCTCACAGCATAGCCTAGGCCACTCTCGGGGTCCAGACGTGTGACTGTGCCAAATTTTGTGGCTGTAGCTGGGACGGTGCGGATGCCAATCCCGGACATACACACATACATACACACATACATACTGTACATACACACACTTGAGCTTTATATATTAGATTATTTTCTCTGTTCTATACACCATTAGAACATTCTGATATGCCAGAATTGGCTTAAGCTCTTACTGACCCACTTGGAGTGGGGTGTTAATCCCAATTAATTGTATAGAGATTTTCAATGGAGAGGGGAGAAAGGAATGAGAGGAAGAAGAGGTGAATGAAAGATGAAAAAAGATTTTTTATTTTCTCCTTTCCAAATTGTTAAATTTTGCTAAGAAATTATGTAATGTAATTGTTTTATAAATACTTTTGGAAAGCACTACAGGATCCACTGTGCAATTTTATAATTTATAATATGTTTTGCATATATATTTTTATTATTTTTGATATATATTTTTTCTGCTTTTTTTCTTTTCTTTTCATATACCATTATACCATTGTGATATATCAGGATTGGTATAAGATCACACTGACCCACTTGGAGTGGGGTGTTAAACCCAATTAATTGAGGCACACCCCTGCTATATTAAAGTGTCCTAATTAATTTGTTACTGAGCAAATCATCTCAACCTCTAAACTGTCCTTGTTCTCCGGAAGTGCCAAGAAAGGATATATATTTTTTTTTATTGTATTCACATGCAATCCTTGGATCAAGGCTGGTATAGTTCCAGCAATTGTGCTGCATACCGGAAGATTATAAGGAGTGGATCCATCAAACGGATCAATTGAATGTACATACAAGACATCCAAAGGGTGAGTGCAACAATATATATCTTCTTGCGGTGAATGTACACCTACACTTAGACTCTGTGCTCATTGTCTCCCATTTTATATCTCTTTACGATATCCTTGTGGGATTATGTCCTTCATGAAATCCAAGGATTCTCTTTTGTTGGCCTTACAGGTCGCTGATCTGGGGAATGCTACCCAGCTTGCCAGTCTCCAGCAGGAGCTTGTTCAGCAACGCACCCGCTGTATTTAAAGAGTTTGTTAATGACATTTTTCGAGACCTCCTACATTGCTGCGGTGTAGTTTACTTCCACAATATTCTCGTCTTCTCTCCAGACCTGTATTCTCATCGGCGGGACGTTCACCAAGTGTTGTTACGTTTCAGGGAGAACCGTCTCTATGCCAAGTTCAAGAAATGTGTATTTGAACAAACCTCTTTACCATTTTTGGGATACATTATCTCTGACTTCGGCTTGAATATGGATCCAGAGAAAGTATCAGCCATCCTTAACTGTCCACTGCCTCTCAGAGTAAAAGCCATCCAACGGTTCCTTGGATTTGCGAACTATTACAGGCAATTCATCCCGCATTTTTCCTCGCTATCTAAGCCTATCTCTGCTCTTGTCAGTAAGGGAGCCAACTCCCACGTCTGGTCTCCGGAGGCTAAAGACTCCTTTTTGTCTCTGAAGCAAGCCTTTGCAGCCGCCCCTGTGCTTCATCGTCCTGAGACTAACATTCGTTCATTCTAGAGGTGGACGCCTCCTCCACGGGGGCAGGAGAAGTGCTTCTCCAAAAGTCCTCTTCCAGTCTCTTAGTTACCTGCGTTTTTTTCTCCAAGGCATTTTCTTCTGTGGAGCGCATTTATTCCATCGGGGACAGAGTGCTTTGGCCATCAAATTGGCTCTTGAGGAATGGTGCTACCTTCTTTAGGGGGCAGTGCATCCTTTCAGTTTTCTCCGACCACAAGAATCTGTCCTACATCTGGTCAGCTCAAAAACAATCCCAGGCAGGCCAGATGGTCCCTGTTTTTTGCCCGCTTTGATTTTGAACTGCACTTTAGACCAGGCCAAAAGAACATCAAGGCTGATGCCCTGTCTAGGTCCTTTCAGCCAGCTGATGCTGAGGAGGATCCTTCCCACATTATCTATCACTCCAGGATTATGATGGTGACTCCCCTGGGTCTGGCTAATTTACCCTGGGGAGGACGTTTGTTGTCGAGGATGACAGAAAGAAGGTGTTACTCTGGGGCCATTCATCCAAGTTTGACGGTCATGCAGGGATAAACAAGACTCTCTCTCTCATATCCCATCACTATTGGTGGTCCTCTCTACTCCAAGACATCGAGGATTATATAGCTTCATGTCCCTCCTGTGCCAAGAACAAGATTCCGATGCAACTCCCCTTCGGTCCCATGGCAACATATAGCCATGGATCTCATCACCGGTTCCTTCGCTCCTCTGGTTGTACGGTAATCTTGGTGGTCGTGGATCGCTTCTCTAAGATGGCCCACTTTATCCCTCTGCCAGTTTTGCCTTCTGCCGCCGAATTGGCCAAGACCTTCATTGCTCACATCTTCAGGATTCATGGATTCCCACAACGCATCATGTCTGACAAAGGAGTTCAGTTCACTTCCCGATTTTGTAGGGCTCTCTGCAAGCTTATGAACATGGCTTTGGATTTTCCTTTGGCCTATCATCCACAGACCAATGGTCAAGTGGACTTACCAACCAGATCCTGACATCTTACCTTCGCCATTGTTCCAATGCTCACCAAGACAAGTGGGCCTGTCTGCCTCCTTGGGCCGAATTTGCCTATAACAATCATCCTAGTGACGCTTCCAACAAGTCTCCTTTTTTCATTGTCTCGGGACAACATCATAATATGCCCCTGCCGGTTCCTCCAGTCTCGGGTGTACCTGAAGCTGATTCTTTGTCAGTAGAGTTCTCTAAGATTTGGGAGGAACTAAAGGAGCTCTTGTCAAAGCAGGTGACAGGATGAAGAGACATGCTGACAAAAGACATTTGGACCCACCTCCGTATCTTCCTGGTGACAAAGTATGGTTTTCATCCAAGTATATCCGGCTTAAGATTCCCTCCTACAAGTTGGGTCCTCGATGCATCGGCCCTTTCGAGATCTTGGGACGAATCAATGACGTGGCCTACAAGTTGAAGTTGCCTGCCTCGCTTCGTATTTCCAACACCTTCCATGTCTCTCTCCTGAAACCCATGTTGTTTAATCGCTAGCACTCTATCTGTCGCACTCCTGGTCATGTTAGTCATGAAGACGTTTTTTAGGTGAGAGATATACTCGCCATGAAAAAAGTGAAGGGGAAAACCTTCTTTTTGATTGATTGGAAGACTTTTGGCCCTGAGGAGAAGTCGTGGAAATCTCTGGAAAACATCACTGCACCTCGTATCTTAGAAAGGTTTCTTTGAAGCCTCAGGAGGAGGGGATGTAAGGAGGGAGGTACTGTTACGCCACCATCTGCCTCCCAGTCCTGGGATTCTTACATTGCTCCTCGGCGTGCCATGGACCTGGCTTCTCTGGGGGTTTCTCCTCCGCTTCCCGTTTGGCAGGTGTATCGAGGTTCCCGTCCGTCGGGCACACGCACCCGGCTGCTTAGGCCGCGTCTGTGCGCCTCCTCTGTTTCTTATGCAGCCTGTCCCAGAAGTACCCTCATCCGGGCGGCTGCAACAGGTATATCAGGCAGCTTCTTGCTTTAGGAAGTGCCTGATTATTATCTTTGCATCTGTGCTGGTCCAGTCTTGGTTCCTGCAGAGGTGCTCCTCTGTATTGTTCCCAGTGTGCATCCTAGTGCACTCTGCTCTCCTATTTTCAGCCTGCTCCCCAGTGCGTGCACTGCAGTCATTTGTATCCAGCGTGTTTCCCAGTGCGCGCTCTTCATTCTCCTGTACCGAGCGTGCTTTCCAGTGCATGCTCTGTGCTCTCCTGTATCCAGCGTGCTTCTCAGTGCGCGTCCTGCGCTCTCCTGTTCCCGGCGTGCTTCTTAGTGCATGCTCCACGCTTCCCCGTACATACTCTGCACGCTCCTGTACTCCGTGTGCTTTCTCCAGAACCCAGTGTGCTTCTCCGTACTCGCCCTGCTAACTTCTGTTTCTCGGGTACCTTATTCCCTAGCCTCCTTTGAGGTGGCCTCCTGGTACCAGCAGTAGTGGTACTTTACTCCCCTGGGTCTGCCCTGATACTCCTTGTATAGGTGGTGGTCCTCAATTGGTCTGCTCGCCCAGGGTGGGTTGGTATTGTGGCCCAGAGTGTCCACTCCAGGAGACATAACAGTAATTTGGTACTCCCATACGGTTTTTCTATGCATTGAATGTAAGGCCTGCCCTTCCCCAAAGTTACATGCACCCCAATAACCCTTTGAACAGATGTACTGGATGACCACCTGAAAGCAATGTTCTCATTATTAGTAATTTGGTACTCCCATACTGTTTGCTCATGAAGTGAATGCAAGGCTTGCCCCAAATTTGGACACACCAATAACCCTTTGAACAGACATACAGGATGGCCACATGAAACCAAAGTTTCCATTATTAGGAATATGGTACTCCCATACTGTGTGCCTAAGCATTAAATGCAAGGCCTGCCCTGCTGCAAAGTTACACGCACCCCAATAACCCTTTGAACAGACGTACTGGATGGCCACCTGAAAGCAATGTTCCCATTATTATGATGTTGGTACTCCCATACTGTTAGCCCATGAAGTGAATACAAGGCCTGCCCCAAATTTAAACACACTCCAATAACCTTTTGAATAGAAGTACTGGATGACCACCTGAAAGCAATTTTCCCATTATTAGTAAATTGGTACTCCCATACTGTGTGCCCATATAGTGAATGCAAGGCCTGCCCTAAATTTGGATGCTCACCATTAACTCTTTGAACAGATGTACAGCATGGCCACAAGAAACCAAAATTCCAATTATTAGGAATTTGGTACTCCCATATTGCTTGCCTATACATTGAATGCAAGGCCTGCCCCGCCCCAAAGTTACACGCACCCCAGTAACCCTTTGAACAGATGTACTGGATGGCCACCAGAAAGCAATGTTCCCATTAATTTGGTACTCCCATACTGTTTGCTCATGAAGTGAATACAAGGCTTGCCCCAAATTTGGACACACAACAATAACCTTTTGAATAGACGTACAGGATGGCCACAAAAAACAAATTCCAATTATTAGAAATTTGGTACTCCCATATTGTTTGCATATGCGTTGATTGCAAGGATTGCCCTGCTCCAAAGTTACATGCACCCCAATAACCCTTTGAACAAATGTACTGGATGGCCACCTGAAAGCAATGTTCCCATTATTAGTAATTTGTTATTCCCATACTGTGTGCCCATGAAGTGATTGCAAGGCTTGTCCTGCCCCAAAAGTTACACGCATCCCAATAACCCTTTGAACAGACATACTGGATAGCCACCTGAAAGCATTTGTCATGCTCGCACCTTGGCTGAGTGGCACGAGCCAGGGGGTTGTGGCCCCACTGTACCACAAACCAGACTACCCTGGAAGGGGCGTAACTACGGCAGCTATCTTGGTCTTCACTGGAGCCTCTGATGGTGAGGTCAGGCTTGTGTGGCAGGTAGCTGCTGGGTGCCACTCCAGGGAGGTGTCTGGCTGTGGTTGCTGATCCCACTCGGGAACAGGACACCTGGACAGGTGCGAGTGACAAGCAGGCTGAGACACAGGGCAAGCCGGCATGGCTTGGTACACTGGCAGGCAGGCACGGCTTGAAGACACAAGATAGGCGGGCACGGCCTGGAAACACAGGACAGGCGGGCACGGCTTGGAGACACAGGACAGGTGGGCATGGCTTGGAGACAGGACAGGCGGGCACGGCTTGGAGACATAGGACAGGTGGGCATGACTTTGAGTCACAGGACAGGCGGGCACGGCTTGGAGACACAGGACAGGTGGGCATGGCTTGGAGACAGGACAGGCGGGCACGGCTTGGAGACATAGGACAGGTGGGCATGACTTTGAGTCACAGGACAGGCGGGCACGGCTTGGAGACACAGGACAGACTGGGGTGGTATGAGAAGGGACAGATAGGGACCTGTTCACACAGCAGGTGCAGGCAGGAGGGAGTGGTGTATGTCGGAGCACGATTTGGACCTGTTCACACAGGAGGTGCAGGTATGGATATAGGCAGGAGTGTGGAGTAGGCAGAGCCGCAGGAGTGCGGAGTAGGCTGGGCGGCAAGGGAGCCGGGCAGGCAGAGCGGCAAAGGAACCATGCAGGCAGAGCGGCAAGGGAGCCGTGCAGGCAGAGCTGCTAGAGAGCCGTGCAGGCAGAGCGGCTAGAGAGCCGTGCAGGCAGAGCGGCTAGAGAGCCGTGCAGGCAGAGCAGCTAGGGAGCCGTGCAGGCAGAGTGGCTAGGGTGCAGATGCACAGATAGAACTGCAAGGGTGCAGATGCACAGATAGAGCTGCAAGGGTGCAGATGCACAGACAGAGCTGCAAGGGTGAAGATGCACAGACAGAGCTGCAAGGGTGCAGATGCACAGACAGAGCTGCAAGGGTGCAGATGCACAGACAGGGAGGACACAAGGAAAGACACAGCAGGAAAGGAAGCCACGGACAAGGAGAAAGGGAGACTAAGGTAGGACAGAGTACAGACAAGGTACTGGAACCAAGACTCAAGGGCCAGGATATTCAGCCTCCTGGCAGGCAGACAAGGTACAAAGCAATGCAAGAAGTATTCCTCCAGAGAAGGAGGGAATACAGAGGACAGGGCCTAGCTTCCTCAGCAGCAAGATACTAACTGAGATTAGACATTGCAAAGGCAATGTTTCAGTGGGTGTGGCGGAACTAAATAGTCAAGGGCTCTAGTTGATCGGTCAGGGACAGATTAGACAGGTGCCCCCTGACTGCATAAGAACCACAGAGTTCTGGCGCAGCCCCCCTATACACACATAGCCAGAAAACATACAGGAGAGCAGATGCACAGAGCACAGGACTGGCAACAGACAGAATTCACAGCATGACCCGGAGCAGTGAGTAAGTTGATGTGCGGGGGATGGGAGGCCATGCAGTGACGCCAGCAGGGTTGTTACAGCATTGTTCCCTTTATTATGAAGTTGGTACTGCCACACTGCTTGCCCATGAAGTGAATGCAAGGCCTTCCCCAAATTTGGACGCACCTCAATAATCCTTTGAAAAGACATTCTGAATGGCCAACTGAAAGCATTGTTCCCATCATTATGAAGCTGGTACTCCCTTTCTGTTTACCTGTGAAGTGAATGCAAGGCTTGCCCCAAATTTGGACACATACCAATAACCCTTTGAACAGACATACAGGATGGACACATGAAACCAAAGTTCCCATTATTAGGAAGTTGGTACTCCCATATTGTTTGCCTATGCAGTAAATTGCAGTGTTGAGACTGAAGACCCAGCATTGGAGCATTGCAGTGTTGAGGCGGAACACCCGCCAGTGGAGCATTGCAGTGTTGAGCCTGAAGAACCTGCATTGGAGCATTGCACTGTTGAGGCTGCACACATGGCCATGGAGCTTTACAGTGTTGAGGTTGAACACCTGGCAATGGAGCATTTCAGTGTTGAGCCTGAAGAACCTGCATTGGAGAATTGCAGTGTTGAAGATGAAGACACAGCAGTGGTGAATGTCAGTGTTGAGGCTGAAATACCTACAGTAGAGAATTTCAGTGTTGAGGCTGAAGAGCACGCGTTCATGCTCTGCTTGCACCTCGCTAATACCGGTTTGTCTCCTCAGTGTGCCGTACGTGCCTATCCACACCTACCAGACAATGCCTGCACCACCTGCATCTCTCCGTGCCAGCTGTTGCCCACTACCCGCTCCAGCCTATCATCTCCTGCCTAGTTCTCCTCTACTTGCAGTACAAGCTTGCCCGCCAGTCCGGCTGAGTCAGCTTCCACATCCCCGGGGTCTAACCGGAGGTAGCATCTTGCGTCTCCCGCACTTTACAGTCTGACCCTGTTTGAGGGGTCTTAGTTCGGGAGTCTGGGGTTGGCTTTGTCACCCCCCCTTTGGAGCACCCCAGTGAGTGGTCCCATGGTTCCACGAAAATTTCAATAAACAAATGTGCACTTCACCATCTGTGTCTCCGTTTCCATTCATTGCATAATGCCCATGCAGTAAGTGTATGGGCTGACAAACGTTTCCCCCTGGGGGGTATATATCAACATACTGTCTAAAAATTTTGTTTACAGGCATCATAAACACCCTTTGAAATAATGTTGGTGTTGCATCACGGACCACGGTCACCCTGGTGAGATAGTGGTGCTGGATAATGATGAGGACAAGGAGAAGGACAACAACAAATATTCCAAATCAGGAAGTGTATACCCATGTATGGGTGTGAAGAGGTGCATGGGAATAGACCTCCCAAAAAGACACTGGATTTGAGTTTATGTTACGCTGCTATCATTCGGTTTTGTTGAGAAGTCTGGGCCAATCCAGCCCTTGTTCACTTTTATAAGAGTCAGCCTTTCAGCATTTTCAGTTGACAGGCGGATGCACTTATCAGTTATAAGTCCACCAGCGGCACTAAAAACACGCTCTGACAAAACGCTAGCAGCAGGGCAGGCCAGGACCTTCAAGGAGTAGAGAGCAAGTTTATGCCACGTGTCCAGCTTGGAAACCTAATAATTATAAGGCACAAAGGAGTCATGGAGGATGTTGGTATGTTCAGCGCGGTACTCCCTCAGCATCTTTCCAAATTTTGCACTCCTTGTGATAGTACTCAGTGCCTCAGGGCCTGTGCGATGAGAAGGACAGAGAAAATTCTCTCAGAATTTTGCCAGTGGTCCCCTGCCTCTGCTGGATTGGAGTTGCATCTCTCTCACCTGTACTCCTTGGTACTGTGACCTCTGCCACCTGCGTTTTCAGATGGGATTTTTTTTTAATAATTCCACAACAAGGGTCTTCTGGTACTGTCCAATTTTAGTAGACCTGTCCATCTCGGGAATTAGAGACACAAAGTTCTCCTTGTAGCATGGGTCCAGAAGTGTCACCAACTAGTAATGACTGTCATTCAAAATTTGGAGAACGTGAGGGTCACAGTCAAGGCAGCGTAACATAACCTCAACCATGCGTGCCAGACTGCTAACAGGCAAGACTTCCATGTCCTCACCAAGAGAATGACTGACCATGCTCTCCTCCTTCTTCTCAGGCCATCCACGCTGAACAGATGGTATGACGGTTGTGGGATGACATGAGGCTGGGCTGTGTGTAATCACCTTGCATGGTTCCTTGCTCCATCTCATCGTGCTCTGCTTGCAATGCATCCTCTTTGACTGTGAGCAGAGAGCGTATCAGAAAACAGAAGCGGGATGATGACGGTACTTATGGCATCATCGCTGCTCACCGTCTTGGTGGAGTCCTCGAAGTTTTGGAGGATATTACATATGTTTGACATCCATGTCCACTCCTGGGGTCTTATGTGTTGATGGCCTTGTTGAGCCTAGTAGTTAACAACTGCCGTGTTCTGCTCACAAATCCTTCCCAACATCTGCAGTGTAGAGTTCCAATGCACAGGGACATCACACAACAGACGATGAGCTGGAAGCTGCAAACACTGCTGAAGCACGGCAAGGGCATCAGAAGCTGTAGCTGACTTTCTAAAATGGGCACACAGGTGGAGTACTTTCACAAGCAGACTAGGCAGCTCCGTGTAGATTTTGAGAAACTGCTGAATCACGAGGTTAAGAACATGGGCCAGGCATGTTACGTGTGTGAGCTATCCTCGCCTCAGAGCTGCCACTAGGTTCCAGCCATTGTCACACATGACCATGCCTGGCTCTAGGTTCAGTGGTGTCAGCCACTGATGTGCCTGCTCTTTCAGAGGTGTCCATGACTCTTCAGCATTATGCAGTTTGTCACCTAAGCATATTATCTTCAGCATAGCCTGTTGCCGCTTGGCTCAGGCATTGCTGCAGTTCTTCCAGCTTGTGACTGAAATGGTCAATTCAGAGATGAAGGCTGATGTCACGCCGCTGCCGCGTCCCTCCTGCTTGCTGCCACGTCCCTCCTGCTTGCTGCCGCAGTCCCCGCCGGCTTCCACACCGCTGCTGCAGCCATCCCAGTCACTGTCTGCTTCCACGCCGCTGTTCCGGCCGCCTCGGTCCTCACCGCGGCTCTCCGCCCCCCGGCACACTTGCCCAGCACACGCTCCTGCCCTGTCTCCTGCGCTCCGACGGGCGCGCTTCCCTGCCCGGCTTCCTGCTTTTCGATGGACGCACACTCACACTGTGTTCAGGAGCGCGCGCACCCTCCATTCACCCTGAAGGCACGCGCTCTCCTCACTCTGCTCTGGGAGGGGTCGTGACCCGGAAGTCCCTGACACGTTCCCTATATCAGGCCGCCTCTTCCTCCTGGCGGGGCCTGATTATGACTTGTGCCCTGCTAGTGATTCTGGCCCCACTTCCCGCTGTGCGTACCCCTGCTTTCAGCCTGCCTATATCTTATCCGTCATATCCGCTGTTCTCTCTCCTAGGATCTGGAAGTCCGGGGTTCCGTTCCTTCCTGTTCTGGCCTCCCAGCTGTGTCCTCCAGTCCGTGCCTGGTCCCTGCTGTCTTGCCAGTGTTCCTGTCCTGTCCGCCATCCATGTTCCTGTCCTAGGGAGACCCTCCGCCAGCCTCTCCGGCCTCCTGTCGTGTCTCCTGTGTCCTTTCCCTGGGTACCAGCTGCCGTGGTGATAGTTACCCGCGGGTCTGCCCCTAACACTCCCTGTATAGGGTGTGCTCCACCTGGTCAGCTCGTCCGTGGGAGGTTCGTTGCCATGGTCCAGCGGGTCCACTCCAGGAGTACTTCTAAAGTCTCACAGCTGAAGAGAAGGAGGAGGAGGATGAGGTGCAAGAGCTGTACACCATGGGGGCTACCCTGATTGACCTAGGTCCCGCAATCTGTCGGGAGGTCGTGTTGCATCCCAATGTTTGACTGGGTCCCGGCTTCCACTTTGTTAACCCAGTGTGCCATCAACGAGATGTACCGTCCCTGCCCACAAGCACTTGTTCACCTGCCGTGGTCAGGTGTACTTTTCCAATAACTGCATTGTTGAGGGCACGGATGATGTTGTGGGACATATGCTTGTGTAATGCGGAGACGGCACACCTGGAGAAATAGTGGGGACCAAGTACCGAGGGACGGCCGCCATCATCAGGTTGCGGAAAGTTTCCATCTCCATGAGCCTAAAAGGGAACATTTCGAGCACCAATCAGTCACGAAATGTGTGAATTTAGTAGTGTGGCCTGTGGGGCATTGGCTGCATATTTGCGCTTGCATTTCAAGGACTGCGGTATGGACAACTGAACGCTGCACTGGGACAAGGACGTGCTTGCTGATGGTAGTTTAGTGTGTGCAATGACAGGTGCAGGGCAGGAGGCATCTTCACATGCACCATGGACAGGGGATTGACTTGCACTCACAACAGCAGAAGAAGCAGTGATGTCACCCGCAGACACTGTTCCTGGACCCTGGTTTTGGGCACACAAAGTGGGGTGCATTGCTGCCATGTGCCTGAGCATGCTGGTGGTGGTCAGGCTGGTAGTTTTGCTACCTTGCTGGCATGGCATGTGGTGCAAATGGCCTTCTTGAGGTTATCGACAGAGTCTTTAAAAAACAATCAGACTCGGGAAGACGTAACAGTTGTAATGGCAACTTCCGTCATGTTGGTTTTATGGGAAACGGTTGCCTGCCTTGTCTGCACCCACCACACTGCTTCCTGCCTGTTGGGCTGCTATACCCCCCTCCCCTGTGTGTTGCTGTCCTCACTCTGCATGTCCTCCTGCCAGGTTGTGTCATTTACTATATCATCTACCACCTCGTCTTCCGCACACTGGTCCTCCTCCCACCTTCGTGTGACTGTGGCTGTACAAATATTTGGGCATCGCTACATGCGATCTCCTCTTTCCCCGCTTCAAGTGGACCGGGTGGGAGGCCCAAATCTATAAATGGAAAAGTGAATAGCTCTTTGTAGTGTCCAAGTGTGGGATCAGTTGTCTCTGGGCATTCGGCATGCTGGAAGGAAGGAGGATCAGGGTGAGGAATATACGGTGCAGACTCACAGCTACTCAGACTTGACCGTGTGGAAGACAGTGTGATGGTGGTGGCAAACTGAATGGAAGCATTATCCACTATCTAACCAACAACCATGTGACTGTGATGCTTCAAGGATTGGCAGTGTCCGAGAGTGGACCCTCTGGGTCGCGGAACTGACGCCCCCGGGGCGAGCGCGCCAGGTGGAACCGATCCCTATACAGGGACTGTTAGGGGCAGGCCCGCGGGGGTCAGACACCGCGACAGCTGGAATCAAGAGGGGCAGCTCGAAGGACCAGAGTGGCTACAGGCAGAACCGGGATACAAGACAGGGCCCAAGGCACAGGAGCAACGAGTACAGGATGGGGACTGGTGTAGAGGAACCAGACAGCAGGTACCAAAAAGTGGAGACGGGACTAGGGGCACAAGACTCCGTGCACTAAACGCAGAGGGAGGTGTCATGAACTCATTTTCTGCTCCACCAGTTGAGAGTTCCCCTTCCATTCTCCCTCTGGTGATGACAGGAGGTAATGCGGTTGGTTTAAGTGGTAGTGATCTGCCACCTGACGAGGAAGATAACGATTGGATCTCTGGAGTATCAGACTGGATATAAGACAGCCGACGCCCTATCCGGGTGCTGGTGATTCAGTCTGCTTCTCAGGTCCTGGACTTCATCTCTCTTCCAGTCTTCTCAAGTTAAGTTTGTTTTTTGCTAATGTTCACACCTGTGCTTGTTGGTCAATTCAGTTTTTTGTGTATTCAGCCTGCCCCTGCTGGGACTATGCTGAATTTCCACTCCTATTAATCAGTATTTGCCAATCTGCTTTTTGTCCCTTTTTAGATTGGCCTCTTTTTTGCTATGTCTCAGAATATTTCAGAGTGCTGATATAGGTTTAGAAGTCTAGTGACTTCAGGGTTAATGTTACTATCAGAAGTGTTGGACAATATTTTTGTGTCCGATAGAGTGGTCCAGTTTGTTTCCAGATTCTGGAAAGCCTTTTGTTCCAATATGGGAATTCAGTTATCCTTCTCCTCCGCGTTTCATCCCCAGACCAATGGGCAGACTGAGAGAACAAACCAGACCCTGGAGTCTTATTTAAGATGTTTTATATCTGCTGATCAATATGATTGGGTCTCATTTTTGCCCTTGGCCGAATTTGCGCTGAACAATAGAGCTAGTTCTGCCACTCTGATGTCACCCTTTTTCTGTAATTTTGGGTTTCATCCTCGATTCTCTTCAGGGCAAGTGGAATCTTCGTCCTGCCCAGGTGTGGACACTGTGGTTGTGAGAATGCAGCAGATATGGGACCAAGTGGTGGATAAGTTGTCACTCTCTCAGGAAAAGGCCCAGCGTTTTTCCAACCGGCATAGGAACATTGGTCCCCGATTTAAAGTGGGTGATATGGTTTGGCTGTCGTGTAAGAATATTCCTATGAAGGTTGCATCTCCAAAATTTAAGCCAAGATTTATTGGACCTTATAAGATTTTGGAGATTCTTAATCCTGTTTCTTTTCGATTGGCTCTTCCAGTTACGTTCAAAATCCATAACGTATTTCACAAGTCACTGTTGAAGAGGTTTGTTGAGCCAGTAGATCCTGTGGCGGCACCTCCTGATCCTGTATTGGTTAAAGGCAACGTGGAATATGAGGTAGAGAAAATATTGGATTCTCGATTGGTTAGACGGAGACTCCAGTATTTGGTCAAATGTAAGGGTTATGGCCAGGAGGATAATTCTTGGGTCTCTGCCTCTGATATTCATGCCAATAAATTGGTTTGTGCTTTTCACCGGGTCCATCCTGATCGGCCTGGTGGCATGAATGAGGGTTCGGTGACCCCTCCTCAAGGGGGGTACTGTCATGAACTCATTTTCTGCTCCACCAGTTGAGAGTTCCCTTTCCGTTCTCCCTCTGGTGGTGACAGGAGGTAGTGCGGTTGGTTTAAGTGGTAGTGATCTGCCACCTGATGAGGAAGATAATGATTGGATCTCTGGAGTATCAGACTGGATATAAGACAGCCAACGCCCTATCCGGGTGCTGGAGATTCAGTCTGCTTCTCAGGTCCTGGACTTCAGCTCTCTTCCAGTCTTCTCAAGTCAAGTTTGTTTTTTGCTAATGTTCACACCTGTGCTTGTTGGTCAATTCAGTTTTTTGTGTATTCAGCCTGCCCCTGCTGGGACTATGCTGAAATTCCACTCCTATTAATCAGTATTTGCCAATCTGCTTTTTGTCCCTTATTAGATTGGCCTCTTTTTTGTTCTGTCTCAGAATATTTCAGAGTGCTGATATAGGTTTAGAAGTCTAGTGACTTCAGGGTTAATTTTGCTATCAGAAGTGTTGGACAATATTTTTGTAGGGTTTTTTTGGCAGATTGCAGACAGTGTCTTTCCTTTTCTGTCCTTTTTAGTTAGCCGGGCCCCATCGTTTGCTCAGCCTATTTTCCTGCCTTTGTTTGTATTTTCATCTTGTTTCACCATCAATACATGTGGGGGGCTGTCTTTCCTTTGGAGTCTGTTCTGAGGCAGTTAGTTTTCCTCTTTTCCTGCTTTAGGCTTATGTAGTTCTCTGGTTGTGACGCGGCATCTAGGACCAACGTAGGAACGCTCCACGACTGCTGCTAGTTGTGCAGTTAAGATCAGGGATCTGCAATCTGCATAGTTACCAACTTCTCTGGTTTTCTGAGACTTAGCTTGTTGTCTTTTTTTCCTCCTCGTTTTCCCATTCATAACAGGGAGGCACGGAGAAGTAGCACCAGGAACAAATATAGCGACAGACAGACAGCAGGCAGGAAAACCGGGACAGGGAATGGGACAGGCACTGGAGGACGGATATGAGACAGAGACCAGAGGAGACACAGACTGGGGAAACAGCGGCAAGGCAGAACAGATGGCGGGCAGGAAGGCAGGTAATAGGAACCTGTGGCAGAGATAACAAGGCAGGGACAGGGGGAATCACAAGACATGGAAATGACCATAGACAAGCTATAGGCGGCCAGATTAGTGCAGGGTATAGCACACGATAACCAGGCGTCTTCCCCTTATGGGAGACGCCTGATATACCCCATGCCAGGAGGTGGTTGGCTGACCCTGGCCCTCAGAAACGCCCACCGCCGGGTTAAGGAAGCTGCAGGGCGTGTGCCCGCAGCCTAAGGCGCATGCGCGGGACCGCGGCTGAGCGGAAAGAAGGAGGTGGGAGTGTGCGAGGGGACTTGCAGTGGCGGACCTCGCTGCTGATGGGACAGCGGCGGGCACAGCCTCCGATGTCACAGTGACACTGCTCTAGGATCAGTAGTGATGTGCTGCTGCAGTCCCCTAGTAATTGGGACAGGAAGGTCGGGCGAGAAGATGTGGGTGTTGTGGCACAGTTTCAGCTTGCCCATTGCCTCGGCCTCAGCCTCTGCATGCACCATCACTATCACTTCCAGTTCCCAGTCCCTTGCCACGCACCTTGCCCATTTTAAATAGAGGACAATATTTTGCACGGTCACTACAAATGGCTAAGTTTAAAATAGCTGGCCTGTAGGTAACTATTTTTTTTATTAGCAAACTGGTGTCAATAACATGTATAAGACATTTCCACAAAATTTTACTGTAGCCCAGAAATGGCAGAATTTTCTGTGCACTCAGATGTGATCCCTGTGATGGCCAAAACCCTGTCTAAAATAGCTGGCCTATAGGTAACTATTTTTTTTATCAGCAAACTGATGTCAATAACTTGTTTAAGACACGCCAACAAAATTTTACAGTAGACCAGAAATGGCCGAATTTTCTGCGCACTCAGGTATGATCGCTGTGACGGTCAAACCCCTGTTTAAAATAGCTGGATTTTCACGCTGTAATATGGAAAGGATCTGGCTGTATTCTGCAGTGCCAACAAGCAAATGGAGCAAAAAAATGTGTACTCTGGATTGCTTTTGATGAAAATAATCAGGATTAAGATGCAAAAAAAAATTATTCCTGGCTTCTGATACCTGAGGCTATGTATATACGGTAAATATCTGTAATAGGCAGCAGCAGCAGACAGTAATGGAATTGACCCGCTTGCTGTATGCAGTGAAGTATGTCCCATACAATGCCTGCCTACCTAGCGCTGATATCTATATACACCGTAATTAGTCCTCAGAAGAACTGTTTGTTTAGATGGATTTGTGTATTCAATATGGTATAACCACATTAACTTATACACCACCAAATTTGTCCCTATCTCTGCAGCAACTCTCCCTACACTGCCTAAGTCCGGAGCAGACTGACGAGCACGGCACCGCCTGGTCTCCTGTAGACCTGATGACGCAGTGCAGCCACAACCATCATGGCTGCGGCATTACAGTGTGTGGCAGACAATCCCTGCATGTTTATTGGCTCTGTAAAGAGCACCAAACATGCAGGGCGGGGACCCGAACTCCCGCCGATCAACCAAGAAAATGCTCGGCGCTCGCAGAGCATCTCGAGCAGTGAGATGCTCTGGCGAGCACCAAACACTTCCAAGCATGCTCGCTCATCACTAGTGAAGATACATTCTTACATTACTGAAAGAGGAGATGGCAGTTACTACTGATAAAATTCTATCTATATGGGAGCGGGATGAGGTCTACCATATACTTTTTGAAAGAAGTGCTGGAGACTGAAAAATTTTAATTTTGGCATTTTTTTTTCTTTTGGCATTTACCATATGGGTAAATTTTATGTTGTGATAGATTTGACTTTTTTGGACACAGCAATACCAAACAAGTACTTTTTCACATTTTTCTTCTCTTTTTTTGCTATGGAAAAGTGGTGTTTTGAGATGGATCATGGAAAAGATGAGAAAGTACAAGAAGAAGCTCTACCTGTGTTTCATTGATTACACCAAGTCTTCTGACTGTGCTAAGCATAATCTATAAGAAGCACTGATTGAGGTAGAAGTGTCACAGCACATGATTAGGTTAAACTGATCACCTTACAGTGATCAAGAATTGACAGTGCAAACCAAGTATAGAGATGCAGAATGGTTCAAGAGCAAAATGGCACAAAATAAGGTTACAATATCTCTTCCTTTGTTTTCAATCTATATGCAAAAGTAAAGTTGGACTTAGATTTGAGTGTTCAGATGAAAATAGGCAGAAGAGACATCTGAAATCTGAGATATGCAGATTGTATAATCCTGCTGGCATAGAGAGAGAAAGTTATGAAGAAGGTGATCTTGCAGTTGAAAAAAGAAAGTGAGAAGATGGGACTGTACCAGAAAATCAAGAAGACCCAAGTTATGACTTCCACCAATGAAGAAGTCCACTTAAAACTCAACAATTAAGAAATAAAACTGGTAGACTCCTATAATTTTCTTGTGTTTTTTGTTAAGCACAGTTGCCATTCGGTAGCAGATATCAAGCATCAATCAACACTGGGGAGTGCAATTATGGTGAGCATAGACCAAATATGGAAGTGCAAAGATGTCT
Organism: Dendrobates tinctorius; assembly: GCF_039654945.1. Taxonomy (NCBI): domain Eukaryota; kingdom Metazoa; phylum Chordata; class Amphibia; order Anura; family Dendrobatidae; genus Dendrobates; species Dendrobates tinctorius. The sequence goes on from NW_027361793.1 coordinate 4,143,196, forward strand.
CAATTATTATACAATAAAGATGGATCACTTCAATTTTGCTTCCAATTACGACATATAGTTTTGCAAAAAAAACCCTGTTTGGGAGAGAAGAACAGACAATTGGCGGCGCCCTAAGTGCGTAAACACAATATTGTAGTCTTTAAAGGGTGCACAATTTTATGCACTCACCTGATAGAAGACTAATATAGCTTTGGATTATGTATCCTCAAAAATCCTGTGATTTGTACTGTGTTTTTATGATACCTGATGAAGGATATACACTGTATCCGAAACGCGTTGTATCTCTTTTTTAACCTATGAAATAAAAAAATATGGAATATCATCTTTGGATGTGAGTCCTGGGAAGCGCTGCCGTTTATGGGCTGGATGTGTTTTTCTTGACATATAGTTTTGAGATGTGGACTGTATGTCTCACAAAAACTTATAAGAGAAGGAAGACGCACAGAAAACCATAGAATTATAAAACATGAAGTTTATTGATAATAATTAAAACATTGTAAAAAAGTGAATATCATAGGGAAAAGCATGGTGAAGACAGTGTCCAGTCAGGAAGAAAGGGCACCACAGCTAGCAGGACAAAAAGATGTAACTATATCAATGAAGATGCACACATAACTGAAAAGAGTATGACATTATGCACATATGAAAGTATACCCACTTTGTTACTGGTGAGTAAATTTACCCAAAATACCAGGGGTGAAATTAACACATAAACATGAACAAGGTAAAAATGAAGATTGTGCAGAGCTGAAAGCTGTGGTGCCACCACCCCAATGCGCGTTTCGGCTACAGTGCCTTCTTGTGGGGGAGTCACAGCTTTCAGGTAATATAAGCTCTGCCCAATCTCCATTTTTACCTTGTTCATGTTTATGTGTCAGTAGCAAAGTGTACCCATGTGCAAAATGTCATACTCTTTTCAGTTTTGTGTGCATCTTCATTTACATAGTTACATCTTTTTGTCCTGCTAGCTGTGGTGCCCTTTCTTCCTGACTGGACACTGTCTTCACCATGCATTGCCACTTTTTTACAATGTTTTAATTATTATCAATAAACTTTATGTTTTATAATTATATGGTTTTCTGTGCATCTCTTTCTCTTTTAAGTTCTTGTTTGCTCCTTTTGCACATAACCTCTACCTAGTATCCTTACTTGAGACAGGGTCACGTAACTGTTCTTATTTTCCTGTCTCTTTAGCCTACATATATAATAATAATAATAATAATAATAAATTTTATTTTTATAGCGCCGACATATTCCGCAGCACTTTACATTTCAGAGGGGATTTGTACAGACAATAGACATTACAGCATGACAATAATCACATACAGTAGATTATAACAAATACCAAGAGGAAAGAGGGCCCTGCTCGCAAGCTTACAGTCTGTGAGGAAAGAGGTAGACATGAAAGGTGGGTGGTAACAGTTGCCCTGATTGTATGGACCAGCCATAATGTTAAGTGTGTAACATTACAAACACAGAGGGCTAATGGATGCATAAAGCATGTGGGAACATGATGCGGGAAATCTGGTTATGGTAAAACTTTTGGCTGTGCCACACAGGGATAGATTAGGTTAATGTGTTGAGGCGATAGGCCAGTCTGAATAAATGCGTTTTCAGGGCACGCTTAAAATTGTGGGGATTGGGGACTAATCGTATTGACCTGGGAAGTGCATTCCAAAGAATTGGCGCAGCACGTGTAAAGTGTTGGAGACGGGAGTGGGAGGTTCTGACTATTGAGGATGCTAACCTCAGGTCATCAGCAGAACGGAGGGCACGGGTAGGGTGGTATACTGAAACAAGGGAGGAGATGTAAGGTGGTGCTGAGCTATGGAGGGCTTTGTGGGTGAGGGTAATAAGTTTATACTGAATTCTGGAGTGGATGGGTAGCCAGTGTAATGACTCGCACAAGGTAGAGGCATCAGTGTAACAATTGGTGAGGAATATGATCCTGGCTGCAGCATTCAAGACAGATTGGAGAGGGGAGAGTTTGGTAAGCGGGAGACCGATAAGAAGAGAGTTACAATAGTCGAGACGAGAATGAATAAGAGAAACAGTAAGAGTTTTTGCAGAGTCAAAAGTAAGAAAAGGTCGAATTCTAGAAATGTTTTTGAGGTGCAGATAACAAGAGCGAGCCAGTGATCGAATGTGGGGGGCAAAGGAAAGCTCGGAATCAAGTATGACCCCAAGACAGCGGGCCTGTTGCTGGGGAGTAATAGTGGAACCACACACAGAAATGGCAATGTCGGGTATAGGTACATTAGTAGAGGGAGGAAACACCAGGAGTTCAGTATTCGACAGGTTCAGTTTCAGATATAGTGAGGACATGATATTAGACACAGCATTTAGACAATCGCCGGTGTTTTCTAGAAAGGCTGGCGTGATGTCAGGAGAAGAAGCGTATAATTGGGTGTCATCAGCATAGAGATGGTACTGGAAACCAAATCTACTGATTGTTTGACCAATAGGGGCAGTGTACAAGAAGAAGAAGAGGGGGCCTAGAACCAATCCTTGAGGGACCCCAACAGTGAGGGGAAGGTGAGAGGAGGAGGAACCGGCAAAAGATACAGTAAAGGAGCGGTCGGAGAGATAGGAGGAGAACCATGAGAGAATGGTGTCCTTGAGGCCAATGGAACGGAGCATAGTGAGGAGGAGCTGATGATCCACAGTGTTGAATGCTGCAGAGAGATCCAAGAGAATTAGCATGGAGTAATGACCATTTGATTTAGCTGTTAGCAGATCATTAGAGACTTTAGTGAGGGAAGTTTCAGTGGAGTGTATAAAGCGGAAACCGGATTGGAGAGGGTCGAGAACAGAGTTTTCTGAGAGATAGCGGATAAGACGGGAGTGGACCAGGCGTTCCAGTAGTTTAGAGATGAAGGGAAGATTAGAGACAGGTCTATAGTTAGCGGCACAGTTTTGGTCGAGGGATGGTTTTTTAAGTAGTGAATGTATGATGGCATGCTTAAATGAGGAGGGAAAAATACCAGAAGAGAGAGAGAGGTTAAATATTTTAGTTAGGTGAGGGGTCACAGCAGGGGAAAGGGACTGGAGGAGATGTGACGGAAATGGGTCAGTGGTGCAAGTGGTTGGGCGAGAAGATGCAAGGAGCCTGCTTACTTCTTCTTCTGTGACTGGTTCAAAATCAGAGAGTGAGCTAGATGCAGTGGGGGAGGGAGGACAGTGCATGGTATGAAGTGATTGGGAGATAATTTCCTGTCGAATATGGTCAATTTTTTCTTTGAAGTAATTGGCCAGATCGTCAGCTCGGAGCTCCGTGGTTGGGGCCTGTACTCTTGGATTGAGTAGAGAATGAAAAGTGTCAAAGAGACATTTCGGGTTATTGGACAGTGAGGTGATGAGGGTGTTGAAATAGGCTTGTTTGGAGAGGTGAAGGGCAGTGTTGTATGTTCTAAGTATAAACTTAAATTGGATGAAATTTTCGTGTAGATTGGATTTTTTCCACAGACGTTCGGCACACCTGGAGCACCGCTGCAGGAAACGTGTTTGCACTGTGTGCCAGGGTTGTCGCCGTCTGCGTTGTGGTGTTCGATTTATAGGGGGTGCAAATTCATCCAGGGCACTTTGAAGTGTTTCATTGTAATGCTTCAATGCAGAATCAGGACATGAGAGGGAGGAGATAGGGGCCAATGAAGACTGCAAGTTTTTCATAAGTTTCTGGGTGTTAATGGCCTGTATGTTTATATAAATATGGACAGTGGGGGTGACCTGAGCAGCCTGGCAGTTCTTGATAGAGAATGAAAGAAGATTGTGGCCAGAGAGCGGGAGAGGGGAGTTTGCAAAATCATCCACTGCACAAAGCCGAGAGAAGACCAAGTCGAGGGAGTTTCCGTCTTCATGCGTTGGAGAATTAGTAAGCTGCAAAAGGCCAAATGAGGAGGTTAGAGATAAAAGGTGAGTAGCAGATGGGGAGAGGGGAAGAGCAATGGGGATGTTGAAATCTCCCATGATGAGGGTAGGGGATGTCACAGGAGAGAAAATGTGGAAGCCAAGTGGCAAAATGATGATATATGTTTATATATGTCCCACAAAAGCAGATGGAAAAAAAATTGATGCTTTTAAAGTGTGGTGCTTGAGAAGACTTCTGTGAATCCAATGGACAGCTAAAAAAGAACTTGGTCATATATTGGAAAGCCAGAATTTTTCCTTGAAGGCAAGATCACTGGACAGAAACTGACGTATTTTGGACATGTGATGAGAACGAATTTATTAGAATAAGAGATGTCACTCAGAATAGTCAATGGTAAAAGGAAAGGGATATCAATTACCTGTTGGCTGGATACTATTAAGAATAACAATGGAATGAACATCATGAAACTGAAAGAATCCGTGAAAAAGAGGGAAACATAACGAGACTTAGTCTACAGAGTATCCAAGCGTCAGATGGATAAAATCAGAATCATTGCAGTATACAATAAAATAATAGTCTGTCATAGGTGTACTATGGCAATGATGGTGTCTTCAGTAGACCCACAGTTACCATGGCAATCCATCTAAATCCTGTGGTCATGTCACGGAGGACAGTGTTAGGCACCAGAACAAAAGCCTCACCAGAAATTGACAGAAGCATTTAATAGGTTAAAAAGCAGTGATCAATGCTATCACAGAATGCTGATGTGAAGGACAAGTTATGGTTGTATAACACAACCGATGCCTGCTTTGCAACAAGTGCCATACACCCTCAATTGAAATATGATGTATTTGTGCTCCACATATTGAAAAACTGTTAAACTTGGAGTAATGAGGACAGCAAGACAATGGTTTTACTTTGTTTCTGTGAGTGAAATAGCATGTAGGCTTAAAGGGAATCTGTCAGCAGGTTTTTACTACCTAATCGGAGAGCAGCATGATGCAGAGAAAGAGAAGGTGAATCCAACAATCTAGAGCTGTCCATGTTATGTCAGTTATCTCCACAGACCGTAATTGGACCAAAGTACAGATGTATTTACATACAGTAGCCTTAGTAAGAGCTAGGAGTTGGAACGCTGTTCTCCTTTTCTTTTTTTTTTTTTACAGTTGCCATGACCCATTTCCCTCCATTGCTAACAAGAACAAATACAGATCCACTTACCTCTAAGGAAAACAAAAGTTTAATTCCTTATAGCTGCAGCCATTTGTGGGACAAAAGGTTACCAAAAAACAGCTGTTCCAGCATTTTTTTGGTTACAGTGTTTATTGTGCCACAAAAACAACATACAATTTTAATATTTCTGTCTTTTTCTATTTCTAACATAGCATTGCAAGCAGTTTTTTAGTTTTCAGATTTTTAAACTACTCTTAACTAATGACCTATGACATACATTTTTGTCAAAGGTTGCTAAGTATGAAGCTGGCTCAGGAACTGACCTGGTTCATAGCATCTTCATGTAACTGCAGGGACCAGAGTTTAAATTACACTATTGCCAACACAATGGTGAGGAACCAAAGTATTTTCATGGCAAACGGGGACTTGCTGAAGGCCCTCAAAACTGCCATCTTTCTCCTCCTTTGAAGATCAGCCACAGGTTAAAGAAGTTGTCCACTGCTTGGACAACTTCACCTCATAACCCTCGCTTGGAACCCATAAAATAATAAAGCTTATACTCACCTACCATGCCAGCGCCATTCCCGCGGTGTTGAAACTCTGTCTCCCAGGGCTCATGTGTTGTTGTTGTGACACGCACCCAATCAACATTGGTGTCACTGTCCCCGCCTCCTGTCGAATGGAGCAGGAAGAGGAAATCTGAGATCAGTTCAAGCCCAGACTTCCTCTTCATGTTCAATTTGTCCGAAGGAGGAGATAGTGAAGCTAGCGGTGATTGATCGCCAGCATCACGTGTCACAACAACTGTGTGGGTTCCCAGAACCACAAGTGCCAAAACTGCAACTGGTAAAACTGCAGGAATGGTGCAGATGTAACAAGGTGTCACAGAGTGGTAGTCATGGGCGAGTTCACTAAGTCACAGCCAGTGAGCACCCACCTTGTACATGAAAGGATAAAGTCCTGGTACTGCTATACAGTTGGTTACCTCTGTTACTCCAGCTTCTGGCTTCCAGGTTCCAGGAAACACCACAGAGTAACAGTTCTTTCCAACAGTTGAACTTTACCAAACAGTAAGGCGTCCATCACATCAGCAGCACAGTTCACACAGGGCAACGTTTCCTGTACTTTCCCTTCCTTTGCCATAAGGGCAGTCCCTTTGGACAGTCCATATCCCATCTGTACCTTCAGCGTCACTAGCTCTGTCAGTCCCTTATTTGGTTCCAATAGGGAAAGGTGCCGGAAACAAAATCTCAGCTGCTCCCGCCCCAGTCTTAGACCCCGAATCCTTCCTGGGAATGATCCTGTTGAGCTGGTGCCCATTTACACTGTTCTTCAACCAGGGAGCCTTACTGCCATCTGCAGACTTATCTCCACAGCCTGCAACTGTCTCACTGTATGTGTTCTGCCCTTGGGGTATCTGACAGAACCAGGAAGTATCTGTCCTGTGTCTCCCTGCTCTGTGCTGTTTTGCTCTGTGCTCTTCCCATCTACTTAACTCCTATGCTGTCAATACCTTACTACTCTTACATCTATCCTATGCTCTATCTCTATTGTGTCCCCCTCTATTCTAGTCCCCCTGCAGTCCTATACTTCCTAATCCATACTCAAGCCTATGGGCAATACATAAATACATTTGCATCACAGTACCCACATTAGTAAAACATTAATAAAATTTCAGGGTGTCCCATGTGACACAGATGAACAGCATTCAGGAGAGAGAAGGTACATGAAGGTCCCCGCCACCTCCTTATACTGACATGGGAGGTGAGTATAGGTTTTTTTATTTTATAGGGGTCAAATATTTTCATCAAGAAGGGGTTCTCCTAGTAGTTGACAACCCCTTTAAGCTTCATAGGATAGTGACAATTTCACTATAACCTAATATACAGCTCAGGGAGCAAAAAACAATTATTTTCACCAGTAAAATAATAAAAAACAACTGGACAAGTTTAGTATGGCCACTATTGTACTGACCTGTAGAATCCATATTTTCAAGTACAGGAAAGATGTATATCTTTGTACCGTGTTAGCCAGTAGATAGAAAAATATTCAGAATTGAGAGTCCTCAGTGGTTGATACCTTTTAATGGCTAACTGAAAAGATGGTAACACATTGCAAGCTTTCCAGACTACTCAGGTTTCTTCATCAGGCATAGAATAATACAAAATCTGAAGAGTCACATATTTATGCACAATACAGCACAGAAAAAATGCACGAGATGAGACAAATGACGTGAAGCAGAATTAAAGAGACCTGAGTAGTCTCGAAAGCTTGCAATATGTTACCATCTTTTCAGTTAGGCTGGAGTCACACTAGCGAAAAAATCGGACAAATGCAATGCGATAAAAAATCGCATTGCATTCATCCCAATGTTATTCTATGGGGCAGCTCCCATCATCCGATTTTTTCTCGGAACATTTCCTCGAACCGAGACAATCGCAGCATGCTACGATTGTCACCAATTTTTGGATCGGACTCGCCAATGCAAGTCAATGGGTGCGATTAAAAATCGGATTACAAACGGACCACAAGTGTGACTTGCGATAAAATCGCAAGACTTCTCCAAGTCAACAGGAAAGAGCATCAGGCATTGGTATTGGATGTCAAACGGATGCTTAGATGCAAATAAAATCGGTTCATCTCCAGAAATTCAGATGACAGACGAATCCCTGGACAAGAAACCTTTGTGCGATTTCGTGCCGTAAAAATCGGACCGATTTTTTAATCATTGTGTGTGACTCCAGCCTTAGCCATTAAAAGGTATCAACCACTGAGGACTCTCAATTCTGAATATTTTTTTATTTTCAAGTAATTTTTACCACAAAGTGGATGCCATAAAAATAAAATTCAAAATACAATTAAGTAGTTCTGTTTTTTTCAGAATTTCACCGCACTTGGAATTTTTTTTCCCATTTTCCAGTACATAGTATGGTAAAATGAAGCGAATCATTAAAAATTACAACTTATTCAACAAAAAACAATCCCTCATATAGCTATGTTGATGAAAATGAAAAAGTCATGACCCTTGGAATAAGGAGAGGAAAATACAAAAGTATTAAAATGAAAAATTCACTGACCTTTAAAGGATTATAAGATACAGGATTTGAATTTTTATATCTTTAAGAAAAAAAATTCTGTGCTGTCCAGGAGCACTATGTTAGGGTATACAGTGCACCCATAATGCTGTAATATGAAATTGGGGTGACACAGTCTGCTACCAGATAGGCTGCTCCTTGGACCTTGTAAATATGGCAATGCACATATACTCCAAAGTGACTAAATATACAATAATAGCTGTCTCGTAAAACCGGTTATCCAAACTGTGCTTATGCTGAATGTTAAGGGTTAAGCCCCCGTTACACATAGCGATATCGCTAGCAATATCGCTGTAACGTCACCGATTTTGTTACATAGCAGCAATATTGCTAGCGATATCGCTATGTCTGATACTTACCTCCGACCGCTCCCCCGCTGCTCATCGCTGGTCGCGCGAGAACGTCCTGGACCATTTCTTGTCGGGCGCTTCCTGCTGGGCTTCCTGTGGCGCCGACGAGCGACACGTGGTCGCGGGCGGGAGGATGTCAGAATCGCCACGTCTGACAGGTAAGTAGCGACCCCCCGACCCCTGCTATGTCGCTGGTGAGATCTGCCTGTGTGGCAGCTCACTAGCGACCACTTAGCGATGCACCAGCGATCCATATTGTTGTCGGGATCGCTGGTGCATCTCTAAGTGTAACGGTAATCTTACTTTCCCATCTCCAGATCCTTCTGATTTGTATTTAAACACCGCATGCTCCTCTATTCTTAAGGTGATTAATGACGAGTCACTGCTTTTCAGGAGTAAAGTGTTGTCCCTAGAGGCTCTACACGTTGATAAAGAAATGAATTTCTTTGATGAATAAATCCCTGAGTGGAGTTTTTTTTTAATAACTCTTTTGTCAGTGATCGATCGGAATGGTTTGGTATGTATGTATAAGTGTGCTGCATAAATCAGGGAATAATCACAGGACAGCGGTAGAGGTATGGGAAGTACGCCTGTTTGATATTAATACACCACCGCTCTTTAGCACTCAGGGAGAAAAGGAATCAATATAACTCCGGAAAGACCACTCAATCTTTTTCTGAACCTTACTGTGGAAACGTTGATTATACGCAAATCAACAGTAAGCATGGTTTTAGAAACATTTACTTTTTCATATTCAAGAACCTCAGTTGGTGGGGAGTGCGAGATGAAAACACATTTAAAAATAGATGGGAAAACATCAATCAAGAAAGAAAATGTATTCTGCTGTTTGACTTTGCTTAGATTTCGTTACTGATTTGGAGGTAACAGTATTGCGTATGGTGTGTACCGTGGGTTTTATTTTGTATTTCTAAAATAGTAACTTAGATGTATTTATGCGCATAAATATTACAATATAATAATGTAAGATTTAACCCTTTAATGACCAGGGGTATTTTTGGTTTTGCATTTTCATTTTTTGCTCCCCTTCTCAGAGCCATAACTTTTTTATTTTTTGGTCAAAATGGCCATGTGAGGGCTTGTTTTTTGTGGGACGAGTTGTGGGTTTGAACGACATCATTGGTTTTACCATGTCATGTAACAGAAAATGGGGAAAAATTCCAAGTGCGGTGAAATTGCAAAAAAAATGCAATCCCACACTTGTTTTTTGTTTGCCTTTTTTACTAGGTTCACTAAAGGCTAAAACTGACCTGCCATTATGATTCTCCAGGTCATTACGAATTCATAGACATCAAACATGTCTAGGTTCTTTTTTATCTAAGCAGTGAAAAAAATTCCAAACTTTGTAAAAAAAACAAACAAAAAAAATTTGCCATTTTCCGGGTTGTAGCGTCTCCATTTTTCGGGATCTGGGGCCAGGTGAGGCCTTATTTTTTGCGTGACGATCTGACATTTGTATTGATACCATTTTGGTGCAGATACATTCTTTTGATTGCCCATTATTGCATTTTATTGCAATAAAAAAACGTAATTCTAGCGGTTTAATTTTTTTTCTCTACGTTTACCGATTTGATTAATTCCTTTTTTTATATTGATAGATCGAGTGATTTTGAACGTGGTGATACCAAATATGTGTCTTTTTTATTGTTTTATTTTGAATAGGGTTAAATGGGGGTGATTTGAACTTTTATATTTTTATTTTTTTAATACTTTTAAAAACATTTTTTTATTTTTTGCATGCTTCAATAGTCTCCATTGGAGACTAAAAGCTGCACTTGTGCGATTGCCTCTGCACTGAATGATTGCTATGCTGTTCTATGGAATGATGAGTTTGTGATTTGATCTTTATCTCTCAATGGGAGATCGATATGCTGGAAGGTTGCCAGATTATGGTCTGAGGCCTACTCGAGTAGCGGAGAACAAACACACACAGAGACAGGGTATGTATCTGCAGGATGTTCCCCCCTTCCTGATTTAATTAGGTAGCTTATATGCTCATTTGAGTAGGCGGTAACATTACATCATCACATTTCATTGGACAATTGATCATTCAACAGTAAGCATAAATGGTTCCAACCAATCATATTCATATTCGTTAACCAATCAGATTGTACTCGGCTGTTAATTATTAGTATTTGTGTAGACGTGCTGAAAGCTTTAATAGGTCTTGGGTAAATTACACAAGATCCCAATATCATTCTCATTTATCTATCCTCATGACTGTTTATAGCTCAATTAGCCTCATTAACCTGTCTTAGTAAGCATTTATGGCCCCAGTATCTACCTAATATGTGGACGTGTAGTTTCAATGTCCAACTGGGTGCAGTAAACAGTTTATCCATCACGTACAAGTTCAAATGAAGAATAAGGTTATAGGTAATCATTATCATGAGACAGCATTTTCATATACAGAGTATGCATGTAAGACCCCAGAAATACATTGATATTAAGAAAAGGACATACAGAATTCCCTGTCAGTCCCCCCTTTTGAGAACAGATATGACTCTACCATTCACATATAGGTACATTCAAAGGCCTAATGCCAGTGTCGGACTTCCTAACCCTTCTTCTGCCGAATTCGCCATAGGGAAAGGGAGATCATATCTAATTCTCAACCTCAAACCATTTGCTCATAATCATTATTGTAAGGTTTCATCGCAATATACATAGTTTTAGTAATAGACGCATCAATCAGTCTTTGAAGTAGTCCTCTGATACATGGTATGCAGCAGCATCCACAGGTCACAAGTACTGCTGCTACTACTGCCAGAGAGATGAGGAGGCTGGACACAAGATGACTCCATCTACCGAACCAGGATTCCAACCAGTCCATGAAGGGATTGTTGATACCCGAATTTTCTGCCAATTCTTCGGACAGGGATGTAAGACCCTCCAACGCCTTGGTGATACTCCCATCTGGACTTGTATTATTGGGGATGAAGGTACAGCAAAACGTTCCAAACATCTTGCACACGCCCCCTTTTTCCGCTAGCAACATATCCAAAGCCATCCTATTCTGATGTGTCATTAAAGAAGTTGGGCCTAATTGTTCAGCTATCCCTTTTACTGCATCCCTTGTGTAATTTATAAACCTTTGCTGATTATAATAAATATAATTTATCCAATCCACATTTTTATTAATTGTCACCCACCAAAAGAAAATTGATTCAAAACCTGCTGCTATCTGGTTCCTGGCCTTGTACTCATCCGGTACCCCTCTGGGTACCCCTATATTGTCTATATAAACTCTAGGATCAAAGGACCCAGCAGGTACTGACCTCCTATTTCTGTGTAGGGTTTCAACATTCATTCCACCTCCTTTAATCTCTTCTGATGAAATTATTTTAAATGGCATGAGCACTTGAACTAGAGCACAGCTGCCAACCCAACTTGGTGGCAACCTAGGCCTCAATTTCATATCTCCACATAACCACCATATGTCACTCCTTGCTATAGTTTGGTTTTGAAACCAACTGGCTTTAAAACCTCCTGTATCTGTATTTATTGGGATGGTGTTGTGACAAAACTCTGAAGTTAGATTTCCTACCCATCTTCCTGGTCCTGTTCTCAGGAAGCAAGTGTAGTCACCTGGATATGCATAAACTCTAGGTGGTACCTGATCAATTTTTGCTATTGGATACCGGACTGATAGAGATTGACACAGAACATTATCACTAGGGTCATATGTGGCATTATACAAAGCTAGAATACACTGTAAGTCTACTTGATCCTGTTCTGAATATCTGAGGGGAATAGTCCCTAAATGGGGCCTAGCGGTTGCACATGCAATACAATCAGTTTTGTTATTTTGCTCTGTAGTATACTTCATCCATAGCAACCATTCATTCCTCTCTGTGTAGCCTGTTTCTACGGCCAACTTCTCCTCATAGCCTAATTCTCCAATTCCATCAACATCCAACATTTCTCCTGACCTTTGGGGTTTGTCCTCCTCTTGTTCCTTGTCCTGTGCAGGAACAGCTTTTAACCAAAATGTTCCCTGCTGAACCTGTCTACCTGGGGTATACAGTCCCAATACATAGAGACCTTCATCTCCAAGAGAGGGTTCATCCAGTGTTATAAGGAGAGGATTGCAAGAGAATCTCCAGTCCAAAACCTCTGGATCACAACCCCATTTTGGAATGGGTACAGCAATATTCATCCTCTTGAGGAGAGGCTTTCCTGATGAACTAACACGAGTCATGGCTTCCTCTGGCTTATACCCCCATGACGTTCCCGTGTTCCAAGCTGCATCTGACCAAGAATTACAGTTCTCATTTCCAGGTCTAGTTACACAGATATATACCACCGCCCCTTCAACTCCTGTTAGATATTTATAATTGGGGTTGCTACTCTTCTTCCCAAATTTAAGATTCCATTGACACTTCACTATCTGACACAAGTCCATCCTAAATGTAGCTGTTGCTGCCTTGGTGTCAAACCACAAGGTTACTGATGTGCTGTTCTGAAGTGTCTTGTCCATTTGTCCTTCTTGCAGTAGAGCTGCCAACATCATCAGGGACAGGACCCATATTCTTCCACTCCAGGACCTCATAGTAGCTTGTGTAGACCGGTCTTCCGTTTAACCCTACGGATGTGGCTTAGCGGGGACCATCAACCAGTGGCTCCAGTGGTCTTCGTGTCTTTTGGTCAGCAACCAATGTCTGGATTAACTAAAATAGAATCAAAAACTTATTTATACACAAATGGGAGTCTCTTTTGGGCTCCGGACCTACTGCAGGGGTTGTCAAATAGTCACAACATCTATGTGGACAAAAGATTACCTCAGTTGTGGTAACTTCTGACATCAGGAAGGCCTCCAGTCCCCTGAAAAGAGATCAACACACACGAGCCCATACTTCATACATCTTACCTTGGGCAGCCTGTATGAAGTCAATCTGCAGTCATTGAAACGGATAGGAGGGCCCAGGCGCACGTGTATGTCTATGGCATCTTTCTAGTCTATCTATGTTGTGCGCATCTAATCTATGTTAATGTAAAGCTAAGCAGGTGGACCCAGCATCTTTCTTCAGAGCACATAGTTTTTGTTTTCACTCACGTGCGTTGAATCATGAGCCATCACATGGTGCAAGGATTTTGGCAAACATACCCACTGTCCCACCATCCACGGTTCTGAGCTCCAGCTTCCGACCAGACTTCAGTCTCTTCCCCGGTTGGTGACCGAGTCAGAGCCTGTAAGATACTTAAGTCTAACTGGTTATCTTTAATGCTCACCATGACCAGTGGAGGCGCCTCAGGGGTCTCCCAGTACCTTGGTCTTCTGGCTGATTCCCAGCCACTTTGTTTGCTTCGTGCTCCACGGGTTCCTTCTCATATGTACCCTCACTTCCACTATGGCAACCTCTTCCAGGGCCTGTTGATGTAAGAAAAGACCTTTCCTCCCCATATGGGGCTGCAGTTGTGGGTTCACCTGAAAACAATGACTTGTATATGTGGTGTCTTGCTTACCTTAAAGCCCCCTAAACGTCTCAATGAGTGCCGTCAACTCCACCTCCCCTGTAGAGTTATGAGGGAGGAGTGGTTCTGCTTTCTACTATCTCATGCTGTGTGATCGCCATACAACCAGGTTCTTGGACCTTCCGGAAAGAAAAACTCAAAATCCAGATTAATGAGAGATACCTTTATGGATTAAAAATATTTAAAAATAGCTGACTCTCCTCTCTTCTCCCCCCCTTTGGAAATCACCATATTAATACCGAATAGGTGGCAGAGTGGTGGATTTCCATTACACATATAACGGGAGTTCCTCTTTTTTTTTTTTTTTTTCTCTTTCTCCAACACATACTAAAAGCATTCCTTATCTTTACTACCTGACAATTGCCTTCCATGGATATCTAACACTGCTTCAAGTCAAAGGCAACGTTGTACCTTGAACCATCTGCCTCTCCTTTTTTTTTTTTCTTATCATCATGCATTCTAAAAAAAAAACTTGACATTATGAAAAACTAGCTGTATACCTTCTACAAATACGTATTATGCTATAATGTGAATCCAGTGAGCAAAGCAGCAAGCTGCGCTTCACCCAGGTACGTCTCCGGTTGCCCGTTATTTAATGGACATCTGACAAGATTGTAATTTTCTATGTCACTTAATGAAATTCCGTCGACCCAGGGAATTGCAGGAATACCATGCACATTGAGCCTAAACACTTTATACTCTGGAAATCTGTCTGACAGAAATCCAAAACCAGTGAGCTGTTGGATATACCCTCCTGGTATAATTTTGACAATTCTCCAACCTTCAGGAGATATAAGCAACATTAATCCAAATGTGCAATTAGGGCACGACATTTTCTCATGGAATATCTGGCACACACACACACACACGCGGCAAGCAATACAACAGAATTTCACACATGAGATCATGCACTTCCACTTATCAGCAGAGAGTCTCAAAGGTCATTCACATTCCTTCACACAGATTCAGTAAACTGTTAACTGCTTAAGCTTATTACCTCCTGGTGCTCCTGGTAAAAATCCTATCTATGTTTTCTGGTTGATACTTGACTGTATTGGGGCGAAAAATTCTCCTGGCTTGTCCTAAAATGTAAAATGCCTATGGCTTGCGGACCCGTACTGACTGCACTTCGCTAACTCAATGTACAGGCCGCACCTAGACCATATCTCTCTATCTGCCTCTTTCTCTGGTTGCTATTCACTTATTCTCGTAATATACGCTATTACTGTGTGCCCACATCTCAACAAGTCTACTTCTTTATCACTGTGCTTAGCAAATATCTATGCCGACATAGACTGCGTACCGTTGTTATATGAGGTTCCCGCTCAATGTTTGAACTTGCGTGTCCTAAACTGAAACTGGTCAGTTGATAGGTATCAAACCCATGGGAACCTTGATAAGAAGGTTAACTATTTAGTGGTCTGGCCATGACCCTCCTGGTCATCTAACACTAAATCTCTACGTACTCAGTATGAGATGGCACTTCTCTACAATTAGTCCTAACGTATTCAGCAATTCTATATATCAACCAGAGAGCAAATCCAATTAACTATAGGCAGACTAATGTGCCCCAAATTTTCTTATTAGCCCAGTAAAAATCTTTTCCCTCAACTAAACCTGCTGAGCCTTGTATACTCAGAGATCTTATTTATCAACCAGAAGACTAAAGCTATCATTAGTATGCAGGCTAATGTAATCCCTACTACCTCAAAGTTCTTTAGCACCATTAGAGGGCAGTTTGTGCGTATCAGACAGAATAGAAGGTGGATAGACCCATCCTGTCTGTAACGGCGTTTTAGTACCTCTAGCACTCTCCAAGAGGACGTACGCAGCCTTCTTTATGCGTATGCCGCCAGAGACGTGTCCTCACATGAATCCTGGCAAGCCAGTTACCATGGAGAGACGCTCCCAAGGGGCAAAAACACAATAAAGAATTCCTAGTACCCTCAAGGTTGGTTCAAGCATTCATGCGCAATCATACGTAGCAGCTTTTAGGTTTCTCCCTCCAGCATACGTATTATGTATCACAAGGATATTCTACGGTTCTTAGCGCTGGTATGTAAGAAGACAGACTATACTGTACCCCAAATGCCGGTTCAGAGCATTTAGCAGAGGGGAGACACAGAATTTGTAAGAATCAATGGCTCTTACCTTCACGGTGATTTTGATCTGTGTGTCCTCTAGGCCGTCAGTCTGCGGGTGCCGGATTTCAGGATACTGGGGTCTTCTGTTGTAACCAGCCCACCCAGGGACGCCAACTGATGAGTTTGTGATTTGATCTTTATCTCTCAATGGGAGATCGATATGCTGGAAGGTTGCCAGATTATGGTCTGAGGCCTACTCGAGTAGCGGAGAACAAACACACACAGAGACAGGGTATGTATCTGCAGGATGTTCCCCCCTTCCTGATTTAATTAGGTAGCTTATATGCTCATTTGAGTAGGCGGTAACATTACATCATCACATTTCATTGGACAATTGATCATTCAACAGTAAGCATAAATGGTTCCAACCAATCATATTCATATTCGTTAACCAATCAGATTGTACTCGGCTGTTAATTATTAGTATTTGTGTAGACGTGCTGAAAGCTTTAATAGGTCTTGGGTAAATTACACAAGATCCCAATATCATTCTCATTTATCTATCCTCATGACTGTTTATAGCTCAATTAGCCTCATTAACCTGTCTTAGTAAGCATTTATGGCCCCAGTATCTACCTAATATGTGAACGTGTAGTTTCAATGTCCAACTGGGTGCAGTAAACAGTTTATCCATCACGTACAAGTTCAAATGAAGAATAAGGTTATAGGTAATCATTATCATGAGACAGCATTTTCATATACAGAGTATGCATGTAAGACCCCAGAAATACATTGATATTAAGAAAAGGACATACAGAATTCCCTGTCAGTAAACTGTCTTGCTGAGCTGTCTGCGTCTTGATTGACAGCTTGGTTGTCAAATACTGTGATGGGCTTGCTGGGCTAATGGTGCCTTGATTGACAGCTTAGCTGTCGAGACCAAATAGTAGAAAAGACAGCGCCTCAAACGTTGGTGAAAAAGAATTCACATTTTATTCTGCCTCCTGTGGCAACTGTGGCGCCCCCAGGTGTATGGTCGCTACAATGGCATTACCTTCCTCCTTGGAAGTGTGATGTCATGCCTGGAAGCAATGAAGGGTCTCTCTGACAGATAATCTCTAGATACAACACAGTTCCCATTCCAGGCCAGCAGAGGGAGCTCTGAACCAATACTAAGGGGAAGAGTTTCTCTCTGGGGGCCAGGAGGGGAAATTGGTCAATTCTGTGAGGAGGGCGAAGTGTGTGGACGTGAGGAGAAGAGCGGGGAGATTGAGCAGAGAGTTGAGGCTCATTCCCAGCTAGAGCGCATGATCTGGAGCCTAGTCTCCAAGGTTGTATGGATACTGACGGTCCTGCAACAGAAACCAGAGGAATAGGAAGCTGTAAATGCTCTATTCCCATCTAAGACTCAGAGGCACCACAGTGACGTGTGAGCCAAAGGAGATAGAAGGCTACAGCTGTCTGCCATACGAGGTAGATCCAAAAGGAAAGAAGGAGGAACGTCAGTGTAACACAAGTACTGCATGTACGTCAAGTAAGCGCTAGAGAGGAGACTACACAACCCATCTGATAGAGAGACTCCTAAGTTGCTTCCAGGCTAATCATCTCCTGTACCATCTGTAATCTGGACCCTGGACTGCACTTACAAAGTAAAGGTAAAGAAACTACACTTTGTTGTGCCCTTGCCTTCTTCCTGCAACTTCTTCAGCACTGCTACATCTCTGTGCCAGACACTGCACCCTCTTCCTCAACACCTATCCTCTTCATCTACTCTGCCCTGGGACTACAGCCCTGCCTGTGGAGGGCTATAACATCACTGCTGCACCCCACCATCTGTCCCAGAGGATCTGTCTGCAGCATCGGCTTAACACCTCCTTTGCCGAACACCACAGGTGGCATCACGAATCACTCATAAACTTTATTTCATCACTCAATCCTCTTTTACATGGGCGCCCAGGGCCACGGACCGGGTCACTGCTGCTGAGACATTCCCCTCTGAAGGACCGGCCCGGTACAGAGTACCCCACAGCCCTGGGAGGGCGACCCACAACGCTTCGATCCAAAGATCTTTGGATTGAAACATTGCCACAGAAGGCAGAATAAAATGTGAATTCTTTTTCACCAACATTTGAGGCGCTGTCTTTTCTACTATTTAGTATGGACTTTTTTCCGGGATGAACTCCCTGGAAATGATGTGCGTCTTACTTAGTGTCCTGTAGCACTTTGACTATATGAGGTGCAGTTTAACTTATAATTTTTGATTGACAGTTTAGCTGTCAATATGTGTCTGGGGCGAGCGGGAATTTCTGCAGGTGTTGAGTGTCCTAGTAATCGCATAGTTACTTAACTGAGCCGTCTGCCCCTGAATCCTGCCAGATGTAGTTTGTGCTTCTCGGTGAGTGTTAGCCTGATTCTGTTGCTCTGAGTTCTGATCTACTGCTGCCTGTACCTTTGGACCGTGTTCTGACTATCCTTTTGTCTTGTCCTTTGCCTTTTGATATGCTATCTCTTGTTATTGACCCTGGACTGTAACATGACTTACACCTTTATCTTTTCCCTTGGTTATCTATGTACTTTCTGGGTATTGACCCTAGAAATTCTGACTCTTCTGGCTCATGATCTGTCTGTGAGCAGTGACTAGCATCACAATATCAACAAAAAGTTAATTTATTTTAGTTCTTCAACACAAAAAGAAAAATTCATATTATATAGAGTCATTACAAACAGAGTGATCTATTTCAAGTGTTTATTTCTGTTAATGACACCTGCAAATACTTCCTAAGTGTTTAAAAAGGTCTCTTAGTCTGTTTCAGTAGACTTCACAATCATGGGGAAGACTGCTGACTTGATAGATGTCCAGAAGGCAGTCATTGACACACTCCACAGGCAAGGTAAGTCACAAAAGGTCATTGCTAAAGAAGCTGGCTGTTCACAGAGTGCTGTATCCAAGCATATTAATGGAAAGTTGAGTGGAAGGAGAAAGTGTGGTAGAAAAAGGTGCACAAGCAACCAGAATAATCGTAGCCTTGAAAGGATTGTTAAGAAAAGGCCATTCAAAAAAATTGGGGGAAGATTCACAAGGAGTGGGCTGCTGCTGGAGTCATTGCTTCAAGAGCCTCCACACACAGACATATCCAGGACATGGGCTATAAGTGTCGCATTCCTTGTGTCAAGCCACTCATGACCAATAGACAATGCCAGAAGTGTCTTACCTCAGCCATGGAGAAAAAGAACTAGACTGTTGCTCATTGTTTCAATATGTTTTAAGATGAAAGTAAATGTTGCATTTCATTTGGAAATCAGGGTCCCAAAGCCTGGAGGAAGAGTGGAGAGGCACACAATCCTAGCTGCTTGAGGTCTAGTGTGAAATTTCCACAATCAGTGATGGTTTGGGGTGCCATGTCATCTACTGGGGTACACCCACTGTGTTTTATCAAGACCAAAGTCATCGCAGCCGTTTACCAGGAAATTTTAGAGCACTTCATGCCTCCATCTGACAACAAGCTTTTAGGAGATGGAAATTTCGTTCTCCAGCATGACTTGGCACCTATCCACACTGCCAAAAGTCCCAATACCTGTTTTAAAAACAACAGTATCACTGTGTTTGATTGTCTATGTGAGTTTGCTGACCAATCTATGGGGTATTATCAAGAGGAAGATGAGAGACACCAACAACAATGCAGACGAACTGAAGGCTGCTATCAAAGCAACCTGGGCTTCCATAGCACCTCACTAGTGCCACAGGCTGATTGCCTCCATGCCACTCCGCATTAATGCAGTAATTGATGCAAAAGTAGCCCCGACCCAGTTTTGAGTGCATTTACTGAGCATACATTTCAGTAGGCCAACATTTCGGATTTTAAAGTCATTTTTTCAGGCTAGTGTTATAAAGTATTCTAATTTATTGAGATAATGACTTTTGGGCTTTCATTGGCTGTAACTAGAGTTGAGCGATACCGTCCGATACTTCAAAGTATCGGATCGGAATGGATCGGCCGATCTTAAAAAAAAGTATCGGTATCGCCGATTCCGATACCGGAAGTCCCATTCAAGTCTATGGGACTTCCGGTATCGGAATAAGAAAAACCCTATTTTTGCCTTGTACAGCCTCTCTGAGGTCTGTACGGGCCTTTCGGGGGGCTGTGCCGGCCTGCCAGGGGGTCTGTGCAGGCTCCGGTGGTCTGTGCCGGCCTGCCGGGGGGCTCTGACGGCCTGCCGGGGGGGCTGTGCAGGCTCCGGTGGTCTGTGCCGGCCTGCCGGGGGGCTGTGCCGGCCTGCCGGTGGTCTGTGCAGGCTCCGGGGGGCTGTGCCGGCCTGCCGGGGGGCTGTGCCGGCCTGCCGGTGGTCTGTGCAGGCTCCGGGGGGCTGTACCGGCCTGCCGGGGGGCTGTGCCGGCCTGCCGGTGGTCTGTGCAGGCTTCGGGGTCTGTGCGGCATCGTCCGATGGGACTACAAGTCCCATCGGGCGATGCCTGCTACCATGACAGTGATTGACACATTAGCCAATGATGGGACAGTAGATGGGACTGATGCTGCAGTTCTCTACCCAAGATCGTCGTGGGACACACTCGTGGACTGCTTCGGATCATGGGTGAGTATTTTTGTGGTTTGTTATGTTAATATTTATTCCGTACACGACAATGGCTTTGGGGAACAATGTGACAAGTATTGGTAAGTATGTTACTCTATGTTATATGTACTGTATGTCTATGTATGTATTGTATGAATGTATTGTATGTAGCATGCATGTAGTATATATGTAGTATGTATGTAGCATGTAGTATGTATGTAGCATGCATGTAGTATATATGTAGTATGTATGTAGAATGTAGTATGTATGTAGCATGCATGTAGTATATATGTAGTATGTATGTAGCATGTAGTATGTATGTAGCATGCATGTAGTATATATGTAGTATGTATGTAGTATGTATGTAGTATGTATGTAGCATGCATGTAGTATATATGTAGTATGTATGTAGTATGTATGTGGCATGTAGTATGTATGTAGCATGTAGTATGTATGTAGCATGCATGTAGTATGTAGCATGCATGTAGTATGTATGTAGCATGCATGTAGTATGTATGTAGCATGCATGTAGCATGCATGTAGCATGCATGTAGTATGTAGCATGTATGTAGTATGCATGTAGTATATATGTAGTATGTATGTTATATGTAGTATGCATGTTGCATGCATGTAGTATATATGTAGTATGTATGTTGCATGCATGTAGTATGAATGTAGCATGTATGTAGCATGTAGCATGTATGTAGCATGCATGTAGTATGCATGTTGCATGTAGTATATATGTAGTATGTATGTTACATGTAGTATATATGTAGTATGCATGTTGTATGTATGTAGCATGTATGTAGCATGTAATTTTTTTTACATTCAACACATTAGCCGGATGATGGGACTACTACTGTCCCATCATTGGCTAATGTGTCAATCACTGTCATGGTAGCAGGCATCGCCCGATGGGACTTGTAGTCCCATCGGACGATGCCTGCACAGACCCCCGAAGCCTGCACAGACCACCGGCAGGCCGGCACAGCCCCCCGGCAGGCCGGCACAGCCCCCCGGAGCCTGCACAGACCACCGGCAGGCCGGCACAGCCCCCCGGCAGGCCGGCACAGCCCCCCGGAGCCTGCACAGACCACCGGCAGGCCGGCACAGCCCCCCGGCAGGCCGGCACAGACCACCGGAGCCTGCACAGCCCCCCGGCAGGCCGGCAGAGACCCCCGGAAGGCCCGAAATGACGGCACACACCGCGCATCATGATGACGTCAGGCTGTCAATCAACTTTGAACTTCCGATTCCGATACCGACATCCGATATTGAAAAAATATCGGATGTCGGTATCGGAATTCCGATACAGCAAGTATCGGCCGATACCCGATACTT
The DNA here is from genome assembly GCF_039654945.1 of Dendrobates tinctorius. Taxonomy (NCBI): domain Eukaryota; kingdom Metazoa; phylum Chordata; class Amphibia; order Anura; family Dendrobatidae; genus Dendrobates; species Dendrobates tinctorius. The sequence goes on from NW_027361793.1 coordinate 4,165,169, forward strand.
GCGGTATCGGAATGCTCAACACTAGCTGTAACTCATTATTATCAACATTAAAAGAAATAAACACTTGAAATAGATCACTGTTTGTAATGACTCTAAATAATGAGTTTCACTTTTTGTATTGAAGAACTGAAATAAATTAATTTGATGATATTCTAATTTTGTGAGAAGCACCTGTACAGTTGTGGCCAAAAGTATTGACACCCCTGCAATTCTGTCAGATAATACTCAGTTTCTTCCTGAAAATGATTGCAAACACAAATTCTTTGGTATTATTATCTTCATTTAATTTGTCTTAAATGAAAAAACACAAAGAATTGTCCTAAAGCCAAATTGGATATAATTCCACACCAAACATAAAAAAGAGGGTGGACAAAAGTATTGGCACTGTTCGAAAAATCATGTGATGCTTCTCTAATTTGTGTAATTAACAGCAACTGTAACTTACCTGTGGCACCTAACAGGTGTTGGCAATAACGAAATCACACTTGCAGCTAGTTGACATGGATTAAAGTTGACTCAACCTCTATCCTGTGTCCTTGTGTGTAGCACATTGAGCATGGAGAAAAGAAAGAAGACCAAAGAACTGTCTGAGGACTTGAGAAACCAAATTGTGAGGAAGCATGAGCAATCTCAAGGCTACAAGTCCATCTCCAAAGACCTGAATGTTCCTGTGCCACCCGTGCGCAGTGTCATCAAGAAGTTTAAAGCCCATGGCACTGTGGCTAACCTCCCTAGATGTGGATGGAAAAGAAAAATTGACAAGAGATTTCAACGCAAGATTGTGCGGATGTTGGATAAAGAACCTCGACTAACATCCAAACAAGTTCAAGCTGCCCTGCAGTCCGAGGGTACAACAGTGTCAACCCGTACTATCCGTCGGCGTCTGAATGAAAAGGGACTGTATGGTAGGAGACCCAGGAAGACCCCACTTCTTACCCCGAGACATAAAAAAGCCAGGCTGGAGTTTGCCAAAACTTACCTGAAAAAGCCTAAAACATTTTGGAAGAATGTTCTCTGGTCAGATGAGACAAAAGTAGAGCTTTTTGGGCAAAGGCATCAACATAGAGTTTACAGGAGAATAAAAGAGGCATTCAAAGAAAAGAACACGGTCCCTACAGTCAAACATGGCGGAGGTTCCCTGATGTTTTGGGGTTGCTTTGCTGCCTCTGGCACTGGACTGCTTGACTGTGTGCATGGCATTATGAAGTCCGAAGACTACCAACAAATTTTGCAGCTTAATGTTGGGCCCAGTGTGAGAAAGCTTGGTCTCCCTCAGAGGTCATGGGTCTTCCAGCAGGACAATGACCCAAAACACACTTCAAAAAGCACTAGAAAATGGTTTGAGAGAAAGCACTGGAGACTTCTAAGGTGGCCAGCAATGAGTCCAGACCTAAATCCCATAGAACACCTGTGGAGAGATCTAAAAATGGCAGTTTGTAGAAGGCACCCTTCAAATATCAGGGACTTGGAGCAGTTTGCCATAGAAGAATGGTCTAAAATTCCAGCAGAGCATTGTAAGAAACTCATTGATGGTTACCGGAAGCGGTTGGTCGCAGTTATTTTGGCTAAAGGTTGTGCAACCAAGTATTAGGCTGAGGGTGCCAATACTTTTGTCTCGCCCATTTTTGGAGTTTTTGCGTTTTGCTTCATTCTCTTTTGTGTTTTTTCATTTAAGACAAATTAAATGAAGATAATAATACCAAAGAATTTGTGTTTGCAATCATTTTCAGGAATAAACTGAGTATTATCTGACAGAATTGCAGGGGTGTCAATATTTTTGGCCACAACTGTATATATCAATGCTATCTATAAAACTAGAATTGTAATTAAAAAGAAAAGTAAAATATTGTTTTATCTAGTCCTGTCTGTGCATTACAGACACAGCAGATTCACAAGGTGAAAGAACTGACACCCCAACATTTAGCTAATGGAAGCATATAGGGACACGTGCTGGCCCAAATCTTTATCCAACATTGAAATCTATCTGTTAATTACTATGTTTACCTGCCATGTCTGCTTTTCATCAGTTAACCTGCTTTCATTACCTGATCACAGCGTGGGGATGCAGACAGTGATCCAATGCCCCCACAGAAAAAAAATTCTAAGTTGTTTTCTGAGCTGGGACAGAGTATATGTATATGTTATACATACTCCAGGCCACCGGGTGCCAGTTGCTCCAGGCTAGTAGGTGCATCCTTGTTCCACCCAGAAAAGGTGCATCTATTGGATGCACCAATTCTGGTGCTTTGCCCGGCTCTTCTCACTTGCCCTGTTGCGGTGGCAAGTGTAGTAATTCTTGTTGGGTTGATGCCACCTTTGTATTGTCTGATGACATCAAGCCCACGGCTTAGTAATGAAGAGGAGTCTATAAGTCACATATCCATTACTAATCCTATAGTTATGTTGTAACTAAATACACATCAAGTATAAAGTCTTTTATTTGAAATAAAAACAAAACACACTTTTCCTTTTTTTAAAAAAATAACAAAAACAGCAGGTATACTCACCTAACAACCATTCCTTTGAAGCCTTCGTCTTCTGTAATAAAACAAAAATAAAAAGCAACCGTATCCCTCACATTTCCGTCATTCTGTCCCACGCTATAATCCATTTCTGGAGATAATTTTCAAACTGGAAGTTGCCAAGATATGACCTTTCAGGCTGAGAACCATTGATGAATGAGCTGCTGCAAGTGCAGCATCAGTGACTAGCGGTGACATCATCGAAGTTACCGCGGGTCGCTAAGGCTGCGTTCCCAGCTGGGCCCTTGAACTGCGGTGACCTTGGTGAGATCCCCGCTAGCACAGTGAAAAAGTCTCCTGGTGCCGTGCTGAGCTCAGAGAGCTCACCGCATTTCACTGTGAGAAAGTTTTCCCGGTGAACTCACCGCTGCACCTTGAGGCTTTTTCTCACTGTGAAAATGGTTATCTCACTGAAGTCACTGCAGTTCATAGGCCCAGCTGTAAACACATCCTCAGTGACTGTTCTAAATTTCAATGATGTCACCCCTGATCACTGATGCTGCGCTCACAACAGCTCATTCCTCAGTGGTTCTCAGCCTTGACCATCTTGGCACCGTCCAGGCTGAAAACTATTTATCCCCCGACATGGATTACAGCATGGGGCAGAATGATGGACAGGTGCTGGATATAGTTGTTTTATATTTTTGTTTTATTACAGGAGGCCATGACTTTGGTGGAATGGGTGATGACGTGAGTATGGTTTAATTTACAATCATTAACGGAGTTTGTGTCATTCTTTCAATTAAAAGACTTTACTTTATACTTGCTTTGTGTTTATTTATAATATAACTATAGGATTAGTAACGGATAGGTGACTTATTGACGCCTCTCCATTACTAGGCCATGGGTTGGATGTCTAAAAGATGCGCCTTTTATAGGTGGCTGTGGAAAGCCATTTTTAGGCTGAGGGGCCAATATCTATGGCCCTTTACCAGCCTGAGAATAACATCCCCCAGCTGTCTGCTTTAGCTTGGCTGATTGTCAAAAAATGGGGGGATCCCACACTCTTGTTTTAAATTGTTTATTTAAATAATTAAAAAATATGGCATGGGCACCCCTCTATTCTTGATAACTGACCTTACGAAAGCTGACAACTGAGGGTTGCAGGCCACGGCTGTGAGTCTTGCCTGGCTGGTTATCCAAAATACAAGGAAACTCACACCGTGTTTTTTCTTTCAATTATTCATTTAGAGTGCAGGCACCGGCTGATGAATACTCCCATCAGCGGCCACCTGCTCTTGTTAATATTAATGGCAGCAGGCATAGGCTGATGAGAGCAGTAGTCTCATCATCCGGCGCCAGTGACTGGAGGTAAACTTTTTACCTCTGATCACAACTGCGGGCTCGCGCTGTCATTTGACAGCATGGGAGCCAAAACTCTCTGACTGGTGGTAATGATTTTACCACCGATCAGAAACAGTGACTGCCATGCTGTCAAGTTCACCCGGGGGTGCCAAACCTGAACAGTAACACGGACTTTAGTACAGATGTCAAAATTGACTGTTCGGGCTCGCCCATCTCTAAATATGATGCTTTTTGGTAACTTTATGGTGTCATGTAATATTCTATTAACCCCTTCACCCACCAAGGCTGTTTTCACCTATATGACCAAGCAAAATTTTACAATTCTGAGCAGTGTCACTTTATGTGGTAAAAGCACTGGAACACTTCAACAGATCCCACTGTTTCGGAGACTGTTTTTTCATTACATATTGTGTTATGGATGAGTCACCGAAGGAGGAAAAAACAAAAATAATAGCTAAGCCCAGAAAACCAGAGAAGATGGAAGCTATCAGATTGCAGACCCCTGAACCTATCCACAACAACTAGCAGTAGCTGTGGGGGGTTCCTACGGTGCCCTAGACCCCTCGATCACAGCCGAGAACTAAATTAGCCTAAAGACAGAAAGGGGAAATCTAAACTGCCCCTGAGCAGACCCCAAAGCAATAGGCAGCCCCCAACATATAATGACTGTGAGGCAAAATGAAAAACACTAACACAGAGAGAAAGATAGGTTGAGCAAATGATGGGGCCCAAGCTAACTAAATAGGACAGGACAGAAAAGCTGCTGTCTGCAATCCGCAAAAACCCTATCCAAAAATGAACCAACAGACTGATAGGAAAAACAGGCCCTGAAGTTGCTAGGCTTCAAAAAGACTATATCAGCACTCAGATATATTCTGAAGACAGAGCCAGAGATCAACAGATCAGAGACAAAAATGGAATTCAGCTCACCCCCGGCCGGGGATGGCTGAACTCCAAAAAACAAGGCAAACAAAACCAGAACTAAAGTGTACAAAAGGCAGAGCAAAACTTAGCTTTGAGAAGCAGAAATCAGACTGGTCTCCAAGAATCCAGCAGGAAAATCACCGGCAAGGCAGCAGGGCGTCGGCTGCCTTATATCCAGTCATCAGTTCCTGTGACCCAGTCATAATCTACCTGCTCAGCTGTTTGGTAATCAGCCTCACTACCTTCCTTCACCAGAAGAGGGAGTTCATCGGATTCACTGGTGAAGGGAAAAATGAACTCACAACAGTACCTCCCCCTTGAGGAGGGGTCACCGAACCCTCATCCACGCCACAAGGGCGATCAGGGTGAGCCCGATGAAAGGCACGCACCAATCTTTTGGCATGAATATCAGAGGCAGAGACCCAGGAATTATCCTCCTGTCCATAACCCTTCCACTTAATCAAATACTGGAGTCTCCGTCTAGCCAGACTGGAATCCAGTATCTTCTCTACCTCATACTCCATGTTACCTTCAACCAATACAGGGTCAGGAGGTGCCACCCCAGGAACTACTGGTTCAACAAACCTCTTCAACAAGGACTTATGGAACACATTATGAATCTTAAACGTGACAGGAAGAGCCAACCGAAAAGAGACATGATTAATAATCTCCAAAATCTTGTAAGGTCCAATAAATATAGGCTTAAACTTAGGAGAAGCCACCTTCATAGCGATATTTTTTGATGACAACCAAACCATATCACCCACCTTAAGCTGGGGACCAATGGTCCTATGCCGGTTGGAAAACCGCTGGGCCATTTCCTGGGAGAGAGACAACTTATCCACCACTTGGTCCCAGATCTGATGCATTCTCTCCACCACAGTGTCAACACCTGGGCAGGCAGAAGGCTCCACCTGCCCTGAAGAAAATCGAGGATGAAACCCAAAGTTACAAAAAAAGGTGACATCAAAGAGGCAGAACTAGCTCTATTATTTAAAGCAAATTTGGCAAAGGGCAAAAATGAAACCCAATCATTCTGATCAGCCGAAATAAAACATCTCAAATACGACTCCAAAGTCTGGTTTGTTCTCTCCGTCTGCCCGTTCGTCTGAGGGTGAAACGCAGAGGAGAAGGACAACTGAATTCCCAGCTTGGAACAGAAAGTCCTCCAAAATCTAGACACAAACTGAACTCCTCTGTCAGACACAATGTTCTCCGGAATCCCGTGCAAGCGAACTACCTGTTGCAAAAACAAGGGCACCAACTCAGAGGAAGATAGCAACTTAGGGAGTGGTACAAGATGGACCATCTTAGAGAATCTATCACAAATCACCCAAATAACGGTCATTCTCTGAGAGACAGGCATATCAGAGATAAAATCCATTGAAATATGGGTCCATTGCTTCTTGGGCACCGGCAAAGGCATCAACAACCCACTAGAGCGAGAACAAGGTTTAGACCGGGAGCAAGTCCCACAGGACTGCACAAAATTCCTGACATCACGAGACAAGGCGGGCCACCAAAAAGACCGACTCACCAGATCTCTAGTACCAAAAATACCTGGATGACCAGCCAATGCAGAGCAATGAACTTCAGACATCACTCTCTTCCTCCACTGGTCAGGAACATACAACTTTCCACTGGGACAACGCTCAGGTTTGTCCTCCTGAAACTCTTCCAGAGCACGTCTCAAATCGGGCGAGATGGCAGAAAGAACTACTCACTCACCTAAGATGGTAGCAGGCTTGGTCACAACAGGAGAATCAGCAAAGAAACTCCTAGAGAGGGCGTCTGCCTTGACATTCTTAGTGCCAGGAAGAAAAGAGACCACAAAATCAAAACGTGTGAAAAACAAGGCCCACCTAGCCTGTCTAGGATTTAAGCGTTTGGCCGACTCCAGGTAAATCAAATTTTTGTGGTCAGTAAGGACCACGACCTGGTGTTTAGCTCCCTCCAACCAATGTCTCCACTCCTCAAATGCCCATTTCATGGCCAACAGTTCCCGATTCCCCACATCATAGTTACGTTCAGATGGGGAGAACTTTTGGGAAAAGAAAGCACAAGGATTCATTTTAGATGTCACATGATCTTTTGGGGACAAAACAGCTCCTGCACCAATCTCAGAGGCGTCCACCTCTACCTGAAATGGGAGTGAGACGTAAGGTTGCCGCAGAACCGGAGCAGAAGTGAATCTTCGCTTCAGCTCCTGAAAGGAAGAAACAGCCTCCGGAGACCAATTCAGCACATCAGCACCCTTCTTAGTCAAATCAGTCAATGGCTGGGCAATACTAGAAAAATTAGCAAAACCCAAAAACTTCTGGAGGGCCTTCAAAGAAGTGGGCTGAACCCAATCATAAATGGCCTGTACTTTGGCCGGGTCCATTTCAATAGTTGACAGAGACAAAATGAATCCCAAAAATGAAATCCTCTTTACCCCAAAAAGGCATTTCGATCCCTTGACATACAGGGAATTCTCCCTCAAAATCCGGAACACAGTCCGAACATGTTCCACATGAGAGTCCCAATCCTTGTAAAAGATCAAAATATCATCCAGATAGATAATCAAAAATTTATCCACAAAGTCTCGGAAAATATTGTTCATGAAGGATTGGAAGACAGAAGGGGCATTAGTGAGCCCAAAAGGCATCACCAGGTACTCAAAATGTCCCTCCGGAGTATTAAACGCCGTCTTCCATTCATCCCCATGCTTAATGCGAATAAGATTATACGCCCCCCTGAGGTCAAGCTTGGTAAACCAGCAAGCATCTTTAACTCTGGAGAATAGATCAGAAATCAGGGGTAACGGATACTGATATTTAACAGTAATTTTGTTGAGGGAACGATAGTCAATACAACGCCTTAATGAACCATCTTTTTTAGCCACGAAAAAAAACCCAGCACCTAAGGGTGAAGAGGATGGTCTAATATGACCCTTCTCCAACGACTCCTTAATATAGGATCACATAGCCTCGTGCTCGGGTACAGATAAATTGAAAAGCCGACCCTTGGGAAGTTTACACCCCGGGCATCAACTCAATTGCACAGTCATAACTCCTATGAGGAGGCAAAGACGCAGACTCATTCTCACTAAATACATCATAAAAGTCAGCCAAATAGTCAGGAACATCATGCGACTGGGGAGAGGTGGAGAAAACAGGAGCATCTTTAAGGGCACACCGACAACCCCAACTCACCACAGACACAGATTTCCAATCCAAAACTGGATTATGGATTTGCAACCAGGGTAACCCCAGAACAATGGTATCATGCAAATTATGCAACACCAAAAATCTGCAATTTTCTTGATGGTCTGGGGCGACCCGCATTACCACCTGGGTCCAAAACTGAGGTTTATTTTTCGCCAAAGGAGTCGCATCAATACCCCTCAAATGGATAGGCGTCCGCAAAGGCATCATAGGAAATCCACAACGTTTAGCAAAATCCAAGTCCATCAGGTTCAGAGCTGCTCCCGAATCCACAAAAGCCTTGGCGGAAAATGTGGACAGGGAGCAGATGAAAGTAATTGCCAGAAGAAACTTAGGTTGAACACCACCCACAGAAAACGTGTGAGCACAACGTTTCACTCGTTTAGGGCAGACAGAAATAATATGCGAGGCATCTCCACAAAAAAAACACAGGTTATTATGTCTTCTGAACTCCTGACGTTGCGCCCTGGACAAAACTCTATCACATTGCATAGGTTCAGACATTTGTTCAACAGGTGGCAATACGTCTCGTGCGGTCTTGTGTTCACGCAAACGCCGATCAACCTGAATGGCTAATGACAGAGAATCGTCAAGACCAGAGGGAACAGGAAATCCCACCATAGTATCTTTTACAGTTTCTGACAAACCTTTCCGAAAGAGAGCTGCCAAGGCATCATCATTCCAGGTAGTAAGGACCGCCCACTTTTGGAATTTTTGACAGTACAACTCTGCAGAATCCCGACCCTGGCTCAATGCCAACAGGGCCTTTTCAGCCTGATCAATAGCATTAGGTTCATCATACAACAACCCCAAGGCTTGAAAAAATGCATCCACATTATTTAGAATAGGATCATCAGGTTTCAAAGAAAACGCCCAATCCTGGGGATCGCCGCGCAGCAAATAGATGACAATTTTAACCTGCTGCGCGGAGCTCCCCGACGAGTTAGGCTTCAATATAAAAAATAATTTACAATTATTCTTGAAATTCAAAAATTTAGACCGATCCCCAAAAAACACATCAGGAGTGGGGATCTTTGGTTCAGCAGCATGTGAATGAGTATGATAGGCGGAAATTCCCCGCACTTCCGCAGTGAGCTGCTCCACACGATCAGACAATTGCTTCATCTCCATTGAGAGAAAAAAAAAATCCCCCTACGGCCTCAGAGATATAGAGGAAAAAATATACACAAAGAAATTCTGACTTTTTTTTTTTTTCTTACAATTCTTTCCTGCTATTGAGTACCCTAGGATCTGCGGTATGGCCGATGATTCTGTTATGGATGAGTCACCGAAGGAGGAAAAAACAAAAATAATAGCTAAGTCCAGAAAACCAGAGAAGTTGGAAGCTATCGGATTGCAGACCGCTGAACCTATCCACAACAACTAGCAGTAGCCGTGGGGGATTCCTACGGTGCCCTAGACCCCTCGATCACAGCCGGAGAACTAAATTAGCCTAAAGACAGAAAGGGGAAATCTAAACTGCCCCTGAGCAGACCCTAGCAATAGGCAGCCCCCAACATATAATGACTGTGAAGCAAGATGAAAAACACTATCACAGATAGAAAGATAGGTTGAGCAAATGATGGGGCCCAAGCTAACTAAATAGGACAGGACAGAAAAGCTGCTGTCTGCAATCCGCAAAAACCCTATCCAAACATGAACCAACAGACTGATAGGAAAAACAGGCCCTGAAGTCGCTAGGCTTCAAAAAGACTATATCAGCACTCAGGTATATTCTGAAGACAGAGCCAGAGATCAACAGATCAGAGACAAAAATGGAATTCAGCTCACCCCCGGCCGGGGATGGCTGAACTCCAAAAAACAAGGCAAACAAAACCAGAACTAAAGTGTACAAAAGGCAGAGCAAAACTTAGCTTTGAGAAGCAGAAATCAGACTGGTCTCCAAGAATCCAGCAGGAAAATCACCGGCAAGGCAGCAGGGCGTCGGCTGCCTTATATCCAGTCATCAGTTCCTGTAACCCAGTCATCATCTACCTGCTCAGCTGTTTGGTAATCAGCCTCACTACCTTCCTTCACCAGAAGAGGGAGTTCATCAGACCTCACTGGTGAAGGGAAAAATGAACTCACAACAATATTGTACTTCATGATATTGGTAAAAATTCTTCAATAGTGTGTTTGTAATATTGTGTAAACTTGTGCATATTTATAAAAAAAAACCTAAATTGGGCAACAATTTGGAAAATTTCATCATTCTAAAACCTTTTTTGTTTTTATGCCCTTAACCTCATTGCGACATGCGCCGCGGCAGTCATGTGCGGGTGTCAGCTGTATATAACATAAAAACGCAATATAAATCTGGTATTGCTGTAATCGCAACGACCCAAAAAATAAAGTCGTCTAATCACTTATACCATACAAGGAATGGCATAAAAAATAAATTAAACAATTTTTCACATGCTGTTGATTTTTTCATTCTGCCTCCCAAAGATCGCAGTAAGGCAGTAAGGCTCGGTGCACATTTATCCTGGGCTCTGCACTGAGTGCTTATGGAGCACCCCGCAGGGCCTTAGGTTACTCGGTACCGGGCCCGTTAACTTCAGTGGGGGATGTCACGGTGATGGTGACCCGGTCCCTGGCCCTGGGCGTCCAGTAATAAAATTGAGGAAAGATGTGTGATGTTTAAGTGTGACGCCACCTGTGGTGTTTGGAAATTAATGGCCAACGCTGCGGTTTTTAGTCCCCTGGGGCTGATGGTGACAAAGCCAAGATGGTCCAGCTCCCCACGGGTAGAGCGAGGACCCCAGGGCAAATATAGTTGATTAATAGTTCAGATGGCGGTGAACATTGGGGTGCAGAAAAATAAGAGAAGGACACAGAGAGGTGCAGTTTCTTTACCTTTTACTTGCAAGTGTTTGCAATCCGGAGTACCACATACAGGTGATGGATTGAGTCCGGCAATCCTGGAGGCATTCAGGGGATCCACCCTGCCAGGTGGGGGTTTGGGACCTTCCTTCTGCGCTTTGTGTGCGGGTCTCTGCTGTTTGTAACTAAGCTGCGACCCTCTATTGTGTGATGGTTTCTCTAACCTGTACAGCTGTCAGCGTGAACGTATTCCACGGGTACTGTCCTTTTCACCATCAGCCCCGGGCTCCTGATTCGCTGCCGTGCCCTCAGGTGTTCAATGTCGCTCAGGAACTTGCAGTCTCCTGTACTACCAGATTCGGCGGTCAGGACATACAGCTTCTGCCCACCCCAGGACTCTGGCGTCCCTTTTCTATATCAGCGCTTCGCTCTGGGGTCAGCTATATGCAATTTTAGCTTCCCCAGAGCCTCTAGTCTCTCTGCTCCTTTCCTTTCCCTCTTCACAGTTCCGTTCCCTGTCTTCAACTGACTGGATCTTCCAGAAAAATCCTTTACCTCAGGCTTAATTGTCTTGTCATCTGCTCAGCTGCTCTCGTTTCCATGACAACTCCCCTGTTTTCTCTCACAGCTGACTGCTGACTCACTAACCCCATCTGCTGGCCAGAATTTATAAGGAAGCTCCCCTTTCTGACCTGCAGCAGAAATTGTCATGTAATCTATGTTACCTGGCATGGGGGCCCCACTTCTGCCTCCAGGCATAACTTTACCCCTTAGAGGGAGGCAATGTCACTGTGACAACCGGACTCTGGGGTGTCACACTTACAGCGGGGTTTCCATGTAAATCTCTGATGATACCGAAAGAACCTCTGGCTGAAGATTCCCTATAATGAGGCAGATGGCGGCACCTTGGAAGTCTTCTGACCTGTGATCTGGCTGTGTCCGTCTTTTTAGGATTGCATAAAAGTGTCGATGGCCATAGTTTTGAGCTCCTCTGAATCAAAGGACACCGCGGAACAGAGGCCATACTGAGTCCAGAGTAGCTCTGCTGGTTCACTATAGTGAATGGATCCATCGAGGGTTTCATCAGAATCACGTCACTCAGAGATTTATATGAAAAGCCCAACGTAAGTTGTAATAACTGTGATGCCAAATGTTATGTAAAATGTTCCCAATAAAAGCTTCCATTCAATCCACAAAAAAAACAAGCTGCCACTCAGATCTGTCATCTGTTAATGAAAATATAGGGGTCTTCGATGTTATTGGTAGCACAAAGATTCTGGAAAAGCAAAATGGCTCTTCTCTCGTCAAAAGAAATTCTGCAGATTCTCCGCTCCCAAATCCAAATGCCCCCCACCTTCTGAGCCCCAGTGTGCCTAAACCACATATAGGACATGTTTGGCATTTCTGTAGTGAAGAGAGCCCACCTAATTTACAGGTGGCTGTCTACATAAGCATGAGCTGGGCATAATGTACTGGTCACTACAATGGCAGCAACCACTGCTGCCTGTTTCTGGAAAACACCCATGGAGTCAAAAACCATCACTAAATCTGTAGATAAATTCCCAAAGGGTTATAATTTCCTAAATGGGGTCACTTGAGGGACATTCTGCTTTTCCAGCACTGAGGGGCTCTTTATATGGAATCCTCAAATTAGTCTAGGAAAATCTGAGCTCCTGAAGGCAAATAGCTCTCTGTCCCACCTGAGTCTCTCTGCATGGCTAATCAGTACTGTACAACCAGATATGGGGTATTTTTACATTCAGCAGAAATTGTGGGATAAATTGTGGTGCCATTTTTACCCTTTTCCCAGTGCGAAAATGTAAAACTTGGGGCTAACACAAAATCTTGGTGGTAAAAATGTAAATTATTTTTTGTTCACTGCCCAATGGTATAAAAGTTTGTGATACACTTGTGGCGCCATAATCACAGAACCCCAAGATGAACTCATTGAGAGTTCACTTAAGGGGGAGTTTCAGCTGTTCTGGCCCTCAGGGACTCTGTTAATGTAACATGGCATCATCAAACAAGTGCAGGAAAATTTGCACTGTAATATGGCACAATTTCCATTCTGAGATTTGCACTGTGCCTCAAAAGTAGTTTTCGACCACATATGGGATATCGGTGAACTCAGGAGAAATTGAACAACAAACTTTGGGGTCCATTTTCTCCTTTTGCCCTTGTGAAAATACAAAATTTGTAGCTAATAAAAGCTTTTTGTGGGAAAAATGATTTTTTTTATTTTCATGGCTTAATCATTATAAACTTATATGAAGCACCTGGGGTTTCAAGGTGCTCAATACACATCTAGATAAGGTCCCAAAGGGGTCTATTTTCCAAAACAGTGTCACTTGTGGGGGTTTCCACTGTTTAGGCACATCAGGGGCTCTTCAAATTTTGTATTCAAAAAGTCAATGGCGCTCGTTCTCTTCCAAGTCCTGCCGTGCACCCAAACAGTAGTATTCCCCCACATATTGGGTATTGGCGTTATCAGGAGAAATTTCACAGCAAACTGTATGGAGCAATTTCTCCTGTTACCCTTATGAAAATGCAAAATATGGAGCTAAAAAATATTTATTTGGGGAAAATGTGATTTTTTTTTTCCTTCCACGATTCTATGCTATAAATTTCCATGAAGCACCTGTGGGTTCAAGGTGCTCAATACACAACTAGATAAGTTCCATAAGGGGTCTAGTTTCCAAAGTGATGTCATTTGTGGGGGTTTCCAGTGTTTAGGCAAATCAGGAGCTATTCAAACGCAACATGGGATCCCCTAATTATTCCATAAATTTTGCATTCCAAAAGTCAAATGGTGCTCCTTCCCTTCTAAGCCCTGCCGTGTGTCCAAACAGTTGTTTTCCTCCACATATTGGGTATCGGCATACTCAGGAGAAATTGCACAACAAATTGTATGGCACAATTTCTCCATCTACCCCTACCCTTATGTAAATGCAAAATTTGGAGCTAAAAAGATTTATTTGGGAAAAATGTGATTTATTTTATTTCCAAGGCTTTACGTTATAAACTTCTGTGAACCTCCTGTGGGTACAAGCTGCTCAATACATACCTAGATAAGTTCCCTAAGGGGTCTAGTTTCCAAAACGGTGTGATTTGTTGGGGGATTCCACTGTTTAGGCACATCAGGGGCTCTCCAAATATGACATGGCAACCGCTAATTATTCCAGCATATTTTACATTGAAAATAATCAAATGGTGCTCCTTCCCTTCCGAGCCCTGTCGTGTGCCCATACAGTAGATTTAACCCACATATGGGGTATCGGCATGCTTTTCCCCAGTTACCCTTGTGAAAGTAAAAAAAAAATAGGTCTAAAGGAAAATTTTTGTGAAAGAAAAGTAAATGTTTATTATTTACTTCCACATTCCAAAAATTCCTGGAAAGCACCTGAAAGACCGATAAACTTCTTGAAAGTGGTTTTGAGTACCATGAGTGGTGCAGTTTTAAGAAGGGTTTCATTTTTGGGTATTTTCTGCCATACAGGCCCCTCAATGTCACTTCAAGTGTGAGGTGGTCCCAAAAAATGGTTTTGCAAATTTTGCTGTAAAAATGAGAAATCGCTGGTCAACTTTTAACCCTTATAACATCCTAACAAAAAAAAATTTGCTTCCAAAATTGTACTGATGTGAAGTAGACATGTGGAAAATGTTATATGTTAACCATTTTGTGCAATATTACTTTCTGATTTAAGGGCATAAAAATTCTGAGTTTTAAAACTGCTAAATTTTTGCCAAATTTCAATTTTTTTCACAAATAAACCCAAGTAATTTCAGAGAAATTTTACCACTATCATAAAGTACTATCATAAAGTACAATATGTCATGAGAAAACATTAAATACATTATGTTTCCCACATGTCTACTTTACATCAGCATAATTTTTGAAACATAATTTTTTTTTGTTAGGAAGCCAAAAGGGTTAAAATTTGAGCAGCAATTTCTCGTTTTTTTCAACAAAATTTACAAAACCATTTTTTTAGGGACCACATTAAATTTGAAGTGACTTTGATAGGAATATATGACATAAAATACCCAAAAGTGATGCCATTCTAAAAACTGCACCCCAAATCTTTTGTGCAATTTCTCCTGAGCATGCCAATAACCCATGTGCGGGGTAAAACCACTGTTTGTGTGCATGGCAAGCCCCGGAAGGGAAACAGAGTCATATGACTTTTTGAATGCAAAATTTGATGGAATAATTAGTGGATGCCATGTTGCGTTTTGAGAGCTCCTGATGTGCCTAAACAGTTGAAACCCCCCACAAGTGACACTATTTTGAAAACTAGACCCCTCAGAGAACTTATCTAGAAGTGTGGTGAGCACCTTGAATACCCAAATACTTCACTGAAGTTTATAAGATTGATCCATGAAAAAAAAAATCACATTTTTCTCACAAAAATGCTTTTTATACCCCTGCTTTGCTTAGGCCTCTAAAACTTGACATGTACACAAAGCTCCTGGAAGATTTCCCAAATAATTCCCCAAATTTTGAATTTTCATAAGGGTAGCAAGACAAATTGCATCATACAATTTGTTGTGCAATTTCTCCTGAGCACGTCAATACCCCATATGTGGGAGAAAACTACTGTTTGAGTGCATGGTAGGGCTCGGAATATAAAGAACGCCATTTGACTTTTTGAATCAAAAATTTGCTGAAATCATTAGCAGATGCCATGTTGCATTTGGTGTGCACCTGATAGCCTAAGCAGTGGAAACACACCACAAGTGACACCAATGTTGAAAAAAGACCCCTCCTGGAACTTATCTAGATGTGTGGTGAGTAGTGTTGAGCATTCCGATACCGCAAGTATCGGGTATCGGCCGATATCAGCGGTATCGGAATTCCGATACTTAATTCCGATACTTTTTTCATATCGGATTCCGGGATCGGAATTGGAATAGGAAGTTCCCATCATGCTATGAGCCTGCTTGCTTTGATTAAGCCAATGGGAATCCTCCGAAGTGTGGGCACATCCTGTTAGGCATGTAGGCATGTTAACTATTGGCATGGCTGTGATTGGCTGCCGAAATGATGTCATGATGCACTATAAAAGCCACCGCAGCCGCCATTTCTGGTCACTCTGCTGTGAATTCAGTTAGGGACAGGCTGCTGTAGAAGACTGTGAGGGACAGTTAGAAATAGCGATTCTAAAAACAATATTGTGCTTTATCCAGGCTACATAAACCACCACTGTAGCTTGCTTTTCCCTAGCAGCGCTGTTTTCACAGCTGTCTGCAAGGGCTGTGTGAGTGCAGCTCACGCTGTGGAGTGGGTCCTGCAGCCACGTCAGGCTGTAGGCCACCCAGTGTGATCACTGCTGCCTCATACATCTTTTATTTTTTGAGCTGCATTTTTTAAATAATTTCAATCTAGTGTGCTTCCATCCGTATCCATATACGTTGGTTGCAAACACTAGTAGTAGACAGCGGAGCCTTTCTGCAGCCTTTCAGTGCTAGTGTCCACTTTGCTGCACTGTTCACGGCTGTCTGAGAGGTCTCTGACTGTGTGTGAGTGCAGCTCACGCTGAGTAGTGTGTCCTGCAGCTACGTCTGGCTGTAGGACGCTCAGCGTGCGTCACTGCCTCACACATATTTTTATTTGAGTGCAGCTCATTTTTTCTTCTATTAGTGTGCATCCATCCATCTCCATCTACGGTGGTTGCAAACACTATATAGGAGTACACAGCGGAGCCTTTCTGCAGCCTGTCAGTGCCAGTGCCCACTTAGCTGCACTGTTGACGGCTGTCTGAGAGGTCTCTGACTGTGTGTGAGTGCAGCTCACGCTGAGTAGAGTGTCCTGCAGCTACGTCTGGTTGTAGGACGCTCAACGTGCGTCACTGCCTCACACATATTTGTCTCTGAGTGCAGCTCATTTTTTCTTCTCCTATTAGTGTGCATCCATCCGTATCCATCAACATTGGTTGGTTGCAAACACTATATAGGAGTAGATAGAGGAGCCTTTTTTTCTGGCTTGTGCCCTGCCGGCGCAGCCAGATTAGTATTACCCAATTTTTTTGGAGCCTCATCTTTTGCATTGTAGGTTACCTGCCTGCATTGTAATAGCTCCAAAAAGTTGGTGATACTATCAGTTTCAATTCTTTGTTCTCATACTTTGAGTTTGTTTCAAACAAAGAAACCACATAAAAAGTTCACCAAACACTACATTTTGAACTTGTGTAGGCCACATCAGCTCCTATTAAAGTCTAGTCCACACACACACACTTCATAAAATTAGTGTTTCTTGTACCTGTAACCAGCTGTTCAGGAATAAGCACACTAAGGCCCCCCTTTGTCCTTTTTTGCCTATCTTAAGCAGTCTTGCAAGATGAAGAAGGCAGGGAGTAAGGCGCGGGGGCGTGGGCGTGGAGTTTCAGCAGGGAGAGGACGTGGGGATTCTGCAGGGAGAGGACGTGGGGATTCTACAGGTAGAGGACGTGGGGATTCTGGGCCTGCTGCGGGCACCAGTGGATCAGCATCCCCCAGTTTTAGCAGGCAACAGTCCTTTATGCGCAGCTTTGTAGGACCTCAACGTACCCCACTGCTGCGGGAGGAACAAATTGAAGCCGTTGTCGGATGGATGGCAGCTAACGCATCGACTTCAATTACTTCCGCATCCTCTCAGGGTCAGAGCACCGAAGAGCAACCATCTGTCTCTTCACCACCTGCCAAAGTGCCCAGGCAGTCAGAGAGACATGGACAGGAGCCATCACAATCTCTACTTCTGTTCTCGGAATCTGTTGGCTTGGAAAGAGGGGGCCAGCCAAGCAGCATTCCTGAATGTGAAGAAGAGGGAGTATGCAGTGATGCGCAACTTCTTTGTCCCTCTGAATCTGAAGAGGCGAGTGGGCCAGTGCCTATGGTCAGCACACCTCAGTACGCATCAGATGATGACGAGACTCAGTTGCCACTTTCTGGTGCGTACGGTGCTGGCGAGACAACCCCGGAGAAGCAGCTGTTTGAAGAGGGGAGGGAAGATGATGAGGTCCTTGACCCATCATGGCGTGAGCAACAGGAAGGTGGTGGGAGCAGCTCGGAGGAAGAGATTCCCCTACCGGCCAAAACAGGAGGCAGAGGGAGGGGGAAGACTTGGTTGCCTGTACCCTCCACTTCGGCACCCGTTAGGAGCATTCCTCCTTCCAAAGGCAAACCGGGCGCTCACAAGAGTTGCAGTGCGTGGTCCTTTTTTGACACAGTTGCAGATGACATTTGCTTTGTCAAATGCAAGCTGTGTCATCAGAGAGTCAAAAGAGGGAGAAATGTCAGCAACCTCAATACCACAAATATGTGGAAACATGTGCGCACCAAGCATGAGTTGGAGTTGCATAGACACCCTCAAGACGTAGGCCAACGTACAGCACCACCTACCACCTCTTCAGTTCGTGTTGGGCCCTCTTCCTCCAGCTCACACACTGCTGGTTCGGCTTCCTCACAGGATCGCCAAGGAAGAACCTCTGCCACTGTTGTCCGGAGACCCTGTCAGATTCCACCCATAACAGCACGTTCCCATCCATCACAGCCATCGGTAGCACAGGCATGGGATAAAAGGCGCCCTTACTCGGCAAACCATCCCCGAGCACAGTCTCTGAATGCTGGCATTGCCAAACTTCTGGCAGTTGAAATGCTGTCATTCAGGCTGGTGGACACTGACACCTTCCGGGACTTAATGGCATTGGCAGTCCCCCAATACAACGTGCCCAGCCGCTTTTATTTCAGCAGGCGAGCCGTCCCTGCCCTGCAGAAACATGTTGAGGGCAAAATAAAACATGCGCTACTAAACGCCGTTAGTAGCAAGGTCCACCTGACCACCGATGCGTGGACCAGTAACCATGGACAGGGACGATACCTTTCCCTCACTGCCCACTGGGTCAATGTTGTGGAGCCGGGTACGGATCTGGAGAGTGGCGCTGTACGTGTTCTTCCAACGCCACGGATTGCAGGACTCCAGTCTGTACACATAGACTCCTCCTCCTACTCAAGTTCCTCAGAAACAGCAGAGCAGGAGCCTGTTACGACCGATATGAGCACAGCCGTGGCCAAACGTCAACAGGCTGTACTCAAATTAATTTCTTTGGGGAATCGAAGCCACACAGCGCAGGAGCTCTGGAATGCTATCAAGCTGGAGAGCGATGTGTGGTTTGGGCCAGCGAATCTCCAGCCGGGCTTGGTAGTGTGTGACAATGGCCGAAATCAGGTGGCAGCTCTTGGCCTAGGCAACCTCACACACATCCCATGTCTGGCACATGTTCTTAACTTGGTCGTGCAGAGCTTTCTGAGGGACTATCCGGATCTTGATGCACTGTTGCACAAGGTCCGCATAGAGTGCGCTCACTTGCGACGTTCCAGCACGGCAAGATCGCGCCTCGCTGCTCTGCAGCGACGATTTGGCCTTCCAGAACATCGCATCATATGTGACCTACCCACCCGGTGGAATTCAACGTTACATATGTTGGAGCGGTTGTGTGAGCAGCAGGCAGCAGTCATGGAGTACCAGCTGCATCAGGCGCAAACAAGTCGCACTGTGCGCCGTTCACACTTCAGCACCATTGAGTGGGCCTCTATGAAGGACATCTGCCTCGTTTTGCGTGCCTTCGATGAATCCACGCGGATGGCGAGTGCAGATGATGCACTAGTCAGCATGACTGTCCCCCTTATCTGCCTGCTTCAACAAACACTGCACTAAGGGATGAGGTTTCAGAAGAGGTGGAGGATGAGGAGTCCCAAATGCCATCTGCTTCTGGACAGTCTGCGCTACGTGTTTCCTCACAAAGGCCTAGGCAGGGGACACTTTGTGAGGAGGATGAGGAGGAGTCGATGGAGGAGGAAGACATCTCTCCAGAGGAGGGAGGTACACAAACCTCTACTCAGTATGTACAGCGAGGGTGGGGTGATGCAGAGCAGGTCGAGGTCACGCCTCAAACAGGGGACAGCGGTTCTTTGGCAGTTGGGAGTCTGCAGCACATGGTTGATTTCATGCTGCAGTGCCTGAGAAACGACCGCCGCATCGCCCACATTCTCGTCTCGGCTGATTATTGGGTGTACACCCTCCTAGATCCTCGCTACCGGGACAGCGTACAAAGGCTCATACCAACGTTGAACCGGGAGCGTAAAATGCGGGAGTACGAAGAGTCACTGGTGCAGTCCATAATGTTTTCCATTCCACCCGACAGCATTGTTGCAAGTGCTTTACAAAGCAGCTCTGTGCGTCGAGGCAGTGGAGGAAACTCTGCACAAAGAGGGAGCAGAGGCAGTGCCGCAGCACAAGGCAAGACCACTATGGCCCAAATGTGGCAAAGTTTTGTGTGTCCACCACAATTGTCTACACCATCAGCGACGCCTCGAGTCAGCAGGAGGCAACGCTTCCGTCAGATGGTGTCAGACTACATGTCTTGCCATGTCGCTGTACTCCCAGATGGCTCTTCCCCCTTCAAGTTTTGGGTCTCTAAGCTGGATACATGGCCAGAGCTTAGCCAGTATGCATTGGAGGTGCTGGCTTGCCCTGCTGCCAGTGTATTATCGGAACGTGTCTTTAGTGCCGCAGGTGGTGTACTAACAGACCGTCGCACGCGACTATCTTCCGATAATGTTGACCGGCTGACTTTTCTGAAAATGAACAAGGCCTGGATCTCCAAAGACTTTGCCATTCCTCTTACAGACTAAATTAGTGGTTGGCAACTGTATCCAGGTCTGCTGGTGTGTTCATTTTTCTACCACCTGAACTATAATCCCTGTGCTTCAACACAGCCAGTTGTCGCTCAGATGTGTCGTCTGCACAGAGAAACACACTAGCTCCTGTGTTACTGGGGTTCAGTAATGCCAGCTGATCCCCTGCTGTGTGGACGGCAGAGTCACCAGCTCCATCAACATTCAAACCACTACTGATTTTTAACCGTGCCCAACTTAGGTCTCTGGCTCCACTGTCTCTACTATTTCCCCTGACCTCCAACCCCGCCATCTACATCTCTGAAGTGGCGTCAGCACAATCTACACTTGTTCCTGTGTTCCTGTGGCTCAGTCCCATCAGTTTATCCCCTGATGTGTGTCCGGCAAGGTCTCCTGCTCTGTCCACATTCCCATAACCAGTAGTGGGAATGAGGACAGAGCTGGCGAACTTGCCGGACAAACATCAGGGGATCAACTGATGGGACTGAGCACCAGTAACACAGGAACAAGTGTAGATTGTGCTGACGCCACTTCAGAGATGTAGCTGGCGGGGTTGTAGGCCAGGGTAAATAGTAGAGACAGTGGAGCCAGAGGCCTAAGTGGAGCATGGTTAGAATCAGTAGTAGTCCACAACCTCCATAAAAACCGCTGCCCATTGGCCTCTGCATGCGGCATGCGTAATCCTGGGCACCAACAGCGTCAGTTGGTGTTCAGAAGTGTCGTCTCCACAGAGCCAAACACATTCGTTCAAGTGTTAGTGGGGTTCAGCACTGCCAGCTGTTCCCCTGCTGTGGAGATGGCAAGTCTCCTGCTGCCTTCACCTGCCAAAATCCAGTAGGCCCCAGCCTGCTCCTCGCCTAATCCTGGGCTCCAACAGCGTCAGTTGGTGTTCAGAAGTGTCGTCTCCACAGAGCCAAACACATTCGTTCAAGTGTTAGTGGGGTTCAGCACTGCCAGCTGTTCCCCTGCTGTGGAGATGGCAAGTCTCCTGCTGCATTCACCTGCCAAAATCCAGTAGGCCCCAGCCTGCTCCTCGCCTAATCCTGGGCTCCAACAGCGTCAGTTGGTGTTCAGAAGTGTCGTCTCCACAGAACCAAACACATTCGTTCAAGTGTTAGTGGGGTTCAGCACTGCCAGCTGTTCCCCTGCTGTGGAGATGGCAAGTCTCCTGCTGCATTCACCTGCCAAAATCCAGTAGGCCCCAGCCTGCTCCTCGCCTAATCCTGGGCTCCAACAGCGTCAGTTGGTGTTCAGAAGTGTCGTCTCCACAGAGCCAAACACATTCGTTCAAGTGTTAGTGGGGTTCAGCACTGCCAGCTGTTCCCCTGCTGTGGAGATGGCAAGTCTCCTGCTGCCTTCACCTGCCAAAATCCAGTAGGCCCCAGCCTGCTCCTCGCCTAATCCTGGGCTCCAACAGCGTCAGTTGGTGTTCAGAAGTGTCGTCTCCACAGAACCAAACACATTCGTTCAAGTGTTAGTGGGGTTCAGCACTGCCAGCTGTTCCCCTGCTGTGGAGATGGCAAGTCTCCTGCTGCATTCACCTGCCAAAATCCAGTAGGCCCCAGCCTGCTCCTCGCCTAATCCTGGGCTCCAACAGCGTCAGTTGGTGTTCAGAAGTGTCGTCTCCACAGAACCAAACACATTCGTTCAAGTGTTAGTGGGGTTCAGCACTGCCAGCTGTTCCCCTGCTGTGGAGATGGCAAGTCTCCTGCTGCATTCACCTGCCAAAATCCAGTAGGCCCCAGCCTGCTCCTCGCCTAATCCTGGGCTCCAACAGCGTCAGTTGGTGTTCAGAAGTGTCGTCTCCACAGAACCAAACACATTCGTTCAAGTGTTAGTGGGGTTCAGCACTGCCAGCTGTTCCCCTGCTGTGGAGATGGCAAGTCTCCTGCTGCCTTCACCTGCCAAAATCCAGTAGGCCCCAGCCTGCTCCTCGCCTAATCCTGGGCTCCAACAACGTCAGTTGGTGTTCAGAAGTGTCGTCTCCACAGAGCCAAACACATTCGTTCAAGTGTTAGTGGGGTTCAGCACTGCCAGCTGTTCCCCTGCTGTGGAGATGGCAAGTCTCCTGCTGCCTTCACCTGCCAAAATCCAGTAGGCCCCAGCCTGCTCCTCGCCTAATCCTGGGCTCCAACAGCGTCAGTTGGTGTTCAGAAGTGTCGTCTCCACAGAGCCAAACACATTCGTTCGAGTGTTAGTGGGTTTCAGCACTGCCAGCTGTTCCCCTGCTGTGGAGATGGCAAGTCTCCTGCTGCCTTCACCTGCCAAAAACAACAGGCCCCAGCCTGCTCCTCGCCTAATCCTGGGCTCCAACAGCGTCAGTTGGTGTTCAGAAGTGTCGTCTCCACAGAGCCAAACACATTCGTTCAAGTGTTAGTGGGGTTCAGCACTGCCAGCTGTTCCCCTGCTGTGGAGATGGCAAGTCTCCTGCTGCCTTCACCTGCCAAAATCCAGTAGGCCCCAGCCTGCTCCTCGCCTAATCCTGGGCTCCAACAGCGTTAGTTGGTGTTCAGAAGTGTCGTCTCCACAGAGCCAAACACATTCGTTCAAGTGTTAGTGGGGTTCAGCACTGCCAGCTGTTCCCCTGCTGTGGAGATGGCAAGTCTCCTGCTGCATTCACCTGCCAAAATCCAGTAGGCCCCAGCCTGCTCCTCGCCTAATCCTGGGCTCCAACAGCGTCAGTTGGTGTTCAGAAGTGTCGTCTCCACAGAACCAAACACATTCGTTCAAGTGTTAGTGGGGTTCAGCACTGCCAGCTGTTCCCCTGCTGTGGAGATGGCAAGTCTCCTGCTGCATTCACCTGCCAAAATCCAGTAGGCCCCAGCCTGCTCCTCGCCTAATCCTGGGCTCCAACAGCGTCAGTTGGTGTTCAGAAGTGTCGTCTCCACAGAGCCAAACACATTCGTTCAAGTGTTAGTGGGGTTCAGCACTGCCAGCTGTTCCCCTGCTGTGGAGATGGCAAGTCTCCTGCTGCATTCACCTGCCAAAATCCAGTAGGCCCCAGCCTGCTCCTCGCCTAATCCTGGGCTCCAACAGCGTCAGTTGGTGTTCAGAAGTGTCGTCTCCACAGAGCCAAACACATTCGTTCAAGTGTTAGTGGGGTTCAGCACTGCCAGCTGTTCCCCTGCTGTGGAGATGGCAAGTCTCCTGCTGCATTCACCTGCCAAAATCCAGTAGGCCCCAGCCTGCTCCTCGCCTAATCCTGGGCTCCAACAGCGTCAGTTGGTGTTCAGAAGTGTCGTCTCCACAGAACCAAACACATTCGTTCAAGTGTTAGTGGGGTTCAGCACTGCCAGCTGTTCCCCTGCTGTGGAGATGGCAAGTCTCCTGCTGCATTCACCTGCCAAAATCCAGTAGGCCCCAGCCTGCTCCTCGCCTAATCCTGGGCTCCAACAGCGTCAGTTGGTGTTCAGAAGTGTCGTCTCCACAGAGCCAAACACATTCGTTCAAGTGTTAGTGGGGTTCAGCACTGCCAGCTGTTCCCCTGCTGTGGAGATGGCAAGTCTCCTGCTGCATTCACCTGCCAAAATCCAGTAGGCCCCAGCCTGCTCCTCGCCTAATCCTGGGCTCCAACAGCGTCAGTTGGTGTTCAGAAGTGTCGTCTCCACAGAGCCAAACACATTCGTTCAAGTGTTAGTGGGGTTCAGCACTGCCAGCTGTTCCCCTGCTGTGGAGATGGCAAGTCTCCTGCTGCATTCACCTGCCAAAATCCAGTAGGCCCCAGCCTGCTCCTCGCCTAATCCTGGGCTCCAACAGCGTCAGTTGGTGTTCAGAAGTGTCGTCTCCACAGAGCCAAACACATTCGTTCAAGTGTTAGTGGGGTTCAGCACTGCCAGCTGTTCCCCTGCTGTGGAGATGGCAGTCTCTCCTGCTGTCTCCGCATTACAAAGACAGTAGGCCTCTGCCTACACCCTCCTATTTCCTGGGCTTCAACACAGCCAGTTGTAGTTCGGAAGTGCCGTCCACACGGAAAGAGATACTTGCTCCCGTGTCTCAGTGGGGTTCAGTAACGTCAGCTGATCCCCTGCTGTGTGGATGGCAGTCTCTCCTGCTGTCACCTCATTCAAAATTCAGTAGGCCTCTGCCTACACCCTCCTATTTCCTGGGCTTCAACACAGCCAGTTGTAGTTCGGAAGTGCCGTCCACACGGAAAGAGATACTTGCTCCCGTGTCTCAGTGGGGTTCAGTAACGTCAGCTGATCCCCTGCTGTGTGGATGGCAGTCTCTCCTGCTGTAAACTCATTCAAAATACAGTAGGCCTCTGCCTACACCCTCCTATTTCCTGGGCTTCAACACAGCCAGTTGTAGTTCGGAAGTGCCGTCCACACGGAAAGAGATACTTGCTCCCGTGTCTCAGTGGGGTTCAGTAACGTCAGCTGATCCCCTGCTTTGTGGATGGCAGTCTCTCCTGCTGTAAACTCATTCAAAATACAGTAGGCCTCTGCCTACACCCTCCTATTTCCTGGGCTTCAACACAGCCAGTTGTAGTTCGGAAGTGCCGTCCACACGGAAAGAGATACTTGCTCCCGTGTCTCAGTGGGGTTCAGTAATGTCAGCTGATCCCCTGCTGTGTGGATGGCAGTCTCTCCTGCTGTCACCTCATTCAAAATTCAGTAGGCCTCTGCCTACACCCTCCTATTTCCTGGGCTTCAACACAGCCAGTTGTAGTTCGGAAGTGCCGTCCACACGGAAAGAGATACTTGCTCCCGTGTCTCAGTGGGGTTCAGTAACGTCAGCTGATCCCCTGCTGTGTGGATGGCAGTCTCTCCTGCTGTAAACTCATTCAAAATACAGTAGGCCTCTGCCTACACCCTCCTATTTCCTGGGCTTCAACACAGCCAGTTGTAGTTCGGAAGTGCCGTCCACACGGAAAGAGATACTTGCTCCCGTGTCTCAGTGGGGTTCAGTAACGTCAGCTGATCCCCTGCTTTGTGGATGGCAGTCTCTCCTGCTGTAAACTCATTCAAAATACAGTAGGCCTCTGCCTACACCCTCCTATTTCCTGGGCTTCAACACAGCCAGTTGTAGTTCGGAAGTGCCGTCCACACGGAAAGAGATACTTGCTCCCGTGTCTCAGTGGGGTTCAGTAATGTCAGCTGATCCCCTGCTGTGTGGATGGCAAAGTCTCCTGCTGCCTACACAGTCGTACCACTACTGATTTTTAACCGTGCTCCAATTAGGCCTGTGGCTCCACTGTCTCTCGTATTTCCCCTGTCCTCCAACCCTGCCAGTTACAGCTCCGAAGTGGCGTCTGCACAATCCACACTTGTTCCTGTGTTACAGGTGTTCAGTCCGATCAGTTAATCCCCTGATGTGTGTCCGGCAATGTCGCCTGCTCTGTCCACATTCCCATTATCGGAATGTGGACAGAGCAGGCGACATTGCCGGACACACATCAGGGGATTAACTGACCGGACTGAACACCTGTAACACAGGAACAAGTGTGGATTGTGCAGACGCCACTTCGGAGCTGTAACTGGCGGGGTTGGAGGACAGGGGAAATACGAAAATCAGTGAATCCACAGGCCTAAGTGGAGCTTGGTTCAAATTAGTAGTCTACAACCGATCTTAAAATTTCTTCAATGCAGCCTAAGCCTGCTCCGTGCTTGTCCCTGGGCTTCAACACAGCCAGTTGTTGCTCGGAAGTGCCGTCTTCACAGAGTAAAACACTAGCTCCTGTGTTTGTGGGGTTCAGTAACGTCAGCTGTTCCCCTGCTGTTTTGATGGCAATCTGTCCTGCTGCCTCCCAATTGACAGCACATCAGGCCTCAGCCTGCTAAGTGCTTGTCCTGGGCTCCAACATCGCCAGTTGCTGCTCATAACTGACTTTGGCACGGGTACTCCCTCCTGCCCAGCTTGGTTCCAGCCCTGCCTGCTGTTTCCGGGAAGTGTCAATGTCAGTTTGCCACCCCAAGTTGCCATGTCGTGTTGCGGTTGGGTTAGCCGAGGCTAGGGTGCCAGCAGTTTAGGTGCTTCCTATGTGGACTGCGGGTTCTGGTAAGAAAGGTTTGTTCCATAGTGCCAGTAGGACAAGCACCCCCTGTAGGACTGTGTGATTCGGTAACTGCGGCCAGCTTGCGGCATGCCAACTTTGCTTTTCAGGGGTAACTTCTGATACCCCTCCGGGTTCCAGCACCGTCAGCTGGTTCTCATCAGAGCCTTTGGCCTAGGTGCCTCCATCTCGGTATCCGAGTTCCAGCAACGTCTGCTGGTCCTTGGTAGTGCTTTGTAGCACAGGTACCTCCTGCTTAGTAACCGGGTTCCAGCACCGTCAGCTGGTCCTCGGTTGTGCCATTGGCTCTTATTCCTTCTGCTGCCCCTCCGGGTGCCAGCACTGTCAGCTGGTCCTCGCTATTTCCATTTGCTCTTGCAGCTTATGCTACCCCTCCGGGTTCCAGCACCGTCAGCTGGTTCTCGTCAGAGCCTTTGGCCTAGGTGCCTCCATCTCGGTATCCGAGTTCCGGCAACGTCTGCTGGTCCTTGGTAGTGCTTTGTAGCACAGGTACCTCCTGCTTAGTAACCGGGTTCCAGCACCGTCAGCTGGTCCTCGGTTGTGCCATTGGCTCTTATTCCTTCTGCTGCCCCTCCGGGTGCCAGCACTGTCAGCTGGTCCTCGCTATTTCCATTTGCTCTTGCAGCTTATGCTACCCCTCCGGGTTCCAGCACCGTCAGCTGGTTCTCGTCAGAGCCTTTGGCCTAGGTGCCTCCATCTCGGTATCCGAGTTCCGGCAACGTCTGCTGGTCCTTGGTAGTGCTTTGTAGCACAGGTACCTCCTGCTTAGTAACCGGGTTCCAGCACCGTCAGCTGGTCCTCGGTAGTGCCATTGGCTCTTGTTCCTTCTGCTGCCCCTCCGGGTGCCAGTACCGTCAGCTGGTTCAAGAGGACAAAGAACAGGAAGACAACCACCAAGATGCAGAACAACAAGAGAGAGAAGACAAAGAAGCATAAAAAAAACAAAGCAGAAGAACATTAAGCATAAGACTAATACTCTGAGCA
This sequence comes from Dendrobates tinctorius, assembly GCF_039654945.1. Taxonomy (NCBI): domain Eukaryota; kingdom Metazoa; phylum Chordata; class Amphibia; order Anura; family Dendrobatidae; genus Dendrobates; species Dendrobates tinctorius. Next base: position 4,192,618 of record NW_027361793.1, read on the forward strand.
AATGATATTATCTTATTTATAAGCAGAAGAAGACTAAGCAGTGTATGGGGGTGAGTCCGTTCCTCCTCGTGGTGCCCCTGGAAAAGGCCTGCTTCTGCAGGCCAAACTGAACGCGGACAAATCCTGTTGTAAATCTTTTGTGACAGGCAGAACGGAAGGTGTAAACTTCTAACTTTTCTAGATAACAACTACAGGAATGCCTGACACAAACAAGAATATGATGAAGAAGAATAGGAAGAAGATGAAGAAGCTGAATATGTAGAATAATAATTGTTGAATAAGAAGAATATGAAGAATGTAAGAAGAAGAAGAAGAAGAAGAAGAAGAAGAAGAAGAAGAAGAAGAAGAAGAAGAAGAAGAAGAAGAAGAATGTAAAAAAAGGAAGTAGAAGAAGAAGAAGAAGAATGTAAAAAAAGGAATAAGAAGAAGAATGTAAAAAAAGGAAGTAGAAGAAGAAGAAGAAGAATGTAAAAAAAGGAAGTAGAAGAAGAAGAAGAAGAATGTAAAAAAAGGAAGTAGAAGAAGAAGACATACATGTCTGGCAAAATATAAATGAGGCTAACATAGTCAATATCTTTGTAACTCCTAACATCTTTAAAAAAAAAAGTTTAATTCCTGCTATTCCATTTGATTGGGCTAAACCTCTATGGCTTTAATGTCTCCTCCACCTCCCACAATACATTCTACATTATTCTTAGTTGTTTTTCTTCATGTAGAATTAACCTACAAGGAAAGAAAGGGTTTTTTTTAATTCCGATATTTTGGCCCCATTGACTTGCATTGGTTCCCGGTATCGGAATCGGCGATACCGATACTTTTTTTTAAGATCGGCCGATCCATTCCGATCCGATATTTTCAAGTATCGGCTGGTATCGCTCAACTCTAGTGGTGAGCACCTTAAACCTCCAGGCGCTTCACAGAAATTTCTAACGCTGAGCCGTGAAAATAGGATCATCACATTTTGACCCCAAATTTTGTATTTTCATAAGGGTAACAGGATAAATTGAACCATACAATTTATTGTGCAATTGCTCCTGAGTCCTAATTACGCCATTACCCCATATATGGGGACAACTACTGATTGGCGGTACTGCAGAGCTTGGAAGGGAAGGAGCGCGATTTGACTTTCTGAATGCAAACTTTGCTGGAATCATTAGCCGACACCATTTCACATTTGGGGAGCACCTGATGGGCCTAAACAGTGGAAACCCCCCATTGTTGACACTATTTTGGAAAAAAGACCCCTAAGGGAACTTAACTAGATGTGTGGTGAGCACTTTGAAGCCCCAAGTGCTACACAGACGTTTATAATGTTGACCCGTGATTTTAAAAAATCACGTTTTTGCCACAAAAATGTTTTTTAACCCCACATTTTTCATTTTTATATAGGCAACAGGAGAAAATGCATCATAAAATTTGTTGTGCAATTTCTCTTTACTATGCCGATACCCCATATGTGGTGGAAAACTACTATTTGGGAGCACAGTATCGCTTGGAAGGGAAGGAGCACCTTTTGACTTTTTGAATGTAAAATTTGCTGGAATAATTAGCAGGCGCCATGTCACATTTGAAGAGCCCCTGAGGTACCAAAACAGTAAAAATACCCCACAAGTGACATTTTGGAAACTAGACCCCTCAAGGAGTGTATCTAGATGTGTGATGAGCACCTTGAACCCCCCCAGTGATTCACAGAAGCCTATAATGTAAAGCCGTGAAAATAAAAAAAAAATACATTTTCCCCACAAAATTGTTATTTTAGCAACAATTTTTATATTTTCATAAAGTAACAGAAGAAAATGAAACTCAAAGTGTGTTGTACAATTTCTCATAAGTATGCAAATACCCCATATGTAATGGTAAACTACTGTTTGGGAGCATGAGAGGGCTCAGAAAAGGAGTGACGATTTGGAATGCAAACTTGGATGAAATGGTCTCCCCGGGTCATGTCGTGTTTGGAGAGCACCTGATGTGCCTAAACAGTTGAAACCCCCCACAAGTTTTGGAAACTAGACCCCTCAAAGAATATATCTAGATGTGTCGTGAGCACCTTGGACCCACAGGTACTTCACAGAATTTTACAAAGTTGATCTGTGCAAATGAAGAAAATTTTATTTTTTTTATCCAAAAATGTTGTTTTAGCCACAATTTTTTTCATTCTCACAAGGATATCAGGAGAAAATGGACTGGAAATTTGTGGAGAAATTTCTCATGATAACGCCGATACTCATTATGTGGTTGAAAACTACTTTTGAGGCACAATGCACAGCTCAGAAGGGATGAAGCGACATATTGGATTCAGATTTTGCTGGACTAGTTTGAGGGTGCCATGTCACATTGGCAGAGCCCCTAAGGTGCCAAAACAACAGAGCCCCAATAAGAGAACACATTTTCCAAACTATACCGTCCAATGAATTTATCTAGGGATGCAGTGATCATATTGACACCACAGTTGGGTCACAGAATTTTATACCATTGGGCTGTGAAGAAAAAAAATAATTACATTTTTACCACAAAATTTTGTTTTAGCCCCAGATTTTACATTGTCACACTGGGAAATGGGTAAAAATGGCACCAAAATTTGTCCCACAATTTCTGCTGAATGTCGAAATACCTCATATGTGGCTGTGCAGTACTGCTTAGCCACACAGCGACTCTGGAGGAATGAAGTGCTATTTGCCTCCTGGAGAGCAGATTTTCCTGGAATGGTTTGCGGACTTCATATATATGGGTGCTAGGAGCCATTTTGCTTTTTCAGAGCCTTTGTACTACCAGTAACGTGGAAGCCCTCTATATTTCCATTGACAGATGATGGACCTGAGTGGGGGATTTTTTTGGTGGATTGACTTGAAGCTTTTATCGGGAACATTTTCTATAACATATGAGATCACATTTATCCGGCCTTCCACTCTGAGCATTTACTTTGGGGTTTCCATTTAAATCTGACAAGATGAAAGGCCCAAGGGAGTCATTCACTATAATGTTGCAGCAGAGTTACTTTAGACTCTGTCTGGCTTCTGTTCAGTGTTGCTTTTTTTCAGAAATGCACAAAACTGTTGCCATCGGCACTTTTATGCATGCTAAAAATGACAAACTGTAGGATCATAGGCCAGACAGCATCCACAGTGCCTCCATCTGCATCAGTATAGTGAATCTTCCACTGGGGGTTCTGTCTGAATCATGTATTTCAGAGACTTACATGGAAACCCCTGTATAAGTGATCAGTGAAGAGCGCAGGATAAATGTGATCTGAGCATTAATGTGACCTTTGAGATTCAGAATGAACAAATTAACCGCAGGTGAAGAATTGGTGACCCAGATGTCATCATAATTACACCGGGTTACCATGCTAACGATCGGGCCTACGTGATGACATCCCAGTGCGCCGATCCAAGGGCAGAGGGGCTTTCTTCCCTCTGTTTACTCGCTAAATGGTGTGATCGCAGCAATCATAGCATTTACAGGGTTAAAGTGCTGTGAGAAGTGCGGGCACCACTCCTTGCACTGAGTGAATCAGCTGACACCCGTCGGCAATCGCCTGGACATATCCATGCATCCAAGATCGGTAAGTACCAGGCAAGCTGGACATAAGGATATGTCTAAGGACATGAAGGGGTAAAATGCCCCTAGTTTTTAACATCTTCAGAAGTAAACATGAGCAAAAAAATTTGAATGAAATTCAATACTACTAGAATTTTACAAAAATACACATTTGCCAAAATTCAGATTGTTTGTTTGTAATTTGCTTCTTACATACTCAGTAAATTGGAGGCTTTGGGATACCAGTTTCCTGAAACATAAGGTGCCATTAACAGGTTAAAATAAAACCTTATACTCATCTCACCGCTCACCTCTCTGGCCCTTCCACTCTTCATTGTCACCAGGCTGGACCTCACTGCATCTTCTTATCAGCTCCACTCACGCTGAAATCCCAGGGCTAGACCAGGCCAGGTCTTCCAGCTCTGATGAGACTAAGGACAATAGTGCATATGCCGTGTAAGGTCACAGAGCAGTTGGTGATGTCATGACCTTCCGTATACTTGCCCTGAACTGTCTCAGGTTTTCCCAATTTCAGTGTAAGCAGCAGTGATCAGAAGATGTGGTAAGGACCAGGAGGGTGACATGCATCAAATTAATTGAGAGGCGTGCACTTTAAATTTCAGCACATATTTTTGCTGCCATGATCCATTGCAAGAAATGCAATCAAGTAATTTACTTTTGTTGTGTAAGTTATGATGATTTTTTTTACAATACTTGGTTACACCCCATCTAGCTAATCACTATCTACTTTCATAAAATTGCAGGGGCTGAGGTAAAAACACCAAGAATTCTGGCGTAAATTCTTTGAAAAGTCACAAAATTTAGGCGCAACTCAGAAGTGTGCCTAAATTTTGCAACTTTTGGTGTTTTTATGCCAGTTTCTCCCAGCTCCTCCAAAATTGGTAAAGCTCGGGTTAAATGGATCACAGCGGGCATGTGATGCCACAGCTCAACTAATTCATGAAGAGCTGTGGTGTTCCATATGCAGAAATCTCCCTCTAGTACCTTGATGGAGTGAGATTTCTTTCATAGAGCGCGGAGGCACACACCACTCATCAGACACTCCAGATTCACAAAGAAGCATGTACTGCTTAATGAATCAGGAATCTTGATGGGTGAACCCATGGCTGTTCGGTTCCGGCAGGTTTGGACAAACATCAACCGATGCCTATGACCGGCGGTAACCATTTCACCACCAGTCACAGCTGCTGGCTCATACTGTCATCTGAAAACGTGGGAAGTGGTAATGATCTTATTGCCAATTGGTGCCCACGTTTGCCACACTGTCACGCAGATTACAGCGTGACATACAATGGATGTTCGGGGTGTCAAACCCGAATAGTAACACTAACTTCCTGGAGTAGTCCAAACTCAGGGTCCATGCATGGATACTAAGTGTTCGTATGAACTCTGAACTTTACTGTTCAGGTTCGCCCACTTCTACTCACGAGCATCTGAGCATACTCTGTCATCAAGACCGGCATAAACAATGGCAATGTTGAAGAATTGGGTCCCAAAAGTTACAAAATTTGGATGAAATAAGTTGCCAAATCATTTTCTGACATTTCAAACTGTTTAACTACAAAATTCTGGCGAAAACTAATGAATCAGAGCCTAAGTGAGTATAGGTATGTATGTATGTGTATTATTAGATAATGCATAAGGATTCAATATTATATAGGATAAATATAAGACAATTATAATCTTTGTCACCATCACAATAGGTAAATTATTGTTCCTTTCTTTTTGCCAAGTTAAATGCAGCTATAGAATTGCACAGAGCATTGGAAATGTCATTCCTGGCAATGAAAATAATTTGTGAAGATCACCTTTTTCAAAAGGCATCTCATCTTCCTCAGAGTTTAATGACCATGTTCTCAGGCTGCAGACTCTAAGCCCAGAGCACAACCCATAACTCACCACATTATGGCCAACACTTCCTGCCTCTTATTATGTGGAAATGAACTACAAAAGCTGCTGTCTTCGGTTAGAGCTCTATTCAGCTCTATTTCTTATGTAATTTGGGCTATAAAATACAGAAAAATGTGTGATTTCTAGAGGAATAATTTTATAATAAGTACTCCTGAGAGGTAGAAGTTCAGCCAGAATTTGCTCTGGGGCTTTAGCTGTAAGATATTACCTATCAACAGAAAGTAATACCACTACAGTTCCCTGTTTTTCACCAAAGCACATCCACCTGCTTATTGAAATCTTAATGTTCTGTTCTGACATTGCATTAGGTCAGAGGGTAATAACATTACTATCTGGAGTCTACATGATAACTGAAGTGAAGCAACTGTAAATGGCAGATTGATTAACTTTCATTTTCTTTTATCTATATTTATTCACAAAAGACAAGGGCTGGAGCGAGCCGCGCAACCCCCTACCCCACAGCGGCTAAGTGGAAGCCCTTCTTGACGGTGGGTTGGAGGGAAGGGGTTAATGATCCCAAAGGGTGGAGGAAGGGGGTAGTAGGGGATATATTAAGGGGCTTTAGGGGCGGTTACCTTCAGTTCCCGCTCTGGAGCCACGAGGGATTGTCCAGGAGAAGACCCTGCAGTTGAGCCATGGCATCCATAAATGCGGTCCTGGAGAGGCTGCGGGCGGCAGCAGAGGCACAGCCGGTCAGATGGCTGGAGCAGCAGGTGGCCGGTATCACCGGGGGAGGCGGCGGTGCGGCTGCTGCTGAAGATTCTCCCCGGACGAGGAGGCGGGTCAGGCCACCGGAGAGCCTGTCATCAGGTGCTGCGCCGAGCACCCAGCTCCGGCGTCGGAGCCCCTCCCGGGACCCTCCGGCCGGGGTGCCTGCCAGTAAGCGTGCTGGCAGGCCCCGGGCCGGGAGGAATCCACGGGCCGGCCCGGGTGCAGCGGCGGTCGACAGGCCTTCTCCTAGGCCTCATCGGGAGGCGGGGACGGCGCGGATGGACGATGTCATGGCAGGCCGCAGTGGAGTCGGGTGGCCTGCCTCTTCAGCGTGAGGAGGCATGACGAGGGCAAGAGCGGGGGGATTATCAGGCAGCAGCCCGCGGCGGGCGGGGCAGGCTAGTGCCTCCTGTGCTGCGGGCCCCTTGACTGGACCAGCGGAGGGGGAGGAAGAAAGCGGACGAAGCAGCAGAAATGCTTGAGGGGTGCGGGCAGTGGGTGGCCACAGGCGGCAGCCCCTGGGCTTGTGCAGCCTGCTGGACTCAGCGGGGGTCGGACCGTGGATGATTTAAGACGAGAATGGCCCGGGAGTGCGGCGGGGTCAAGAGAGCCTGTCTCAGCAAGTATCGGACCTCAGCTCCAGTCATGATGCTTAGCGGGATTCGGGAATGGCGGCTGGAGGAGACACAGCATCCTCGCAGCCCAGTGAGTATGCTTCTGTGTCCTGTCTGTCATCACCCTTAGTAAGGTCCCCTGCGGCCGGGTGCGGAGTGGAAGATCGGCCCGGGGCGGTGGGACAAGTAGTGGGAGAGCAGGGCCCGTCGCCGATTGGGGGGCTTGGGGACATGTTAGCATCTGTGCGGGATTTGCTAGCACGGATGGAGGGAGTTAGAGAGCCATCGGCGCATTTAGCTGCCTGGGTAGGGTCGACGGAGTGAGGGGCTCGTCGGGGGCGGCTATCGGGGTTTCGAGGGGCCGAGCGGACCCCATATCTGTGTCGGTTCAGACGGAAAAAGAGAAGGAATGTCGGGTCCATTTAGATGCTAGGGCCCACGGGGAGGTGTACGTATGTTTTGAGGGCCCGCTGGGAGCTCATTTAAAAAAAGAGGTGCGGGAAAAGATCTGGAAGGATGAGTATGTCGAGATTTTTTCCCTGTTACTGCTAGAAAAGTTCAATTTGGATAAGGGAAGGAAGGACAATAGCAAAAAGGAGGAGGAGGAAAAACGGAGATGGCGTTTGATTCCACAAACGTTTGCTAATTGGCTCCAGGCGTTTGCCATCCTGGCTAGCGTGATTGGTGAGAAGGTGCCTGAGAATTGTTCTCCTCCTTTTTGTTACTTGGATTCAATTGGGGAGGCATATAGGGTATATGGGGGTCAGGCTTGGCTTCATTACGACGAGCAATTTAGGCAGAGAAAAGCGATTCGTCCGGCGATTCGGTGGGATCAGAAGGACATAAGTCTGTGGTTAAGGGTCATGACACTGTCTAAATTTGGCCATTCCTTTCTTGGCGGAGGGGGGGCCGGGGGGCCAGCTCATCAAATGTGCAAAGCGGTGGTCAAGGGGCAGGCGGTCAGTCGGGTCAGTTGGCCATCCAGAAGCAGGGTCTCTGCTGGCAATTTAACGATGGGCAATGCAGATTCGAATCGAACTGCAAATTCCAGCACCTGTGCTCCCATTGCAGCGGATCCTCGCATGGGGCTTCCAGATGCTTTAAGAAACAGAAAGGAAGGGCTGAGAGTGGTAATTCCAAAGGGGGAGACGCCAGTCAGAATAGCCGCGATGGCCCCTTATCTAAATAGGTTCCCGGATGGTGAAAAGGAGGCAATATTGGTGTCAGGTTTTACAGATGGTTTTAGAATTCCCGACCCTCCTTTTGAAATACCGTGGGGGCGGAAGAATCTCAGGTCAGCTGACCTGTACAGGGCAGTGGTGTCGGAAAAGTTGGCAAAGGAAGTGCGGTTGGGACGGATGTCGGGGCCGTTTAAGGATCCTCCGTTTGAGGATCTGGTTGTTTCGCTCCTGGGGGTGGTGCCGAAAAAAGAGCCAAATAAGTTTAGGCTTATTCATCATCTATCTTTCCCTCGTGGTAGGTCGGTGAATGATTGCATTGATCCGGAACTGTGCTCGGTGGTGTATACGTCTTTTGATGAGGCGGCGAATTTGGTCCGGAGGTGTGGTAAGGGGGCACTGTTGGCAAAAAAGGATATTGAGTCGGCGTTTCGATTGCTCCCGGTTCATCCAGAGAGTGTTAGGTTGTTGGGCTGTTATTGGGAGGGGGAATTTTTTGTTGATAGGTGTTTGCCAATGGGTTGTTCGGTTTCTTGTACGTTTTTGAGGCGTTCAGCTCTTTTCTTGAATGGGTTGTCCGGGACGTGTCGGGTTTTGATTCAGTGATTCATTACCTGGATGACTTCTTGTGTATCGGTCCGGGTGACTCAGGCTGTTGTGAGAGGTTGCTTAGGGCCGTGGTCTGGGTTGCTGAGCGTTTTGGCGTACCGCTTGCTCCAGGAAAAACGGAGGGGCCTTATACGTGCCTGTCTTTTTTGGGAATTGTGATTGATTCAGTGGCTTGGGAGTTCCGTTTACCGGGCGACAAGGTTGAGGCATTGCGGGTTGAGGTGGCTCGAGCTAGACGGGTGAAGAAATTGTCATTGAGAGAGGTGCAGTCACTACATGGTAAATTGAATTTTGCCTGTCGGGTCATTCCGATGGGAAGGGTCTTTTCTCGGCGTCTGGTGAGTGCAACGGTGGGAGTGAAGGCCCCACATCATTTTGTTCAACTTACTAGTGATCATAAGGCAGATTTGGAGGTGTGGGACAAGTTTTTGGAGCAATATAACGGAAGATCATTGCTCATGGAGGAGGCAGTTTTAAATGAGGAGTTGGACCTGTTTACGGATGCGTCAGGTGGAGTGGGTTTTGGGGCATATTTTAAGGGCCAATGGTGCGCGGCTGCGTGGCCTGACGAGTGGGTTCAGCTAGGCCTCGTTAAGAATATCGCTTTGTTGGAGATTTTTCCCATATTGGTGGCGGTGTACCTGTGGAGGGAGGAGTTTAGGAATAATTAAGTCCGTTTTTATTGTGACAACATGGGAGTGGTGTGCTCCATTAACAGCTTGACTGCGTCCTCTCCTCCGGTGATTCGAGTTCTGCGGCAGCTAGTTTTAACTTGTCTATTGCTCAATGCTCATGTGACGGCTTCTCATGTGCCTGGTGTTAGGAATTCCATTGCTGATTCTTTGTCTCGTTTGCAGTGGGAGCGCTTTCGGACTTTGGCCCCAGAGGAGGAGGAAACGGGTCTCGAGTGTCCAGCCGGGCTTTGGAAGGTGGTCTCAGGGCTGCAGAACCTTTGATACGGGCATCTTTGTCTGCTGGTACTTGGTCGATCTACGAGTCGGTTTGGAGTTCTTGGGAAAACTGGTTGGGGACACGTTCATATGGCAACTCTGGGGAGGATCATTTGGGCGCGTTGCTGGCGTGGTTGGGTTTTGGGGCGGAGGAAGGGTGGTCGGTGTCTAGGGTGGGGCAGGTGAGGGCTGTTTTAGCTTTCGGATTTAGATTGCGGGGACAGGTTGCCAGGTTGATTTGACTAAGTGTTTCTTGGTCAGCCAGGCGATTAAGGGGTTCAGACGTCGGGGCAATAGGGAGGATTGCCGGTTTCCGCTGTCATTTGGTATCCTTGAGCGGTTGGGGGCAGTGTTGGACGAGGTCTGTGTGTCACAGTTTGAGTGTTCTCTTTTTCGGGCGGCTTTTTCACTTGCCTTTTTTGAGGCATTGAGGGTGGGGGAGTTGGTATCCCCAGGGCGGTATTCCGGTGGGGGTTTGTTTGACAGGGACGTGTTGGTGGGTGACAGTGGTTTGGAGTTTTGGATAAGGAGGTCGAAAACGGACCAGGAGGGTAGGGGAAAAAGGGTGGTGTTGGGCACTGTGCCTGGATCTCTGATGTGCCTGGTGCGCTGCTTGCAGGATTATAGGTCGTGGCAGCAGAGGGGTGATGGGCCATTGCTGCGTCATGTTGACGGTTCCTTCTTGTCGAGGTTTCAGTTTGTGGCGGTTTTGCGTAAAGGCCTGGACAGGTTGGGTATTGATGGGTCTAGGTTCGCTTCTCACTCTTTCAGGATTGGGTCGGCTACGGAAGCAGCTGTTGGTTGTTTGAGTTCGAAGGTAATTCAGCGGATTGGAAGGTGGGAATCGGGCCGTTACAGGTCGTACGTTCGCGCTGGGGCTTTGGGTGCGGAACTACGTTAAGGGGAGGGCGTGGTGTTAGTTATTTGCATGGTGGTTAATGGTGGTTTTTTGTCGTTGCAGGTTGCACTCCTTTGCTGGTGTGGATCCTGGGCCATTCCTTTGTGTATTGGGGAGCTCAGCGTGCGGATGTTCGGCGAGAAGGGTGGCAGCTGGGTTTTTTGCGAAGTGTGGTGGTAGTCAGATGGTTGGGCTTTAGGGGTATGGGTTGGAATAGGGTTTTGCAGGAGGTACATAATAGAACTAGGCCTGACAGGGATCCTGATATTCTAGTTCTGCACGCAGGGCAAAATGATTTTGGGGTCCGTCCTTTCCGGGAATTGGTCAAGGACATTAAGCACGATCTTCTGCGGTTGTGGTTATCGATTAAAGGGTTAACTGTGGTGTGGTCGGAGATGGTGCCGTGGAAGACTTGGCGGCATGCGAGATCGGTGATCAAGTTAAATAGGGCACGGATAAAGGTTAATAGGGCGGTGTCTAATTTCGTAATTAGGAACGGGGGGTGGTGGTTCGGCACTTTGACCTGGAAGGAGGGAGTGGGGAGTTTTTGCGGGCTGACGGCGTTCATTTAAATGATGTGGGCATGGATTTATGGGCTTTGGGTCTGCAGAACGGGATTGAGAGGGCCACGGCTTTTCGGAATGGGGGGGTCTCAGGCAATCGAGGTCTTCAATTGCCTTTGTTGTGGCGTGTGGGGGGAGGGGGTCCTTGAAGTTGGTGCTAAATTGGTTTTGGGGATCTGTGGTTATATGGATTCCTCAATGTTATTATCCGTGGTTTGGGTCTGGTGATTTGGGGGGACTTCCAGCAGTGGTTGGTCGGATCCCCAGGGATTAAGTGGACAGTGTAACCCCGACGGGGTTTTGGTGCTCCCGAGCCAGTGGGGTAACGGCTGGGAGTAATTTATGGTATGTGTTTGTCCACAAAAAGTATTCTTTACGTTTTGGTCACCAGATTTGGAGCTTCAAGGAACCTCCCCAAGGTTGCGATATATTTACAAAATGTTGTACGTTACTTAAATAAAAGGCTGCTGTGGCCATTATATTCCATTTTGGTGTCCTGGTGTTATTTGGGGCTCAAGCGGGTGGGGAGTTTCCTGGGAGGTTGGTGGTTGGAAGAGGTAATCCAGCCGCGCATCGCCAACTCCAATGTCAAGGGGAATTACCAAGATTATATGTTATTCCTTCCAGAATAGGGCATAACTTGCTGATTTCTGGAGGTCTGACCATTCAGACTTCTATCATTCCTGACGAACGAGCTCTACAGAACCTTGTCTAAATGAAGAAGAGGTCAAACAGTTGCATTTCCAAGGACATAAGGAGTTTAAATTGATGGTTCCAATGGGTACAGTGAGGATGATCTCTGTAAACACGTTGTGAAAATAATGGCGCTATATAAATAAGTAAAATAAATAAAATAAATCTATGCTCAATCTCATTATCTTTTGCAATCCCATAAACAATAAATCAATAAATACATGAGAGGTGCACATGCTTGATCTTTGCTTTTATTCTTGGGATCGTTGGGATTGCATGGCTCAATATCGTCAACAATCAGTGAGCAATGCACTGTCATATGGATAGAAGATAGCTTAAAATATTAACCCCTTAACCTCCAAGGGTGGTTTGAACGTTAATGACCCAGCCAATTTTTACAATTCTGACCACTGTCCCTTTATGAGGTAATAAATCCGGAACGCTTCCATGGATCCTGGTGATTCAGACAATGTTTTCTAGTGACATATTGTACTTCATGTTAAATTTCTTTGATATATCTTGCATTGTGAAAAAACTGAAATTTGGCAAAAATTTTGAAAATTTTGCAATTTTCCAACATTGAATTTTCATGCCCTTAAATCACAGAGATATGGCACACAAAATACTTAACCCTCCGTCAGGCGCAATATAGATTCTCCTCAGTTCATGCGCAATGTGCCTGACAAGCACAGGTCAGAAAACCACCTATAGTAGCTACATATTTCAATTTCAGGACTATAGAAGTAGTCAGTGACCTTCATAGGAATGTATTAAAAGATTACACCAAATCAGATGCAAAAAAAAACATTTATTAACCATAAACTTATTAAAACTAAAAGTACCACTTTTCGGTAGTACCGCTAAATAGGCTCCAGTTATCTTTACTTAACTATTGCTTAAATATAAAATTATGGAAAAAAACTTAAAGGATATTGCACTTAGATGTTACTTAATTATTTTCTACTCATCTTCAGTGGTTTCAATTGCAGCAGAAGCAGCACAGGTACACTTAGGAAAGCAAGGCTGGCAGACGAAAGTTGCATGGGAAAGGCAGATTGATTCTTTACATATTTTGCAGTCATATTTAGAAAGCCTTCTGAAACCAGATACAAATGAGCAGGTAGTACAACTGCGTCTTTTAGAAGGTGGTAGAGTCGGTGTTTGTTCTGGAACGTCCTTGGGACGTCCTTTGTATTTTTATCTTTGCCCAAATAATAAGCTAGATCTGTGTCTGTTTCCTCTGTATCAGTGTCATCACCATCCTGCTCTGTTCCAGAATCAGTGTTACATTCTGCTACCTCATCTTCAGATGAAATGTCACTAGATTCCTCTAAATCCTCAGTTACTGCTGGTTCTTCCTCATCATCTTCTAACAAAAAAATCTTCATTTCTTCTAAATGAAGGGGTTTAGATGAATCATACTGTTTTCTGGCCATTGCAGCAGAAAATCTGAAGCAAGAGAGAAAGAGTATGTGTTAGGGCGCAATGTGCCTTAGAAGCCACCCTCCTTTTGTCTAAGAAAACAGTACTTATGTACACTAACTTAGCATTAATCCTTCATAAAACAAGCTAAATACACAATCGTGATGAATAAAAAAAGAAAATACTAACCTTTCAATTTGTGTTGAAATCAGGCGCAATGTGCCTGAGAAGCCAAAGTGTTGATATCTGCTCACTAGAAGGTCTGCTGAGTCACTGTGATATCAGGTTTCACAGAGCCTGTAGAGTCAGGAGATAACTAGGAGGGGTGGGGTTTTCTGATAAGTGGGCAAGGAGAGAGAAGTGAAACTAATTACTGTGTGCCTGTCAGATCTATTGCGCCTGACGGAGGGTTAATAAGTAACAATTCCCACATGTTTACTTTACATGAGCACAATTTTGGAACCAAATTTTCTTTTTGTTAGGAAGTTATAAGGGTTAAAAGTTGACCAGCGATATCTCATTTTTACAACACCATTTTTTTTTAGGTACCACATCACATTTGAAGACACTTTGAGGGGTCTATATGATAGAAAATAACCAAAAGTGACACCATTCTAAAAACTGCACCCCTCAAGGTGATCAAAACCACATTCTAGAAGTTTATGATCCCTTCAGGTGCTTCACAGGAATTTTTTGAATGTTTGAAAAAAATTAGCAATTAACTTTTTTCACAAAAAAATTACCGTATTTCTCGGATTATAAGATGCACTTTTGTTCCCCCAAATTCTTTGGGAAAGTGACGGGTACATCTTATAATCTGAATCTTTGTGCTCTGGAGGAGGGGGGCGACTCTGGCATAGTGTCAGGGGGTTGGTCTGGCTGCGGGCTTCAGAGACAGCGGGTGGTCACATGCTCCCGCTCATTAGGCTCATGTAATATTCACTGCACCCACTGTCCATCACCTCGGTGCTGAAGCTGCGCCGAGTTGGTAGACAAGGGAGCGGCACATATTGCATGTGCCTGCACTCTTTCCCCTGCCCCATCACTATATTCACCTTCCGATGATGACTCCATGCTCCCAGCTCCCCTGTGGCTCTTGTTGTGTCTGTGCCGACATCCTCCTCCAGGAGCTGCTCATTCAGGCACTTCATCGTAACTTCAGGACCTTCCATCATGTGACCACTAGGACCTGCGGTTATGTGACTCCAAGTGTGTACTGTGTTCATGTGACGGAAGGTCCTGACTGGAATTGAGATCAGACGCCATGTGCTGTTTGGAGAGTCCCTGATGTGCCTAAACAGTAGAAACCCCCCAATTTTTCTACAAACATGACCTTTTATGTGGGAGAAAACTACTGTATGGGCACACGTCGGGGCACAGGAAGGGAAGTAGTAATGTTTTGGAATGCAGACTTTGATGGAATGGTCTGCGGGTGTCATGTCACATTTGGAGAGCCCCTGATGTGCCTAAACAGTGGAAACCCCCTACAAATGGTCCATTTTGGAAACTAGACCCCAAGGAACTTATCTAGATGTGTGGTGACCACTTTGAACCCCCAAGTGCATCACAGAAGTTTATAACACCCGGGCTTGAAAATAAAAGAATCATATTTTTTCCACAAACATGATCTTTTAGTCCCCAATTTTTTATTTTCACAAGGGTAACAGGAGAAATAGGACCACAAAATTTGTTGTACAATTTGTCCTGAGTAGGCTGATATGCCATATGTGGGGATATACCACTGTTTGGATGCATGGCAAAGCTAGGAAGGGAAGGAGCACCGTTTGACTTTTTCAACGCAGAATTGGCTGGAATTGAGATCAGATGCCATGTCACATTTGGGAAGCCCCTGATGTGCCTAAGCAGTGGAAACCCCCCAATTCTAACTCCAACCCTAACCCCAACATACCCCTAACCCTAATCCCAACCCTAACCCTAATCCCAACCCTAACCTTAATCCTAACTTTAACCCCAACCCTAACCCTAACTTTAGCCCCCAACCCTAAACCTAACTTTAGCCCCAAGCCTAACTTTAGCCCTGACCCTAATGGAAAAATAAAAGTAAATACTTTTTTAATTTTATTATTTTTCCCTAACTAAGGGGGTGATAAAGGGGGTTTGATTTATTATTTATAGCAGGGTTTTATGTTTGGCAGCTGTCACACGCTAAAAGCCGCTTTTTATTGCAAAAAATAGTTTCTGCATCACCGCATTTTGAGAGCTATAATTTTTCCATTTTTTGACCCACAGAGTGATGTGGGGTCTTATTTTTGGAGGGATGAGTTGACGTTTTTATTGGTACCATATTCAGGCACATGACATTTTTTGATCGCTTTTTATTCTGTTTTTTGGGACGCAGAATGAACAAACACCAGCAATTGATGGATTTCTTTTAGGGGGGCATTTATACTGTTCCACATATGGTAAAATTGATATAGGAATTTTATTCTTTGGGTTAGTACGATGACAGCGATACCTCATTTATATCTTTTTTATGTTTTGATGCTTTTATACAATAAAAACAATTTTATGTAAAAAATAATTATTTTTGCATCGCTTTATTCTGCAAGCTATAACTTTTTTATTTTTTTGGTGATGACGTATGCTGATGTATGCTCATTTTTTTGCGGGACAAGATGACGTTTTCAGCGGTATAATGTTTATTTATATCTGTCTTTTTGATTGCGGGTTATTGCACTTTTTGTTCAGAGGTATGATGATAAAGCATTGTTTTTTGCCTTGTTTTTTTTAAGGGGTTCACTAAAGGGGTTAACTAGTTGGACAGTTTTATAGGCCGGGTTGTTATGGATGCAGCGATACTAAATACGTGTACTTGTTTTTTTTTTATTTACATAAAGAAATGAATTTATTGGGGAATATTTCTTTTTATTTAGGAATTTTTTTAAAATTATTTTTACACATGTTAATCTTTTTTAACTTTTTTGTATTGTTCCAGGGTGGGACATTACTATGCAAAGTCAGATCGCTGATCTGACACTTTGCACAGCTCTGTTTCAGATCAGCGATCTGACAGGCAGTGTAGGAGGCTTCTCAGCGCTTGTGCTCAGCAGGCACTGAGAAGCTACCTCCTTGAAGGACCTTGAGGCCATCTTGGATCCGGGGGCCTGCAGGGATCACATCCTGTTGTTTTGAGGGTCTCAGGGAAGCACGCTGGGAGCCCCCTCCCTGCGCGATTCCTCCCTATGCCACCGGAAGAGGTTATTGTGCCGGGAGCAGTCCGTGACTGCTTCTGGCACATAATGTCGGGTGTCAGCTGTGATAATCAACTGATACCTGGCTGCGATCAGCCGCGCTCCCCCCGTGAGTGCCGCTGATTGATGATGATTAAGTCCCAGGGCACATGGACGAAATAGTACGTCCAAGGTCAGAAAGGGGTTAAAAGGAACCTGTCACCTGTTTTGGCCGCTATAAGATACTGCCACCACCTTTCAAGGCTTATCTACAGCATTCTATAATGCTGTAAATATGCCCCCGGTCTGACCTGAAAAATAAGAAAAATAATTTTTATTATACTCTCCCGGGGGCAGTCCGGTCTGATGGGTGTTACAGGTCCGGGTTCTGCGCCTCCGATCTTCTTGCGATGCCGCCCTCCTGCTTCTTCATCGCTTTCCGGCATTGTGCTGCTGCACAGGCATACTTCTCTGCCGTGTTGAGGGCAGAGCAAAGTACTGCAGTGCGCAGGCGCCAGGAAAGGTCAGAGAGGCCCACCGCCTGCGCACTGCAGTACATTTCTCTGCCCTCAATGGGCAGAAAAGTGTGCCTGCGCAGGAGTGCGATGCCGGGAAGCGATGAAGAAGCAGTAGGGCGGCATTGCAAGAAGATTGGGTGGGTGCTCCCTTCTTCTTAAAGGGAAAGCACAAGTTGTCCTAAAATGTCCCCAGCCAATGACTCAAAGACATTTGTGACTTCAGGCACCTCCACCTGATGGGATATACCCGAACAACATGGTTAATCAGTTTCACTGCACACTTGCTTGTTCTCTGTTCCCTAGTTTTTTAGTTCCTGCCAGTGCCTGCAAGTCCAGTTAATGTCTGCCCGTAAATGCTTGTTTTTGCTCGTTCATGCCTGTCCTTGCTTGTGCCTTCCAGAATACTTGCCTGCACCTGCCTGTGCCCACCTGCATACCAGCCCTACCTGCCTGCACCTGCCAGTGCCAGTCTGTATATCAGCCTACAGGTAGGTACTGCCTACATATGCCTGTGTCCAACAGTATAGCAGCCGTACTTGTCTGCACATAACAGTGACTGCCTGCATACCAAAATTTCCTGTCTGCACCTGTCAGTACCTGTCTGTACCTGTCTGTCTACCATCCATGCCCGCCAGCACCTGCCACTCCTAGGATCCAGCCATGCCTGCCTGTACTAGCTGAACCTTCCTTTCTTGGCCATTCCAGCTTCCTGTCCTTTGAGACTTAGCTGCCATGCATCAGATGCCCATCCTGGTGCAGTACCTGGTGTCCATCTGGAGCCAAATCTATCCCCAATATCAGGGGCTTTAGTGAAGAGACAGGTGTTCACCTAGTTATGCCCCTCCAGGCTCTCCTCGGACCATAGCACAGTGGTTCCACTACTTCGGTTACAAATAATGTATCTTTAGATTTCACGTTACAATCTGTGAACATTTTTAAATATATCTCTTAGACCTAGCAAGGATGGTGTATGTACTTTGAAATTCATGTCAGAATAGCAGGCTAATTCATTTTAACAATTCATACTCAATCTTCACCCTCCGAGTATAATTAACATGCTCCCCAATGTCATACCTGCTGCTGGGAAGTACAAATATTCAGACTGAGCTCTTAAGGTGCTGTCACACTTAAGGTGCTGTCACACTTAGCGATGCACCAGCGATCCCGACCAGCAATATGACGTGGTCAGGATCGCTGGTGCATCGCTAAGTGGTCGTAAGTGAGCTGCCACACAGGCAGATCTCACCAGCGACATAGCAGGGGTCGGGGGTCGCTACTTACCTGTCAGACGAGGCGATCCTGACGTCCTCCCGCCCGCGTCCACGCGTCGCTCGTCTCCACAGCAGGAAGCCCAGCAGGAAGCTGACGACGAGAAACGGTCCAGGACGTTCTCGCACGATCAGCGATAACCAGCGGGGGAGCCGTCGGTGGTAAGTATCAGACATAGCGATATCGCTAGCAATATCGCTATAACGTCACAAAAACCAGTGATGTTATAGCGATATTGCTAGCGATATCGCTTAGTGTGACAGGCCCTTTACTCTTTGCTCTTTAGCAGGGCTCAAGCTCATATTATATAATGCTACTGTCATATACTGCTCTTCATACACTTCTTTTCAATTTTTGTTACCTGATTCTGCTGTTTACACTGTATTTTTTATTGTAGCACAATCCACAATCCGAATTTTGCAGTGTGCTCTTCTGTTGAAAATCTCAATATAATTTCTTACAGATCTATTTAGTAATGCATGTTTTCTGTATTTGTGAAATGTGATGACAGATCTGCTTTAATGATGTTTTCCACAGTAGATGTTTATAGTACAGCATGTTAGTACATATCCATTATATGCCACCATAACCTTCACATGTAATTCCATGTCCTTTATTCTTCTAAATAATCTTATACAGCACCATGTAGCTTGTAAATCATTTTGTGCTGATGAGAATGTAGTGACGCTTTAAATGATTATTCTAGCAATAACAATATTTTTTTCTTACAAAGCATATTATCTACATGACTACTGGAAGTATAAAGTGCAAGCCAAACATGAAGTTTCTTTCTTACACCATTATGTCTTTTTTCATCTTCTTCAGCTCCTGTACATCATGCTTCTCAAAACCCAATAAGCAGTATTATTCTTAATTAATCTTATCTGCTAAAACTACATTTCTCATAAGCACACTGCTTCTTCTCGGTGCTGCATGTCCCTCTCTTTGTTCTCATGTGTGCTTCCTGATAGAGTTAGCTAATTCTCAAAATGGGAGTTTTCTTTTGTATGAATTAGGTGGCCATTGATAGTTTTGAATGCAATGATTGTGACCAACTGTTTGACTAATTCAATACTATTTACAAACTCCACAATTTATTGGTAGTTCTTGGAAATCATCAGGGCATGATCTTGCTCCCCCATGAAAAGTAGAGCTTAGTATAGCATGGCAAAGTTGTGCTACCAAATATCTGCCAAGGCAATGAAAATTAAAATAAAATAACTCAAGGAAAGTGCAGTATAAAATTCACCTAAATATCATAGTTATGCACCCATGGAAAATATTAAAAAGACAACTCGGACAAATAAGATAAAAAAACGAAAAAACCGAGGAAAATGTCCAATGATTAAAATTTCTTTATTTTATTATTTAACAAACAAATGTATACATTATATATATAATTAAAATAAATTAATAAGGGGAGGTCAATGCCAAAATGAAGGCACAGCCAGGGGACAGCTGTAAATACTTAGTAAAAATGCACCCACAATAATGTCATACAAAATCTAGTGAAAACAAAAATGTATAATTAATGTATAATATATAAATATATAAACATATATATCAAGTGCAAAACTACAGATGATAAGTGCAAGCAAGAAAGAACTGTGTAAAAAAATATATATATTAAAAAATGTAATATAAAAATAAAACTAAAATAAATATACAATAAAAGAGATTAATTAATAATAAATAATAAATATATTACCACAAATAAAGTGCAATGTGTTGAAAAAAAAGTGAATAAAAAAGTGTACAAAAAATCCCTGTATAAATACATATATATACACATATACTTAAGACCAAGTGCTGAAATAATTAATAATAAATAAAAAATAAATAAATAAACTAATAAGCTGCCGCACATAAAGTGCGATGTGCTGCGGTGATGAGGTGATGCGGTAAATCAGCGCTTATAGTAAAAAATAAATGATAAAAAAAGGTGAACACAGTGTGGATACCTTTCTGCTGCTTCTGTCCCCAGGATGTGCCAGCCCCGACGCGCGTTTCGGCGTACCGTCAGGGCCTGAGTATTGTGTTGCTTCCCTGCATGGCTGCTTGGTCTGCTGGGTTGCTCCCTCTATTCTGTGCCCTTGCACTCTGCCCTGTCGTGTGTCTCTGCACACGCTCCGTGCTCGTACTCCTTCTCTTGTCCCATGCCTTGTCTTATGTTTGTCCGTTGTGCCATGTTCTTCCTTGTCCTGCTTGGACTTGTAGTCCTTCTGTTATTCTCTGCCTTGCCTGTTTCTGCCATGTCTTGCATTCGCTATGCTCTGCCTTGTGTTTCCTCCACTGTTCTCTGTCTCTGCCTGTTATTCCTGCTCTCTGCTCTACGGTGCTCTCTAGCACGTTCCCTGGCCTATGCTCCGCTGCTAGCTCTGTTCCTTGCTCTGACCTGACTCTGTGTTTCTGCCTATGTTCCGCTCTGTGTTCGGTACCCTGCCTTGCCTTGTTTCTTGCTTTTCTTCACCTTCTTGCTTCATGTGCCCTTTGCATGCACCTGGCCTTCCAAGCCTCCTGTTTGTGCCTCAGCCATGCCCGCCCTAGCCGTGCCCACCTGCTTGTGCCTCAGCCGTGCTCAACGGTCAGTGACAGCTGTGTCGCCTGCCATGCCTCAGCCGGGTTCACTGGAGTCTTGCCCGTCTGTCAGTGCCGCAGCCCGATCAGCTAGCCAGTGCCCCAGCCTTGCTCTCTGTGCTCCCTTGCACCTCATATAGTTTCTGCACTGTGCTCTTCATGCTCTCTATAGCACGTGCAGGCCCTCGCCTGCCCATGGCATACCTCCCCGTGCTTCTGTAAAAGTACACGCAGGTTTTGCCATGTAACCTGTCGTGCCCTCTTGCACGTACAGGTCCTAACCTTGTCCTTGAACCCTGACCCTGGCGTGCCTCTTTGCACTTGCAGGACTCTCCCTCATCTGACCCTGGCATGCCTCTCTGCACGCGCAGAACTCTGCCTCGCCTGACCCTGGCGTGCCTCTCTGCATGCGCAGGACTCTGCCTCGCCTGACCCTGGCGTGCCTCTCTGCACGTGCAGGACTCTGTCTCGTCTGTCCCTGGCTTGTCTCTCTACACACGCAGGCCTCCGTCTTTGTACCTGTCCCTGGTGTGTCCGTCTACACACGCAGGTCTCCGTCCTTGTTTGTATTGTATCTGTTCCTGGAGTGTCCCTCTACTCGCGAAGGCCCCCGTCCTTGTACCTGTCCCAGGCGTGTCACCTAGCACGCACCCTGCCTCGTATCCTGGTTTGCCTGCCGGATTCCCGAAACCTGCCAACCGCTGCCAGAGGTCCGGAACCAGATGATTGCGGCCTGATGTCCGGAGCTGATGTCCGCAGCCTGATGCCTGGATCCTGTCGGTCGTTGCTAGTAATCCGGAGTCCGATGCCATCGCACCCTGTCTTGGACCCTGGCGTGTCTCCTAAGCGCGCACCCTGCCTTGAACTCTGGCGTGTCTTCTAGCACGCACCCTGTCTTGGACTCTGGCGTGTCCTAGCACGCATCCCTCCTAGGAACTCTGGTGTGATCCCTAACACGTACCCTGCCTTGGACCCTGGTATGTTTTCTAGCATGTGTAAAGCCTGGAACAATTGGCGTGCCTTTGCACACACCTTGCCGTGTTTCACTGTTTGTGCCCTGCACCTGATTCCCTGTTTATGCCTTGCACCTTAATAAAGTGTGAAACCATGTTTGCTGAAGAAACTCAGTGACTTCGCTTTATGTTTGGCATCCTGTCCGTCCTGTTGCCAGACACTCAATAGTGTCTTGGTCTTGCCCCTGACACTCCCTGTACAGGGGGTGGGTTCTCACTAGGTCAGCTCGTCCTAAGTGAGTGGGCGCCACGGCCCAGAGGGTCCACTCGTTCAAGAAAGACGACTCGGCGCAAGCTGACATTCGTCACACAATGGACCACATTGTTCTGTCTCCGACATCTGATTTGTCATCTCTGGTTATCTGTTTGTTAACCCCTTTACCGCCAAGGTTGGTTTACACGTTAATGACTGGGCAAATTTTTACAATTCTGACCACTGTTCCTTTATGAGGAAATATCTCTGGAATGCTTCCATGGATCCTGGTGATAATGACATTGCTTTCTCATGACATATTGTACTTCATGTTAGTGGTAAAATTTCACTGATATAACTTGCGTTTATTTGTGAAAAACGGAAATTTGGCAAAAAATTTTAAAAATTCGCAATTTTCCAACTTTGAATTTTTATGCCCTTAAATCACAGAGATATGGCACACAAACTTAACAAGTAACATTTCCCACATGTTTACTTTACATCAGCACAATTTTGGAACCAAAATTTTTTTTTTTAGGAAGTTATAAGGGTTAAAAGTTGACCAGCGATTTCTCATTTTTCGACCATTTTTTTAAGGACCACATCACATTTGAAATCACTTTTGAGGGGTCTATATGATAGAAAATACCCAAAAGTGACACCATTCTAAAAACTGCACCCCTCAAGATGCTCAAAACCACATTCAAAAAGTTTGTTAACCATTCAGGTGCTTCACAGGAATTTTTTGAATGTAAAAAAATGAACATTTAACTTTTTGTCACAAAAAAATTATTTCATGTCCAATTTTTTTTATTTTACCAAGGATAACAGGAGAATTTGGACTGCAAAAGTTATTGTGCAATTTGTCCTGAATACGCTGATACCTGATATGTGGGAGGGAACCACTGTTTCGGCGCATGGCACAGAAGGCGCAGAAGGGAAGGAGCGCTGTTTGACTTTTTCAATGCAAAATTGGCTGGAATTCAGATTGGACGCCATGTCACATTTGGAGAGCCCCTGATGTGCCTAAACAGTGGAAACCTCCACAAGTGACCACATTTTGGAAGCTAGACCCCCCAAGGAACTTATCTAGATATGTGGTGAGAACTTTGAACCCCCAAGGGCTTCACAGAAGTTTATAACGTACAGCCGTACAATTAAAGAATCATATTTTTTCCATAAAAATGATCTTTTCACCCCAATTTTTAAATTTCAAAGGGTAACAGGACCCCAAACGTTATTGTGAAACTTGTCCTGAGTATGCTGATACCCCATATGTGGGGGTAAATAACTATTTGGGCGCATAGCAGAGCTCGAAAGGGAAGCAGCGCCACTTGACTTTTCTGGCTGGAATTGAGATTGGATGCCATGTTGCGTTTGGAAAGCCCCTGATGTGCCTAAACAGTGGAAAGCCCCCAAATGTCAACATTTTGAAAACTAGACCCCACAAGGAACTTATCTATAAGTGTGGTGAGAACTTTGAACCCCCAAGGGCTTCACAGAAGTTTATAACGCCCGGGTGTGAAAATAAAAACATCATATTTTTTCCACAAACATGATCTTTTAGTCCCCAATTTCTTTATTTCCCCAAGGTAACAGGAGAAATTGGACCCAAAAAGTTGTTGTCCAACTTGTCCTGAGTAGGCTGATATCCCATATGTGGGAGAAAACTACTGTATGGGTGTTGTGAGTTCATTTTCCCCTTCACCGTCGATGTCTGATGAACTCCCTCTTCTGGTGAAGGAAGGTAGTGAGGCTGATTACCAAACACCTGTTCTGGTAGATGATGACTGGGTAACAGGAACTGCTGACTGGATATAAGGCAGCCGACGCCCTTCTGAGTCGCTGGTGATTTCTCTGCTGGATTCTTGGGGACCAGTCTGATTCCTGCTTCCCAAAGATAAGTTTTTGCTCTGCTATTGAACTTATTAGTTTTGTTTTGTTTACCTTGTTTTTTGGAGTTCAGCCATCCCCGGTCGGGGGTGTGCTGAGTTCCATTTTTGTCTCTGATCAGTTTGTCTCTTTGCTCTGTCTTCAGAATTTACCTGAGTGCTGATATATTCTTTTTGAAGTCCTAGCAACTTCAGGGCCTGTTTTTCCTATCAGTCGGTTGGGACATTTTTTGGTACGGTTTTTTGCGGATTGCAGACAGCAGCTTTTCTATCCTCTCCTTTTTAGTTAGCTTGGGCCCCATCGTTTGCTCAACCTATCTTTCTATCTGTGTTAGTGTTTTCATCTTGCTTCACCGTCATTATATGTTGGGGGCTGCCTATTGCTTTGGGGTCTGCTCTGGGGCAGTTTAGATTTCCCCTTTCTTTCTTTAGGCCTATTTAGTTCTCCGGCTGTGATCGAGGGGTCTAGGGCATCATAGGAACCCCCCACGGCTACTGTTAGTTGTTGTGGATAGGATCAGGGGTTTGCAATCCGATAGCTACCAACCTCTCCGGTTTTCTTTACTTAGCTTGTATTTTTGTTTTTTCCTCCTTCGGTGACTCATTCATAACAGAATCACCAGCCATACCGCAGATTCTAGGGTACTCAATAGCAGGAAAGAATTGTAAAAAAAAAAAAGAGTTTGTCAGAATATTTTTTTTGTTTTGTGTATATTTTTTCCTCCATGTCTCTGAGGCCGCAGGGGGAATTATTTTTCTTTCTCAATGGAGATGAAGCAATTGTCTGATCGTGTGGAGCAGCTCACTGCTGAAGTGCGGGGAATTTCCGCCTATCTTGCTCATTCACATGCTGCTGAACCAAAGATCCCTACTCCTGATGTGTTTTTTTGGGATCGGTCTAAATTTTGAATTTTAAGAATAATTGTAAATAATTTTTTGCCTTGAAGCCTAACTCGTTGGGGAGCTCCGCGCAGCAGGTTAAAATTGTCATCTCTTTGCTGTGCGGCGATCCCCAGGATTGGGCGTTTTCTTTGAAACCTGATGATCCTATTCTTACTAATGTGAACGCATTTTTTCAAGCCTTGGGGTTGTTGTATGATGAACCTAATGCTATTGATTAGGCTGAATAGGCCCTGTTGGCATTGAGCCAGGGTCAGGATTCTGCAGAGTTGTACTGTCAAAAATTCTGAAAGTGGGCAGTCCTTACTACCTGGAATGATGGTGCCTTGTCAGCTCTCTTTCGGAAGGGTTTGTCAGAAGCCGTAAAAGATACTATGGTGGGATTTCATGTTCCCTCTGGTCTTGACGATTCTATGTCATTAGCCATTCAGGTTGATCGGCGTTTGCGTGAACGCAAAACCGCACGAGAGGTGTTGCCACCTGTTGAACAAATGTCTGAACCTATTCAATGTGATAGAGTTTTGTCTGGGGCGCAGCGTCAGGAGTTCAGAAGGCGTAATAAGCTGTGTTTCTTCTGTGGTGATGCCTCGCATATCATTTCTGTCTGCCCTAAACAAGAGAAACGTTTTGCACACACATTTGCTGTGGGTGGTATTCAACCTAAGTTTCTTTTGGCAATTACTCTGATCTGCTCTCTGTCCACATTTTCCGCTAAGGCTTTTGTGGATTCGGGAGCAGCTCTGAACCTGATGGACTTGGATTTTGCTAAACGTTGTGGATTTCCTATGACACCTCTGTGGACGCCTATCTCTTTGAGGGGTATTGATTCTACTCTTTTGGCGAAGAATAAACCTCAGTTTTGGACCCAGGTGGCAATGCGGGTCGCCCCAGACCATCAAGAGAATTGCAGATTTTTGGTGTTGCATAATTTGCATGATACCATTGTTCTGGGGTTTCCCCGGTTGCAAATCCATAATCCAGTTTTGGATTGGAAATCTGTGTCTGTGGTGAGTTGGGGTTGTCGGTGTGCCCTTAGTGATGCTCCTGTTTTCTCCACCTCTCCCCAGTCGCATGATGTTCCTGACTATTTAGCTGATTTTTATTATGTATTTAGTGAGAATGAGTGCGTCTTTGCCTCCTCATAGGAGTTATGACTGTGCAATTGAGCTGAGCCCTGGGTGTAAATTTCCCAAGGGTCGACTTTTCAATTTATCTGTACCCGAGCACGAGGCTATGCGATCCTATATTAAGGAGTCGCTGGAGAAGGGTCATATTAGACCATCCTCTTCACCCTTAGGTGCTGTTTTTTTTTCGTGGCTAAGAAAGATGGGTCATTAAGGCCTTGTATTGGACTATCGTTCCCTCAACAAAATTACTGTTAAATATCAGTATCCGTTACCCCTGATTTCTGATCTGTTCTCCAGAGTTAAAGGTGCTTGCTGGTTTACAAAGCTTGACCTCAGGGGGGCGTATAATCTTATTCTCATTAAGCATGGGGATGAATGGAAGACGGCGTTTAATACTCCGGAGGGACATTTTGAGTACCTGGTGATGCCTTTTGGGCTCACTAATGCCCCTTCTGTCTTCCAGTGCTTCATGAATGATATTTTCCGAGACTTGGTGGATACATTTTTGATCATCTATCTGGATGATATTTTGATCTTTTCCAAGGATTGGGACTCTCATGTGGAACATGTTCGGACTGTGTTCCGGATTTTGAGGGAGAATTCCCTGTATGTCAAGGGATCGAAATGCCTTTTTGGTGTACAGAGGATTTCATTTTTGGGATTTATTTTGTCTCCGTCAACTATTGAAATGGACCCGGTCAAGGTACAGGCCATTTATGATTGGGTTCAGCCCACTTCTTTGAAGGCCCTCCAGAAGTTTTTGGGTTTTGCTAATTTTTATCGTAAATTTATAGCTAATTTTTCTGGCATTGCCAAACCATTGACTGATTTGACTAAGAAGGGTGCTGATGTGCTGAATTGGTCTCCGGAGGCTGTTTCTTCCTTTCAGGAGCTGAAGCGAAGGTTCACTTCTGCTCCGGTGTTGCGGCAACCTGATGTCTCACTCCCGTTTCAGGTAGAGGTGGACGATTCTGAGATTGGTGCAGGAGCTGTTTTGTCCCAAAAGGATCCTGTAACATCTAAAATGAATCCCTGTGCTTTCTTTTCCCGAAAGTTCTCCCCATCCGAACATAACTATGATATGGGGAATCGGGAACTGTTAGCCATGAAATGGGCATTTGAGGAGTGGAGACATTGGTTGGAGGGAGCTAAACATCAAGTCGTGGTCCTTACTGACCATAAGAATTTGATTTACCTGTAGTCGGCCAAACGCTTGAATCCTAGACAGGCTAGGTGGGCCTTGTTTTTCACACGTTTTGATTTTGTGGTCTCTTTTCTTCCGGGCACTAAGAATGTCAAGGCAGACGCCCTCTCTAGGAGTTTCTTTGCTGATTCTCCTGTTGTGACCAAGCCTGCTACCATCTTAGGTGAGGGGGTAGTTCTTCCTGCCATCTCGCCCGATTTGAGACGTGCTCTGGAAGAGTTTCAGGAGGACAAACCTGAGCGTTGTCCCATTGGAAAATTGTATGTTCCTGACCAGTGGAGGAAGAGAGTGATGTCTGAAGTTCATTGCTCTGTATTGGCTGGTAATCCAGGTATTTTTGTTACTAGAGATTTGGTGAGTCGGTCTTTTTGGTAGCCCGCCTTGTCTCTTGATGTCAGGAATTTTGTGCAGTCCTGTGGGACTTGCTCTTGGTCTAAACCTTGTTCTCGCTCTAGTGGGTTGTTGATGCTTTTGCCGGTGCCCAGGAGGCCATGGACCCATATTTCAATGGATTTTATCTCTGATATGTCTGTCTCTCAGAGAATTACTGTTATTTGGGTGATTTGTGATAGATTCTCTAAGATGGTCCATCTTGTACCACTCCCTAAGTTGCCATCTTCCTCAGAGTTGGTGCCCTTGTTTTTGCAACAGGTGGTTCGCTTGCACAGGATTCCTGAGAACATTGTATCTGACAGAGGAGTTCAGTTTGTGTCTAGATTTTGGAGGACTTTCTGTTCCAAGCTGGGAATTCAGTTGTCCTTCTCCTCTGCATTTCACCCTCAGACCAATGGGCAGACGGAGAGAGCAAACCAGACCTTGGAGTCGTATTTGAGATGTTTTATTTCTGCTGATCAGGATGATTGGGTTTCATTTTTGCCCTTGGCCAAATTTGTTTTAAATAATAGAGCTAGTTCTGCCACTTTGATGTCACCTTTTTTTTATAACTTTGGGTTTCATCCTCGATTCTCTTCAGGGCAGGTGGAGCCTTCTGCCTGCCCAGGTGTTGACACTGTGGTGGAGAGAATGCACTTAATCTGGGACCAAGTGGTGGATAAGTTGTCTCTCTCCCAGGAAAAGGCCCAGCGGTTTTCCAACCGGCATAGGACCATTGGCCCCCAGCTTAAGGTGGGTGATATGGTTTGGTTGTCATCAAAGAATATCGCTATGAAGGTGGCTTCTCCAAAGTTTAATCCTAGATTTATTGGACCTTACAAGATTTTGGAGATTCTTAATCCAGTCTCTTTTCGATTGGCTCTTCCTGTTACATTTAAGATCCATAACGTGTTTCATAAGTCTCTGTTAAAGAGGTTTGTTGAGCCAGTAGTTCCTGTGGTGGCACCTCCTGACCCGGTATTGGTTGAAGGTAATGTGGAATATGAGGTTGAGAAGATACTGGATTCTCGCCTGGCTAGACGGAGACTCCAGTATTTGGTTAAATGGAAGGGTTATGGCCAGGAGGATAATTCTTGGGTCCCTGCATCCGATATTCATGCCAAAAAATTGGTTCGTGCCTTTCATCGGGCCCATCCTGATCGCCCTGGTGGCGTGGATGAGGGTTCGGTGACCCCTCCTCAAGGGGGAGGTACTGTTGTGAGTTCATTTTCCCCTTCACCGTCGATGTCTGATGAACTCCCTCTTCTGGTGAAGGAAGGTAGTGAGGCTGATTACCAAACACCTGTTCTAGTAGATGATGACTGGGTAACAGGAACTGCTGACTGGATATAAGGCAGCTGACGCCCTTCTGAGTCGCTGGTGATTTCTCTGCTGGATTCTTGGAGACCAGTCTGATTCCTGCTTCCCAAAGATAAGTTTTTGCTCTGCTTTTGAACTTATTAGTTTTGTTTTGTTTACCTTATTTTTTGGAGTTCAGCCATCCCCGGTTGGGGGTGTGCTGAGTTCCATTTTTGTCTCTGATCAGTTTGTCTCTTTGCTCTGTCTTCAGAATTTACCTGAGTGCTGATATAGTCTTTTTGAAGTCCTAGCGACTTCAGGGCCTGTTTTTCCTATCAGTCGGTTGGGACATTTTTTGGTAGGGTTTTTTGCGGATTGCAGACAGCAGCTTTTCTATCCTGTCCCTTTTAGTTAGCTTGGGCCCCATCGTTTGCTCAACCTATCTTTCTATCTGTGTTAGTGTTTTCATCTTGCTTCACCGTCATTATATGTTGGGGGCTGCCTATTGCTTTGGGGTCTGCTCTGGGGCAGTTTAGATTTCCCCTTTCTTTCTTTAGGCCTATTTAGTTCTCCGGCTGTGATCGAGGGGTCTAGGGCATCGTAATAACCCCCCACGGCTACTGTTAGTTGTTGTGGATAGGATCAGGGGTCTGCAATCCGATAGCAACCAACCTCTCCGGTTTTCTGGACTTAGCTATCATTTTTGTTTTTTCCTCCTTTGGTGACTCATTCATAACAATGGGCACACGTCGTGGCTCGGAAGGGAAGTAGTGACATTTTGGAAAGCAGACTTTGATGGAATTGTCTGTGGGTGTTATGTTGCCTTTGGAGAGCCCCTGATGTGCCTAAACTGTGGAAACCTCCCACAAGTGACCCCATTTTGGAAGCTAGACCCCTCACCAAGGAACTTATCTAGATGTGTGGTGAGCACTTTGAACCCCCAAGTGCTTCACAGAAGTTTATAACGCCTGGACATGAAAATTAAAAAATTTATATTTTTTTCTACAAACATGATATTTAAGTCCCCAATTTTTTTATTTTTCCAAGTGTAACTGGAGAAATTGGACTCCAAAAGATGTTGTCCAATTTTTCCTGAGTATGCTGATATCCCATATGTGGGAGAAAACTACTGTATGGGCACATGTCGGGGCTCGGAAGGGAAGTAGTGACCCCATTTTGTTAACTAGACCCCCCAAGGAACTTATCTAGATGTATGGTGAGCACTTTCAACCCCCAAATGCTTCACAGAAGTTTATAACGTAGAGCCATAAGAATAAAAAAATCATTTTTTTTCCATAAAATGATATTTTTCCCCCAATTTTTTATTTTCCCAAGGGTAACAGGAGAAATTGGACCCCAAAAGTTGTTGTGCAGTTTGTCCTGATTAGGCTGATACCCCATATGTGGGGGTAAACCACTGTTTGGGCGCATGGTAGAGCTAGGAAGGGAAGGCGCGCCATTTGACTTTTTCAACACAGAATTGGTGGGAATTGAGATCAAACGCCATGTTGCGTTAGGAGAGCAACTGATGTGCCTAAACAGTGGAAACCTCCCAATTCTAACTCCAACCCTAACCCCAACAAACCCCTAAATCTAATCTCAGCCCCAACCCTAGCCCTTACCCTAGCCCTAACCCTATCCCTAACCCTAATGGGAAAATGGAAATAAATACATTTTTTTTTTAATTTTATTATTTTTCCCTAACTAAGGGGGTGATGAAGAGGGGTTTGATTTACTATTTTTAGCGGGTTTTCATGTTTGGCAGCTGTGATATGCTAAAAGACGCTTTTTATTGTAAAAATAGTTTTTGCATCACCAAATTTTGAGAGTTATAATTTAGCATGATTACGGCGATACCCCATTTATGTCTTTTTTTTACGCTTTGGAGCTTTATGCAATAAAAACTATTTCATATAAAAAATAATTATTTTTGCATCGCTTTATTCTGCGAGCTATAACTTTACTTTTTTGCTGATGATGCTCGTTTTTTGCGAGACAAGATGAAATTTTCAGCGGTACCATGTTTATTTATATGCGTCTTTTCGATTGCGCATTATTCTACTCTTTGTTCGGCCGTATAATGATAAAGCATTGTTTTTTGCCTATTTTTTTTTTTTTTTTAAGGGGTTCACTAAAGGGGTTAACTAGTGGAACAGTTTTATAGGGCGGGTTGTTACGGACGCGGCGATACTAAATATGTCTACTTTTATTGTTTTTGTTTTTTTTATTTACTTATTTTTACATGTGTTTTTTTTTTTACTTTGTTATAATGTCCCAATGTGGAACATTACAATAAAGTGTCTGATCACTGATATGACACTTTGCAGTGCCCTGTGTCAGATCAGCGATCTGACAGGCACTGTATAGGCTTTCTCAGTGCCTGCTGTTAATTCCTTTTGTAGGATTTTCTTATTCCAGTCACCCCGACGCATTGATGGTGCGACCACCTCAATAACACAATAGGAAAAGGAATTCAGATCCCCCTTATGTGTGTCCCTGATATGTCTGGAAATTGGGGTGTCTCTGGCATGACGAATGTCACCGAGATGATCCCCAATGCGTCTCCTTAATTCCCTCTTGGTTTTACCTGCATAATTTAATGAGTAGGAGCATTTAAAGAGGTAAACTACCCCACTTGTCTTGCAATTGGCAAAGTGGCTGTTCTGGTAGGTTCGTCCCGTAGATACACTGGAGAACTCCTTCCCAACCTCAATGTATCTACAAAAGGAGCAACCCCCACATTTGAGAGTACCCACAGCCCTTCTATCCAACCAGGTGCCACTCCTGGGCACTGGGATATAGAGACTGTGTACTAGTTTATCTCCAATGGATCTGCCCCTCGTATACGTGATAGCAGAAACATCCGGCAGGAATTCTCAAATTTCACTGTCAGCTTTCAAAATTCCCCAATACTTGTTAATTATTTCGCGTACTTCCCGTGAGCGCTTGTCATAGTTACCAATAATACGCATATGTTTGTCAATCTCTTTCTTTGGGACGTAGGAGGTTATTCCTCGTACATAATTCTACCTCTTTGAAGGCAGTTGAGAGAACCCTCTCCGGGTATCCCCTATCCAGGAATCTATTTTTTAACTCCTTGGCTTGTCTATAAAAGGCAGATGGTTTAGAGCAATTTCTCTTAACCCTTAAATACTGTCCCTTGGGGATACCTTTTCGGAAACTCAATGGATGGCTGCTTCCCCAATCCAATAAATTATTTGTCGAGGACGGTTTTATAAATATGCTCGTTTCCAGAATGCCATCTACTCCTTTTTTGTATATTGATGTCCAAAAAGTTAATTGATTTGGAGTCGACTTCAGAAGTGAATCTAAGGCCCAGGTCGTTCTGATTGAGTTCTTGCACAAAATTGTTAAAGGAGGATATATCCCCCGCCCCAAAAAATCAGAATGTCGTCTATGTAGCGCCCCCAGAATAATATCTGGGGGCACCACCAAGCCAACCAGTCCTCACCAAAGACGATTGTGTCTTCCTACCAGCCCAGGAGCAGATTTGCGCACGTGGGCGCACAGGGGCTGCCCATCGCAGTGCCCCTAAGCTGGTGGTAGTACACTCCATTGAATAAAAAATAATTATGCGTCAACAAAAACTCAAGCAATGTGCAGATGAATTCACTGTGTGCGTTGCAATGTACCCCCCTGGACTTCAAAAAATATCCAACCGCTTTAATTCCCATGTCATGGGGAATGCTACTATACAAGGCCTCAACATCAATGGAGGCCAGGAGCACATTATCGACAAAAGACATGTCCTCGATTTTCAATAGTAAATCCGAGGTGTCCCTAATATATGAATTCCTTTTTCTTTTGTGTTATTGAGGTGGTCGCACCATCAATGCGTCGGGGGAACTGAAATCTGAAAATCCTACAAAAGGAATTAAGATGGATCTATAGGTTGGAAACAGTCTCCCAGAGTGGTCTTAATGATCAAATGTAATTCAATTGCTTTCTTTAGTCTATTGCCTAATATATAATGTCTAGTCCCTAATTCCTCAGGCTCCTGAAGAGAACAATTGCTGCTCCATGCTTATCAGTACGAATGGGCCTTCATGGTTTTAACTGTTCCGATTTGAGGAACTTTAATATATCTTCTTTCCTTCCCCTGGCATTATTGGGGACCATTCTGCTGTTATGGAGTACATCCAGTGACCTTTCACTGCCTTGCCTTTGAGAAATATGTATATTTATCTGTAATAAATTGAGCATATAAGTGCAACATTTGGCTATTCATATATATCATTTCCTCTGTTAATCATTAGATAATGCGGTTTTGGTCTTGTCTATATACTGGTTTCCTGATTATGTTTACCTTGTTACACTATTGGCAATGTACATGTGCAGTTTGTGTATTGAGTCCCTATGAGGGCTATATACTGGTCTCTTGATCATTTTACCGTGCTATACTATTGGCAATGGACATGCGCAGTTTGTAGATTGAGTCCCTATGAGGGCCAAAACCGGAAGCAGGTACCTAACATCTGGTTATATATTTTCAATCCCTTAAATCTGTATGGTTGGCGCGTTTCAAAACTAACTCACTCTATAGTACTGCGCAGTGACTACTTAATGTGGCAACCGTGTCCGGCTTTTATATACAAGCTCTCGTTTAATTAGCGTCGTGTGAAAATACTGTCAACAGACATGCGCTGTAGTGATCGGAATCCCTATGAGAGCAGAAACCGGAAGCAGGGACGTAGTCTCTGTGCATGCGCAGATAAACTTCTAATCCTTGGGCGCTCGGCTCTATTTACCCGCGGAGGACTTGTTATACTCACTATTGGCCCAAATTTGCGTAGAGGGGCGTGGGTACTCTGCAGGAGTCATATTATGGAACCGGAAACAGGTAACTGACACGTAATCAGCTGACAAGCACGCCACGGCACCTGTTGCTGTGGTATGCTCTATATAATGGCGGGTAGCGGCCACAGACTCCAAGCATCATACCATGAGAGGGGACTGTCCCTGACCATCCAGCCACATCCTGTACATCTCATGTTCAAGCTAAGTACTCCATTTTCCATCAGACTCCTGATGAACCTCGGAAGAGGGGAAGCGCGTCGAGTTTACATTGGAGTTAGATCTGTTGGTTTCTGTGATTATAATATCTCTGGATAAATGGGCTATTTAACCCTTTCCTAAGTTTTCTTTGCATGGTCATGTGGATAGATTGAGCATATTTGTCATATTTTCCAACTATACTGTCCATGAATGACCGGCTAAATTAGATCTTTGATTTGTTGACTATTGGATTATTGGACTATTATGATGTTAATCGAGAGAGGGGTCATTCAAACTCCCTCTTATATTATTACATGATCATGAGGAACAGGTTGTTTGCACCTGTATATCTTTAAATTGTACAGTCCATGAGTGAATGGACTATTGGAATCCCCATATATTGTGGATCTCTGTATGCTGTGCATTGCGCAATAGAGTCTATAATGTGGATATATCTGCTGATTATATCATCAAGCAGACCAGGAATAACTGAGCAATTTTCTTACCATTATGGGAATAAGTTATATTGATAATTTTCCAGATGATTACATCTAATTGGGCTAATTAACCCATGCATACAGTGAATATTTTATATTCTGTGTAATTTTTACATATAGATGTGCATGATTTACACTATACACACATTTTTGTATTTTTGTTTTTTTGATGTGGTGCACCACACCTTAGTTTGTTGGGGTTTTTTCATGGGACATTTTTTCATATATATACTAGTGACCTGTGTATAAAATATTGCATTATAAGAGGATTTGCGCTGAGGAGATTATATCTAATAATTTTTGGTGTACCTCAAATTGAATAGCGGCCTAATATTTATTTTTTCTGTTTTTTGGGGGGCTCTGTCTATAATCTATATTTAAACATAACAAAATTAGATTAGTCGGGATATGAGGGTTCTGGAGAATATAAATCTCTAGATAGAGACCATTTATCATAGTAAATATCTCAACTGAGAAGAGCACCTGGGAAGAAATCAAGAAGATTCCACTCAGACATTTCTCCTCTTTCTCACCTACCTATTTAACACCTTATCACACCCCTGCAACTATAGGGCCCAATAGGGGTAGCAGGGAGAGCCGTCGAGGAGTGGGGGGGGCAATACGCAGGTCCTAGGGCTCCAACCTCCTCTGACAGGTAGGGATACACAGGTCAGCATAGGGACAGGCACTTCCCTATGGTGTTCATTCTATTGTGTGATGCATTACTAATTTTAGTGTATTTTTTTGTATAATTGATTATTAAAGGTTTGACAATTTTAGCAGGGTTATATGAGATAACTGTGATTAAGTTGCCAGCTTACATCAGCACGTGAGTAATTGCCCAGGAGTCTGCCCTGAAGAGCCTAAAGCCCCCGTTACACACTGCGATATCGCTAGCAATATCGGTGTAAAGTCACCGATTTTGTGACGTTACAGCGATACTGCTAGTGATATCGCTGCATGTGATACTTACCTCCGACCCGCTCCCCCGCTGGTTATCGCTGATCGCGCGAGAAGCTGCTGGACTATTCCTCGTCGGCCACTTCCTGCGGCGCTTCCTGCTGTGAAGATGAGCGACGCGTGGAGCCGGGCGGGAGGACGCAGGATCGCCGCGTCTGACAGGTAAGTAGCGATCCCCGTCCCCTGCGATGTCGCTGGTGAGATCTGCCTGAGTGGCAGCTCACTAGCGACCACCCAGCGATTCACCAGCGATACTGACCGCGTCATATCGCTGCTCGGGATCGCTGGTGAGTCGCTAGGTGTAACGATACCCTAAGGTAGGTTTTCCTGAATGTTTTTCTAGTAAACGACATAATTTTTTTTCATTTAAAAATGCATGCTTACTTTATTTTCAGCTTAGACCCAGGTCTTCAAGGGCTGAATTACAGCCTGTGGGGAATATTATGTCCTTATTGCTAGGGGAGCCGCAAGTTTGGGCATTTTCATTGCGCCCAGATGACCCTTGTTTGAGGTCAGTAGAAGTGTTTTTTTTCCTGCTATGGGGTTAATATATGATGATCCAGATTGGGTCGCTACAGTCAAGGCAAAACTCAGACGGCTGAAACAAGGTTCTGTGTTATGATTACGTCACCGCGGAGGATAGCCGGGGAATAAGCTAGGCAACCAGAAAACCAGAAAGGTTGGTATCTTAGCGGATTGCAGACCACTAAAACTAACAACACAACTAGAATTAGCTGTGGGACGTACCTGCGATACCATAGACGCCTCGGCACAGCCAAAGAGTTAACTAATCCTAAAGCAAGAAAGGGGAAAGCTAAACTGCCCTGGAGTAGCACCCCAAAGTAATAGATAGCCCCCAAACATATATTGCCAGTGAGACAAGATGAGGCACAGACACAGGCAGAAAATAGAGTAAGCAAATAATGGGGCCCACACTTATAGAACAGAACAGGACTGGACAGAACAGGACTGGAAAGATACTGTCTGCAATCATGCAAAAAACCCTAAGAAAAATCCAACACATCTGATATGCAAAAATACTAAGGCCACACGACCTCTCCCCCACCAGATCAGAATTCTGGTGTGAACTGGAAGCAAAACAAAAGATACTGATATAACAGGGGACTAGCAATACTGAACAGACTGACATAAGCTGTGGCATATGGAACAGGGTCCAGCACAGGTCCCAGCGGGGAACAATGCTGAACCCACACAGCAAAGCAGGAATCAGAGAAAGGCAAAAACTGGATCAAATGCAAAAAGATTCCAGCAAACAAATAACTTATCTGGACAATGCAGGACCAAGCAGGGGACAAGCAGACTTCAAAATGCACAGGAATTAAACCAAATCACCAGCAACAACTGGAGGGAAGCTTGTTCAGTTAAATCTTCCCAGTCTGTAACACCTGACCTCCAATCATCCTCTTCAGGTGATTGACTTCTGTCAACTCAACCAGCTCCATTACCCACAGCAACCACCAGAGGGAGCCTAAACTCAGAAGTCAGGACACAAGTGTTCACAACAGTTCTGGTGATGCTAAGGGATATTGTACCAAGTTCAGACGATAGTCTGCAGAAGTCAGCTGGAATGATCCAGCACTCAAGAGTCAATTTTTAGCAGGTTTGAATGACAGGGTTAAAGATTACTCATTGTATACCCTGCACCTGCTACACTTGAGGCTGCCATGCAGTTAGCTATCAGGATGGATAGAAGATTAAGAGACAGGCAGAATGAGTAGATGGCTTCAATTTTGCTGGGTCCTGTTTCCAAGAGTCCCCCATGGACTATGGGGAACCGATGCAACTTGGGGAAATGTCTTCTCGTTCCCAGGAAAGGGAGAGAGGGTTCTCTGAGGGGCTATGCCTTTATTGTGGTAAGACTGGCCATTTTATTAAGCAATGTGAAGATCGCATAGATCAGGAAAAGAAAAAAAAGGGTCAGAGTAACCCTCCCATTCGTATTGCATTTTTACGGTCCGCAGGAGTTTCTTTTTCTGGTAGTTCTATTTGTCATGGTCATACTATGGATTTTCAAGTGATGATGGACTGTGGGTCTGCACTGAATTTGATCGATCAACAATTTCTAGACAAGTATAAGATTGAGTCTGTACCTTTATCATCCCCTTTTCCTGTAGTGGCGATTGATAACACTCCACTAGAGCATGGGTGCGATTCTCGAAAAGGTCACCGGTTTTCCATTCACTGTGAATATGGAGCACCAGGAATCTTTAGATTTGTTTGTACTGGATAAATTGCGTGTTCCAGTCATCCTGGGGTTACCCTGGTTAAAAATGCACAATCCTGTACTGGACAGATCATCTAATACTATAAGATGGAAGGGGTGTTATGGGAAATGTTGTGATGCACATATCACTGCTGTTGTGAAAAATGAGCTACCTGAAGCCATTCAGGAAATCTGGAAAGTAATTTCTGAAGTTGAGTCACAAGCTCTACCACCGCATAGAGATTAAGATTGCGCTATTGAGTTCGTCCCAGGTGCTACTCTCCCTAAGAGTCGTTAATTTAATTTGACGATTCCCGAGTGGGAGGTCTTAAAGGAATAACTGCAGACTAGTCTTGCTGCAGGTCATATAAGACCCTCCAAGTCTCCTGTGGTTGTGGGATTCGTTTTTGTCAAAATGAAAGATGGGGGTCTTAGGCCGTGTCTGGATTTCAGGGCGATTAATAAGATCACTGTGCGCAATCCTTACCCCTTGCCACTAATTCCAGATTTGTTTAATCAATTAGTTGGAGCCAAGTGGTTCTCCAAGATTGGTCTCCGTGGGGCATATAATTTGTTGCAGATTAAATAAGGCGATGAATGGAAGGCAGCCTTTAATACCACAGAAGGTCACTTTGAGTGTCTAGTAATTCCTTTCGGCCTTACAAATGCTCTGGCGTTTTTTCAAAATTTCATCAGCGACATTCTAAGGTTATTGATCAGGAGGAGTGGTATTGTTTATTTAGATGATATTTTAATCTATTCGCTATATCTGGAGTTGCATTGGCAGAGAGTCAGCGATGTTCAGCAGGTTCTGAGAGAAAACACACTCTTTGCTCAACTGGGGAAATGCGAGTTTGCTGTATAGAAAATTATCTTTTTGGGGTACATTATTTCCAGTGATGGGTTTGAGATAGACCCGGTGAAGGTTCAGGCGGTATTGGAGTGACCTAGACCTGAATGCTTGAAGTCAATTCAGAGATTCTTGGGGTTTGCTAATTATTATAGAAAATTCATAAAGAATTTTTCTGTTATCACAAAACCCCTTACTGATCTGACTAAGAAGGGTACCAATACTGTCCAATGGTCCCCTGAGGCTGTTAAGACCTTTGAGCATCTCAAGGAGAAGTTTAGCTCTGCTCCTGTTTTGATCCAGGCAGATGAGACTAAGCCCTTTCTGTTGGAGGTGGATGCCTCATCAGTAGGAGTGGGGGGCTGTTCTGTCACAGGAGGGAGAGGATGGGGTACATCCCTGTGTGTTCTTTTCTAAAAAAAATTTTTGGAGGTGGAGCTCAACAACGATGTTGGGAACCGAGAATTGCTGGCTATTAAGCTTGCGTTAGAGCATTGGCGATATTTTTTGGAGGGCGCTAGACATCCTATACAAGTCTTTACTGATCATAAGAATCTGATCTATCTGGATGCTGCTAAACGTTTGAATGCTCGTCAAGCTAGATGGGCATTGTTTTTTGCGCGGTTCCATTTCTCTGTGACATATATCCCTGGGAAAAAAAAATGTTAAACCTGATGCTTAGTATCGAAGTTTCTCCCCAGTGGTTAATACTAAAAAGGAGGGATCTATTCTACAGAGAGGGGTGGTGGTGGCAGCATTAGGTTCTGAGTTGGAAAATAGCATTCTTAAAGCCCAGGATGTGGCACCAACTAACACTACGTATGGGAAATTATTTGTGCCTAAAGCCCTGAGGAGAATGTCATGTGTCTCGTTTGGCGGGTCATCCAGGGATTGCCGAGACTAGAAAGTCAATCGGTCAGAGTTTCTGGTGGCCGGGGTGGCTAAGAGAAATTGTCAAGTGGGTGCGTCAGTGTACCGTGTGCACAAGGTCTAAGGCTTCTGCTCCAGCGGCAGTGTTGCTGTGCCCGTTAGAGGTTCCTAGTTCCCCATGGACACATCTTGCAATGGATTTTTATCACCGACCTGCCGGTCTCTGAGGGTTTTTCTGTCATCTGGGTTGTAGTGGACCGGTTTAGTAATATGTGTCATCTGGACCCGTTCAATAAAAAACCCTGCTCTAAGACACTTTCCAGGGCATTTGTGAAAGAGATTGTCAGACTCCATGGTGTTCCCACTGACATTGTCTCCGATAGGGGACCACAGTTTGTGGCTCGATTTTGGCGTGCCTTTTGTGACAGACTTAAGGTTCATTTGTCATTTTCATTGGGATATCATCCAGAGTCCAATGGACAGACCGAGAGGAAGAACCAGGACGTTGAGCAGTTTTTGAGATGTTTTGTAGCAGACAATCAGGAGATATGGTCGGAATATCTACCATTAGCTGAGCTTGCTCTCAATAATCATACGTCTTTTTCGGCTGGGTGTTCTCCTTTTTTGCTGTACTGGGAAGCATCTATCTTTCGGTCCTTTTTCTAAGATTGGAGGGGCGGTGCCTGAGGAGGAGAGTTTTTCTGGAAATTTGGAAAGGGTTTGGACCAGTGTGCGCCATAATCTGAATCAGGCTAATATAATAGGAGGTCTAAGAAATATTTTGACAAGAGAAGAAGGGAGGCGAGCTTTGTTGTTGGGGACATGGTTTGGTTGTCCTCTAGGAATCTGCGTTTAAAGATCCAATCTAAAAAGTTGGGGCCTAAGTTTGTAGGACCCTTCAAAGTGGTTCAGATTGTCAACTTGACAGCGGTCAGATTGGACATTCCTTCATCTTGGAAAATTAATTCAGTTTTTCATGTATCTTTGCTGAAGAAAGTTGACACGCCGGATAAGGTGGCTATGCCGTCTGCTCCTCCAAATGATGAGGACTGTGAGTTTGAGGTTTCACACATTCTTGATTCCAGGTGGCACAGAGGAGGCTTACAGTATCTCGTGTCCTTGAAGAGTTTCGGTCCCGAGGACAATTCCTGGGTGAAAGCTGTGGATGTGTCAGCCTCAAGATTAATTAAGGCTTTTCACAGGAGATTTCTGAATAAGGCTCGGCCTAGAGGATCCAGGGGAACCTCGTTAAAGGGGAGGTACTGTTAGAATCTGTTCAGTTTGTGACTATACACCATTTTCTTGTAGTGTTCTGGCTGCTGTTTTTTTTCCTCTGGTGCTGGGTTTGTCTTGGGTCAGGTGATTATATCACCCTTTATTAACTTGCACCTGTCTCCCATTCCTTGCTGGACAACAGTGTTAATCTGCTTGAGTTCTGGCTTGGAGCTTTGCTTTGCCTTCTGTGTGCTTAATTAGTGCAGTGCTGGGATCTCTGGTTCTGCTAGTCTTAGTTTCTGTTTTCAGTTTGATTCTGCAGCCTTCTCTTTGTTTTCTATTAGGAGGTGACCCGTTTTTGTACCCAGTCCTTTGATCTTTCAGGGATCCCCTTCCCCCCTTTCTATAGGTCTTCGCTTGAGACTAACCTAGGATCATTGGTGGGTCTATTCGCAGGAATAGGTCGCACACTCCATTGTAAGGTACAGTATCAGCCTAGTCGTAGTGCAGGGTCAGTTTTCCCCCTTCTACCCTAGTCCTGTGCTGCAGAACCGTAACACCCTCCCTGCGCGATTCTTCCCTAATCCCCCGGTTCACTGCGATCATGTTTGATCGCAGTGTGCCAGGGGTTATTGTGCCGGGGGCGGTCCGTGACACCCGGCCGCGATCAGCGGCGCCCCCCGGGAGCGCCGCTGATCGCGCTGACGTACTATCCTGTCCCCGATCATACGGGCCTGGGTACCATGGATGGGATAGCAGGTCAGATGGCAGAAAGGGCTTAATGTTTGCAGTGATTTAAATCCCTCTAGTGGCCAGAGTCATATTTGCAGTCATCTTTGTTTTTTCCATTTCAATGTCTGAATCTCCTCCCTCCTTTTGCAATGCATTATGGTAGCTTTCCCTCCACTTAACTCCATTTTCCTTCAGCCTGTATCTGAGAAGGAAGTCTCCCATTGCTTTTCTCT
The DNA here is from genome assembly GCF_039654945.1 of Dendrobates tinctorius. Classification (NCBI taxonomy): domain Eukaryota; kingdom Metazoa; phylum Chordata; class Amphibia; order Anura; family Dendrobatidae; genus Dendrobates; species Dendrobates tinctorius. The sequence goes on from NW_027361793.1 coordinate 4,233,877, forward strand.
TGCGATTGCATTGCCGGTACGTGTTTTTGTTCTTTATAGCTAATTCCTGTCCTAATTTCAGCCTGGTTTAGTCAGTTCTCCTCCCTGGTCAGCTACTAGTGTGTAGATGTTCATTCACAATGTATGTCATGTATAATGTGTATATCTGTTGTACCCTGTACTGATTATGTGTATTATATTGTTTTCAGTTTCATCACGCCAATATAACATCACGTTCAATAAAAGCACAGACTCAACTACAGTCTCCTTAATGGACCCTGGTATAGCGGTTCAACCATCTGTATAAGCTGCAATACGTCTGCTTCATTCAGTGAGGACAGAACAGTGAAACGGCAGCCATCCAGCTAGTGGGAATTCAGTGAAAAGACAGCCATCTAGTTTGCAGGAACTAGTGAAACTGCAGCCAATTCAAGTCACCGGCTACACAGAGACTTAATACAGCTACAGCAATTTCTGCACAGTCAAGCATTCCCCCAAGACACCATGACCCACAAATCACACAGGACAAAATCTGTTACTTTCATCTCCTTAAAGACTATATCCATCATGAGCTCGGTCGCCATTGCCTGCGCAAATACTGAAGCTGCCAAAATGCGAGCAAGCTTTGCTGAAGAAGAGATGCAACTTAAATTAGACAAAGCACACGTAGATGACGCCTTAGATAGCCTAGCAGCAAAAAGAGAAGCTGCTGCAGCCCTAGCCAAAGCAGAATAGCTAGAAGCCATGCAAAACCCTGAGCTGCATAGCCGAAGCAGTACGTTAAGTCTGGAGTTTCCACTGCAAAATTCACCACAACGCACATCCCTGTATGGTAATGTACTCCCTGATCCAAACTATAACCCTGAACAGGCATCAAAACAAGAACATGACATCTCCAGTGAAGAGAGAAAGAGTCATCATGAGGCTCAGCTCCAGGAAAATGTGGAGCACAGCAACTCTGCTAATGACTACCTTGCCCCTCACCAGGTAACCAATGTGAATCACCTTGCTGACACATCGCACATCAGACCGAAGCAATATGACACCGGCTGGCACCACCCAGAAGATACTAACAGGTATGAACGCACCTCACATCACTATCAGGGCGACCCATCACCAGTATACTCTGCTGACAACCAGTTCACAACAGAATTTGCTAAGTTTTTCACATGACGTGAACTGGTTGCCAAGGGACTCATGAAATTCACTGACCACGCTGAAGGTTACAGAGCTTGGAAAGCATCCTTCCAAAATGTCATCAGAGACGTGGAGCTACAACACAGGGAAGAGATAGACCTCTCAGTCAAATACCTGGGAAAAAAGTCAGTCAAACATGCAGTAAGGATCAGAGACATTAATATAAACCACCCTGAGACTGGCCTCAAAGAGATCTGGAAGAGGCTGGATGAGTGTTACGGCTCAGCAGAGGTAATAGAGAAAGCCTTGTTCAAAAGAATCGATGACTTTCCTAAAATATCTAACAAAGGTCTCCAGAAACTTAGAGAACTAAATGACCTGCTAAAGGAAGTCCAAGTTGCCAAATGTGAAGATGATCTACAAGGACTTGTATTCCTTGACACAGCCAGAAGTGTTAACCCTACAGTCCAAAAGTTGCCCTACAATCTACAGGAGAGGTGGCTCACACAAGGTTCCACGTACAAATACAAACACAGTGTTCCATTCCCTCCCTTCTCCGTTTTTGCAGACTTGGTACACCAACAAGTGAGAATTAGAAGCGATCCCAGCTTTGACTTTGCAATGTCATATACCACACTGTCACCAGCTGCAAATCCACGCAGAACGTCTGTTTCATTGCACAAGACTTGTGTTTCTTCTGCAGTTTCCAATTACAGGTCTGCTGGCTGCTCCCAATCAGAGAAAAAGGTGCAGGACCCTGACAAGCAGTGTCCGCTCCATCAGAAGCCTCATCCTCTCCTGAAATGCAGAGCCTTCAGAGGAAAATCTATGCCACATCGCAGAAGCTTCCTGAAAGAGAACGGTATCTGCTACAAGTGTTGATCATCCACAACTCATCTCGCCAAGGATTTTAAGGTCAGTGTAAAATGCACAGATTGTGGTCCACAGATCATAACACTGCTCTACACCCTGGCCCAGCTCCATGGAGTACACAAAACAGGCCAGCTGACAGTGAGCATGGCGGGGAGGAAAGGAACACTGATGCCGCTACGCCAGAGATCACTTCACAATGTACTGAAGTCTGTAAAGGGACAATAGACAGTAGGTCCTGTTCAAAAATGTGCTTCATCAGTGTACCCAAAGGGCCATAGAGACGAAGCTGTAAGATTGTATGCTATCTTGGATGATCAAAGTAATCGATCCTTGGCTAGATCAACATTCTTTAACCTATTCAACATCAAAGGACAAAGTACTCCCTACTCATTAACCCCTTAAGCCCCAAGGGTGGTTTGCACGTTAAAGACCAGGCCAATTTTTACAATTCTGACCACTGTCCCTTTATGAGGTAATAACTCTGAAACGCTTCCATGGATACCGATGATTCTGACATTGTTTTCTCATGACATATTGTACTTCATGTTAGTGGAAAAATTTCATTCAAATAACTTGCGTTTATTTGTGAAAAAAACGGAAATTTGGCGAAAATTTTGAAAATTTCGCAATTTTCCAACTTTGAATTTGTATGCCCTTAAATCACAGAGATATAGCACACAAAAAACTGAATAAGTAACATTTCCCACATGTTTACTTTACATCAGCACAATTTTGAAACCAAAATTTTTTTTTAGGAAGTTATAAGGGTTAAAAGTTGACCAGCGATTTCTCATTTTTGCAACACCATTTTATTTTTACGGACCACATCACATTTGAAGCCACTTTGAGGGGTCTATATGATAGAAAATACCCAAAAGTGACACCATTCTAAAAACTGCACCCCTTAAGGTGCTCAAAACCACATTCAAGAAGTTTATTAACCCTTTAGGTGCGTCACAGGAATTTTTTGAATATTTAAAAAAAAAATGAACATTTAACTTTTCTTCACTAAAAAAAAACTTCAGGTTCAATTTTTTTTAATTTACCAAGGGTAACAGGAGAAATTGGACTGCAAAAGTTATTGTGCAATTTGTCCTGAGTACGCCGATACCTGATATGTGGGGGGAACCACTGTTTCGGCGCATAGCAGACCTCAGCAGGGAAAGAGCGCCATTTGACTTTTTCAATGCAAAATTGGCTGGAATTCAGATCGGACACCATGTCACGTTTGGAGAGCCCCTGATGTACCTAAACAGTGGAAACCCACCCAAGTGACCCCATTTTGGAAACTAGACCCCCCAAGGAACTTATCTAGATATGTGGTGAGAACTTTGAACCCACAAGGGCTTCACAGAAGTTTATAACGTACAGCAGTACAATTAAAAAATCATATTTTTTCCACAAAAATGATCTTTTCACCCCCAATTTTTATTTTTTCAAGGGTAATAGGTCCCTAAAAGTTATTGTGCAATTTGTCCTGAGTACACTGATACCCCATATGTGGGTGTAAATGACTATTTGGGCGCATGGCAGAGCTCGGAAGGGAAGCAGCGCCATTTGACGTTTTTGGCTGGAATTCAGATCGGACACCATGTCGCGTTTGGAAAGCCCCTGATGTACCAAAACAGTAGAAACCCCCCACAAATGACACCATTTTGGAAACTAGACCCCCCAAGGAACTTATCTAGATGTGTGGTGAGAACTTTGAACCCACAAGGGCTTCACAGAAGTTTATAACATACAGCCGTACAATTAAAAAATCATATTTTTTCCACAAAAATGATCTTTTCACCCTCAATTCTTACTTTTCCAAGGGTAACAGGACCCTAAACAATATTGTGCAATTTGTCCTGAGTGCGCTGATACCCCACATGTGGGGGTAAACCACTATTTGGGCGCATGGCAGAGCTCGGAAGGGAAGCAGCGCCATTTGACATTTTTGGCTGGAATTGAGATCGGACACCATGTCGCGCTTGGAAAGCCCCTGATGTACCAAAACAGTAGAAACCCCCCATAAATGACACCATTTTGGAAACTAGACTGCCCAAGGAACTTATCTAGATGTGTGGTGAGCACTTTGAACCCCCCCAGTGCTTCACAGAAGTTTATAACGCCCGTGCGTGAAAATACAAAAATCGTATTTTTTCCACAAACATGATCTTTTAGTCACCAATTTTTTCACTTTCCCAAGGGTACAAGGAGAAATTGGACCCCAAAAGTTGTGCAATTTGTCCTGAGTACGCTGATACCTCATATGTGGGAGAAAACTACTGTATGGGCACACGTCGGGGCACAGGAAGGGAAGTAGTGACGTTTTGGAATGCAGACTTTGATGGAATGGTCTGCGGGTGTCATGTTGCTTTTGGAGAGCCCCTGATGTACCTAAACAGTGGAAACCCCCCACAAGTGACCCCATTTTGGAAACTAGACCCCCTAAGGAACTTATCTAGATGTGTGATGAGCACTTTGACCCCCGCCAGTGCTTCACAGAAATTTATAACGACCGGGCGTGAAAATAAAAATATTGTATTTTTTCAACAAACATCATCTTTTAGTCCCCTTTTTTTTATTTTCCCAAGGGTAACAGGATAAATTGGACCCCAAAAGTTGTTGTCCAATTTGTCCTGAGTACGCTGACACCCCATATGTGGGAGAAAACTACTGTATGGGCACACGTCGGGGCTCGGAAGGGAAGTATTGACGTTTTGGAATGCAGACTTTGATGGAATGGTCTGCGGGTGTCATGTTGCCTTTGGAGAGGCCCTAATGTACCTAAACAGTGGAAACCCCCTACAAGTGACCCCATTTTGGAAACTAGACCCCCTAAGGAACTTATCTAGATGTGTGGTGAGAACTTTGAATCCCCAAGGGCTTCACAGAAGTATATAATGGCCAGGCATGAAAATAAAAAAATCGTATTTTTTCCACAAACATGATCAATTAGTCTCCAATTTTTTTATTTTCCCAAGGGTAACAGGAGAAATTGGACCCCAAAAGTTGTTGTCCAATTTGTCCTGAGTATGCTGATACCTCATATCTGGGAGAAAACTACTGTATGGGCACACGTCGGGGCTCGGAAGGGAAGTAGTGATGTTTTGGAATGCAGACTTTGATGGATTGGTCTGCGGGTGTCATGTGCGTTTGGAGAGCCCCTGATGTACCTAAACTATTGAAACTCCCAACAAGTGACCCAATCTTGGAAACTAAACCCCCCACGGAACTTATCTAGATGTGTGGTGAGCACTTTGAACCCCCAAGTGCTTCACAGAAGTTTTTAACGCCTGGGCGTGAAAATAAAAAAATCATTTTTTTCCACAAAAATGATATTTTTGCCCCCAATTTTTTTTTTTCCTAAGGGTAACAGGAGAAATTGGACCCCAAAAGTTGTTTTGCAATTTGTCCTGAGTATGCTGATACCCTATATGTGGGGGTAAAACACTGTTTGGGCGCATGGCAGAGCTTGGAAGGGAAGGAGCACCATTTGACTTTTTCAACGCAGAATTGGCTGGAATTGAGATCAGACACCATGTTGCATTTGGAGAGCACCTGATGTGCCCAAACAGTGGAAACCCCCCAATTATAACTCCAACCCTAACCCCAACACACCCCTAACCCTAATCTGAACCCTAACCCTAGCCCTAACCCTAGCCCTAACCCTAGCCCTAGCCCTAGCCCTAACCCTAGCCCTAACCCTAACCCTAGCCCTAACCCTAATCCTAATGGGAAAATGGAAATAAATACTTTTTTTTAATTTTATTATTTTTCCCTAACTAAGGGGGTGATAACGGGGGGTTTGATTTACTATTTATGGCGGTTTTTATGTTTGGCGGCTGTCGCACGCTAAAAGACGCTTTTTATTGTAAAAACAGTTTTTGCATCACCACATATCGAGAGCTATAATTTCTCCATATTTTGACCCACCGAGTCATGTGAGGTCTTATTCTTTGCGGGACGAGTTGACGTTTTTATCGGTACCATTTTTGGGCACGTGATGTTTTTTGATCGCTTTTTAATCCGATTTTTGGGACGCAGAATGAACAAAAACCAGCGTTTCATGAATTTCTTTTGGGGGGGTGCGTTTACACCGTTCTGCGTGCGGTAAAATTGATAAAGCGCTTTTATTCTTCGGGTCGGTACGGTTACAGCGATACCTCATTTAGGTCGTTTTTTTATGTTTTGTCGGTTTTTTGCAATGAAAACAATTTTATATAAAAAATAATTATTTTTGCATCGCTTTATTCTGCGAGCTATAACTTTTTTATTTTTTTGCGCATGATGCTGTATGGCAGTTCGTTTTTTGCGGGACAAGATGACGTTTTCAGCGGTACCATGGATACTTATATGCGTCTTTTTGATCGCATGTTATTGCACTTTTTGTTCGGTGGTATGATAATAAATCATTATTTTTTGCTTCGTTTTTTATTTTTATTTTTTAAGGGGTTCGCTAAAGGGGTTAACTAATGGGACAGTTTTATACGGCGGGTCGCTACGGACGCGGCGATACCAAATATGTGTACTTTTATTGTTTTTTTGTTTTGTTTTTTTTTTTAAATGAATTTATTGGGGAATTTTTTTTTTTTTTACTAATTTATTTAGCGATTTTTTTAAAATTATTTTTACACTTTTTTTTTTTTACTTTATTACATAGTCCCAGGTGGGACATCACTGTCCTGTGACAGATCGCTGATCTGTCACATCACAGATCACTGTGACAGATCAGCAATCTGTCACAGGCAGTTCTGCAGACTTCCTCATGCCTGCGCTTTGCAGGCAGTGAGGAAGTCAGCTCCCTACAGGCCCCCGAAGGCCCCCGTCGCCATCTTGGATCCGGGGGCCTGTAGGGAAAGAGCCCCCCGCAGCAGCGCTGCACATTGCGCTGCCGTGGGGGGGCTCAGGGAAGCACAGAGGGAGCCCCCTCCCTGCCAATGCTTCCCTTTAACTCCCGGTACACCGCGATCGTGTTTGATCGCGGTGTACAAGGGGTTAACGTGTCGGGGGCGGTCCGTGACCGCCCCTGACACATTGTGCCGGGTGTCAGCTGTGATAATCAGCTGACACCCAGCCGCGATAGGCGGCGCTCACCACGTGGGTGCCGCTGATCGCATTAGACGTACTATCCCGTCCTTGGGTATTAAGTCCCATGGCACATGGACGGGATAGTGCATCTAATGGCAGAAAGGGGTTAAAGACATGTGCAGGTACTGTGACAGCAGGCAGGAAAGCTACTAACTACCAAATCGAGTCCTTAGATGGACAATTCTGCTTACCACTACCTACAATCATCAAGTGTAACCAGATCCCAGACAACAGATCTGAAATTCCTACGCCAGATGTGGCAATCCATCACGCTCACTTAAAATGCATAGCACACCTTATACCAGAACTCGACCCTCGACCATCAGGTCCAGATAATACTGCTGTTGGGAAGAGATATCCTACAGGTTCATAAAGTGAGACGTCATATCAATGGACTCCACAATGCTCCCTATGCCCAAAAGCTAGACCTAGGATGGGTCATAATAGGAAACGTACTGTATGCTTGGGATGCATGCATGCCCCATCTTCTGTAACAAGCATGCTGAAAAATACATTGGAGAAAGGATGCCTACCTCTGTTTCAACCTTGTAGCAAAATGTTCCATGTCAAAGAACTACCACACAGCATCCAACTGCCCAATCATTTAATATACTTTACAAATGAAAGCAGTATGGTGGAAGGAAGCTATGAGGATCAGTTAGGGTGCACAGACTTCCAGAGAACTAAGCAAGACAACCAAGTGGCAATGTCGGTAGAGGACAAGTTGTTCTTAAAGATAATGGACAAGGGAGTTGTTAAAGATGAGACCAAGAGCTGGGTTGCACCTCATCCCTTCAGATCCCATAGACCATGTCTCCCGAACATCAGAAATCAGGCATTAAAATGTTTCTCCTCTCTCAAACGTAATCTCCTTCACGTCAAAGATTTTCGAAAATTGTCATGCAGAGCTAGCTCCCTCTCTCAAAGACTCTGAAGAATGCTGGTTCCTACCCATGTTTGGAGTATACCACCCAAAGAAACCAGGTCAGATTAGAGTGGTGTTTGACTCCAGTGCTAAGTTTGATTATATCTCCCTGAATGATGTCCTAATGACAGGACCAGGCCTCAATAATAAACTGCTGGGACTACTTATGTGTTTCTGTAAGGATTCCATTGCCCTCGTCGCTGACATCCAGCAAATGTTCCATTGTTTCCTTGTGAGAGAGAGACAGGAACTTTCTAAGATTCTTCTGGTATAGAGACAATGATCCTACTAAAGAAGTCACAGAGTATCGCATGAAAATGCACATCTTTGGCAACAGTCCTTCACCTGCCATCGCCATTTATGGACGCAAAATGTCGGCTCGAGAAGCAGAAGCAGAATACGGATCAGATGTCAGGCAATTCTTAGAAAAAGACTTATGTTGATGACTGTCTGAAAGACATGCCTTCAAATGACAGCTCACCTATAATCTACTATAAACAGGTATTTTGTTATACCTTATGTCTCTTTCTCTTGTGGATAACCCCCTTTTTTCCACACTGATATTGGTATATATTGCACTTCAATAGGGTCCTAAGCTTGACCTTCATATTACCACAGCAATTTTAAGCAGTCGGGTAGGTAAATTCTTTTTTTCTTGTTTTTTCCTTTCTTTTTCCAGTCTTCCCATCTGGTTCTCCACACGATTAAATTCTTCATTGTATTCCTCTTGTAATGATTTTTCATCGTGTTACTGTATTTTAATTATTACGTTTGTGAAGTATATGATGCAATTTTTCGTATGTTTGGAATGGGACATATTGATTATATGCCTGTATTTATTTTGTTTTTTTGGTCGCAGACTGATGAAGGCCATGTATGCCGAAACGTTATACAGACTGAGCAAATGAAAATTATCTTCTACTTACACCTTAAGTTGAGTGCCAAGTTATTCTTTATTATGCCTTCAAATGAGACTGCCATCAGTCTTCTCAGGAGAGCCCAAGAGATGCTTTCAGGAGAGCCCAAGAGATGCTTGCTTACTCGAACCTCAGGCTTCACAAAATAGCCTCAAACAGCCAAGAACTCATGGAAGCATTCTCTTCACAAGACTTATGTAACAGTCTCATAGACCTGGACTTGGAGTCAGAACCCACATCAATGCAACACAGCCTCGGGCTTCTCTGGAATCTACAGTCAGACACTTTCACCTTTCAGGACAGTCAGGAAGAAAATAATTTCACACATAGAAGTGTCCTGTCTACCATCAACAGCCTGTGTTAGGCGTCGAGTTCCTGTTGCTGCACAGCAGGAATCTTGAGCCTTGCCTTCAGCGGTCTTTCATTCCTCTCTGGCCACAGAGGAGGCTACTCAGCAGACTCGTTGATCCCGGCGCTCTGCTCAGACCAGAACTGTGGGTTTGGTTGCTGCTGCCACCCCTGGTCTAGATATAGCAATGCCTGCTAATCAGCAGCGAGCTACTCCAGGGACTAAGTCCTCCTTTCGGTCCACTGAGCATGCCCGTGGGATGATCTCTCATTGGAGATCAGAGGTCACATGCTCAGGTCCTTCTCCAGCTCGGATTGGACCATCAGGGAGGTCCCGGAAGGATGCTGCTATAAAAGGTTCACATGGCTGCTCAGCCATGCGATAGTATAGACAGTTGTTATAAGTTGTGTGTGTGATGATGGATGCATAGATATGGTGAATGACTTATTATGAAACCCCTTCCCTTTGATATGCATGTTGTAGGGTTATCTTAGTTTAAGTCAGCGCCTTGTAGCGGCTAAGCCAAGTTCCAAAGTGCTTCCTAGTCACAGCACCTCTCTCAGCGCCATATTGTGCCATCCAGCACAAGGCACCTAGTGGCTGCATCTGCAAGCGCAGCGCCATGCGCAGGTCTAGCGCTTTCCTCCATAGTCTGGGTGGTTAGTGGCTTCCACCAGAGCGGTGCAGTGCACACTAGTGTGTTACTTCTTTGTTTCTCTCTTGCTGGCTCTACTGCAGTGGCGCCAAGCGCTAGTGGACTAGAGGGACTCTAACCCCATGTCCTTGGAGTGGAGTCCTGTGTCTGTATACTAGCGCTCATCCAGCCAAGCCCTGTGAGTTTAACAGGCTTCGGCATTTACATTGTGCAGCACCGCGGTTCTGTGAATCAACGGAACTCACTCCTGTACACACCGGGTGATGCTAATCCGCATGTGTTCATTTATTATTTGCCGTATAGTCTCCGCCATTACTGAGTAGCAGGTTTCCATCTCTGCGCGGTGGACCTCAGGCTGCAAACGCACCTTTTACTATCTTTATTATTTGGTGCGTTCCACAAACCTGTAACATTATACAAGCGCCAGGGTCTGGCTAGTAATGGCAGATGAGCAGCGACTTCACCGGTACATCCAGCAGCTTGGGGGCAGGTTGGCGGCTCTCGAGTGCTCAACCTCAGCTGTGGATCTTACTGCGGTCACTGTTCAGGCAGCCAAGGAGGCTGTCTCCCCCATGTGTCCACTGCCATCCCTGCCCCGATTTTGTCCCACCTCCCGCTGCCCGAGAAGTTCTCGGGCGATAGTGCTTCTTGTAGGGGTTTTGTGAGCCAGTGCACTATACAGCTGTAGCTGCTGGCTGCACGATTCCCCTCCGAGCGGGCTAAGGTGGGAATTATTATTTCCCTCTTGTCGGGCAGGGCTTTGGAGTGGGCCACACTGCTGTGGGAGTGTGATGATCATGTGGTGCAAAGTGCCTCACAGTTCTTGGGCACTCTGAAGCAGGTCTTCCTGGGACCATGAGTCACCCATGACACTGCGCTCCGGCTGCTGGCATTGTCACAGGGCTTGTCCATGGTCAGCCACTACACCATCCAGTTCCGGACGCTGGCCTCTGAGTTGGAGTGGCAAGATAAGGTCCTCATTCCGGCATTCTGGAGAGGTCTGGCTGACCATGTGAAGGACACCCTGGCCACCAGGGAGATTCCCGTCACACTGGAGGAGCTTATCACCGTCTCCACCTGTATATACCTTCGCTTCAACGAGCGAAGGTTGGAACGGTCCCAGTGTAGGTAAAGATTTATCTTGGCACTCAGTTTTGCAAACCTCTAGACTCTCCCGATCGGGGGTCTGAACATCAGGGGGCCTCCCGTACGGGATTCCCGGTCCGCTCAAGCTTCTGTGACTTGTCATGTTTGCCGGCAGTTTGGTCACCTTGCCAACCGGTGCCCACAGCGGCCGGGAAAACGCTTGCATCTAGTGGCCATAGGAGGCGGCTCACTAGAATCTGCACCATTTTCCTCCAAGCTTTCCCTTAAGGGGACATTTGAGTTTGGTTTATCCACTCTGGCGGTGGAGGTTTGCGTGGATTCCGGAGTGGAGGGCAATTTTATGTCATCTGCTTTCGCTCAACGGCATGCAATACCACTGTTTATGATATCTAAGCCAGTCACCGTCAGAGTAGTGAACAGAGCGACTCTGCCCTCACAGATTACCCACCAGACCGCTCCATTGATACTCTCGGTGTCTCCATCTCATCAGGAGACGATATCCCTCCTCGTCATGCCCGTGGGTATCGACCAAGTTCTTCTAGGGGTTCCCTGGTTGCGGTATCATTCTCCCCATATAGAGTGGTCCTCGGGGAGAATTCTTGGTTGGAGTAAATCATGTGAGGGTAGATGTCTGAGGGAGTGCGCCCAGGTTGCTGCCACCGAGGTCCCCACAGATCTTTCCTCGCTTCCCAACCAAACAATATTGACAGTATGGGGACGTGTTCTCCAAAAAGGCGGCGGAAACCCTTCCACCGCATCGCCCCTATGACTGTGCTATTGACTTCTTGCTGGGTGCTGAGCCTCCCCAGGGTTGAGTCTACCCCTTATCTCTCCCAGAGACAGAGGCTATGTCTCAATACATCAGGGAGAATCTGGCAAGAGGATTCATTAGGAAGTCAGTGTCACCAGCTTGGGTGGGATTCTTCTTCGTCCAGAAGAAGAATGGAGAACTGCGTCCCTGCATCGATTACAAGGGTCTTAATGCTATTACTGTTAAGAACAAGTATCCTCTGCCCCTGATATTGGAACTGTTCGATAGATTACGGGAGCAAGAGGTTTCACCAAAATAGATCTGCGGGGAGCCAATAACCTGATACGCATCCGTGAGGGGGACGAATGGAGGATGGCACTTAACACCAGGGATGACCAATATGAGTATCTGGTCATGCCCTTTGCGCCGGCTGTCTTCTAGGACTTTGTCAATGATATCTTTCGGGATATGCTCTCCACTTCAGTGGTTGTCTATCTGGATGACATTCTCATCTTCTCTCCAGATATGGACTCCCACCGGAGAGAGGTTGGCAAAGTATTTGCCTGCTTGCGAGCTAACTCCCTCTACACCTAGTTGGAGAAGTGCCTGTTAGAACAGGAGTCCATGGATCCTACCATACTGCAGGCAGTAATAGACTGGCAGGAACCCCACTCCCTCAAAGCGGTGTTACTCTTTTTGGGGTTCGTGAACTACTACTGCCAGTTCAGTCCCCACTTCTCCACATTGGTAGCTCCCTTGGTTGCCCTCGCCAAGAAGGGAGCAAATCCCAAGTTATGGTCAGAACAGGTCTCCAAGGCCTTTTTCTCCATTAAGTCCCACTTTGCTAGCGCTCCTATTCTACATCATCCGGATGTAGATAGGCCATTCATCTTTGAGGTGGATGCCTCTTCCGTCAGTGCTGGAGCGGTCCTCTTTCAGAAGGATGCTCAGGGTCGGAAGCACCCTTGCTTCTTCTATTCCAAGACATTTTAACTGGCGGAGAGGAACTATTCCATCGGGGACAGGGAGATGCTAGCAATGAAATTGGCCTTCTCGGAGTGGAGACTCCTCCTGGAAGGGGCTGGTTCCCTTTCCAGGTGTTCACCGACCATAAGAACTTGGTATACATACAGACAGCCCAGCGGCTGAATTCTCGCCAGGCCAAATGGTCCCTTTTCTTCTCCCGGTTCCACTTCACCCTTCATTTCCTTTCCGGTGAGAAGAACATCTGGGCCGATGCCCTCTCGCTCCGTGGTGTCAGCGGAGGAGGAGGATGAGGAGCCTCGGCTAATTGTCCCTTCTGAGAGTCTGAGGACTGTGGCTCCAGTCGCCCTTGAGTCGGTGCCTCTGGGCAGGACATTTGTCCCTGCCCGTTTGCGACCGGAGGTCCTCTCTTGGGCTCACGCATCCAGGGTGGGTGGACACTTTGGGCAGAAGAGGGCCTCTGAGCTACTGGTGAGGACATATTGGTAGCCACATATGGCCCAGGATATTGGAGACTACATTCGGGCAGACAGGCCCTGGGAAATGGTCGGCATGGACTTTGTGGTGGGTCTGCCCAAGTCTAGTGGCAGCATGGTTATCTGGGTTGTCACCGACCATTTCTCCAAGATAGTGTACCTGGTGCCGCTCTCTCGGCTAACTTCTGCACGGGGTCTGGCGGCATTGTTTGTTAAGCATGTCTTTCGCTTGCATAGCATGCCAGACAAGATAGTCAGTGACCGGGGTCACCAGTTTGCGTCTCGGTTCTGGAGAGAGCTTTGTAATCTGCTCAGTATTGAGCTAAATCTCTCCACAGTCTATCATACCGAGATGAACGGGTTGGTAGAGAGAGCCAACCAGACCCTGGTTACATACCTACGGTATTTTGTCTCGGCCAGGCAGGATGACTGGGCATCCTTGCTACCAAGGTTAGGCATGAAAAAAAGATAACATCTGTTAAATCTGGATAATTCTGAGTATTCTCTGTATAATAGATGCAATGTTGCAATTATTCATCAAAGTAAAAAAAATATAAGATGGATTTCATCATAGAAGGATTTTTTAAGTCAGTTTTGATTGTGGTGGAATCCTGTTATTTGAACCAAGTGTATAAAGTGTCACACACAGATAAATGTAGTGCATCTGTAGATATACCAATTATAAATAGAACTGATTTTTCAATTTTTATACTTCCTCCATCTTGGAGTGATTTTGTAGCTTTTATTTACAGCTTTTAAAAAGTTGCTATTCATAGATCTTGATTAAAATGTATTTACATAGCACTCCCTTACATTGGTAGCTGTAGCGCCAGTACATCTCAGTTAAACTGTACCTGCAATATATCAAAACAAACATTAATTGTTGGCAAATTAAGATTTACGATCTAGTTTAGACTTACAATATCATGTTACATTAAAAAAAAGATGGATTTTCCTGGAAAATTTTGGGGTTCAAAATTGATTTAACAGAAATCCATATTAGAGAATAAAAAATCATCTAATTAATTAAACATAAATAAAAATGTAACAGGTGTTAAAAAAGCTAAAATATGTTTGAGTCCCTCTACAAGTAAATCAGTTTTCTAACTAAGCAGTTTATAAATGCAGGGTACGTAGCAAAGAAGGTTTGAGGAGACCGAAAAACAGGCTGCAAAATGAAAAATAGTAAATCAAGCATAATAATAATGTCTGCTATACAATGCATCAATATGACTGGAGGGTTCACAATGCATTATGGGACAGAAATATATAGCTCACAAAAAATGCTTAAATGAGGTAAATCACCAGGTGGAATATGTCCTGTTTACATCTAGTATATAAAATCTGCTTTGTCTCGCTGGTTTTCTCTGTAAATAATGACTCCCTCTTGCAGCTGGTCACACAGGTTGACCACAGACAGCTGGTTCTATTTTTCTTTCCTAACCCCAAAGGGAAAAAAAACTGTTTCCTTCCCTATAGAAACGTGACCTACTGCAAGTTACCCACCCCCATCGGACGGCATCATCTTCCCATCTAGATTAATCATAGACCCATTTTCTAGCTGATCAGATTGCTTCTGATAGAGACAGTCACCTTTTAATTGTCCAAAACAGCCCGATAATTGCATGAAAAATGAATAAGTTCACACTTCTTTGCTCAACCCATTTCTCTCAATCCTTTCAAGAGAAATAAAGCTCATGTTTTTTCCTTGTTCATCAGCACATTTCAAATCCTTTTGCTATTCTTCCATTTCTTTCAGAGTTTGCTCATCTACATTTGTTTTACTGACGATACCTTTATGAATCCCTTCCCAGTCCTAGACATAAATAGCTATTAATTTCATGCAAGAGCATAATGTTTTGTGAATATTTACTTGAATTTTGAGTAATGCAATGTTTCCACCTGTGCTAAAGATACAATTTTCCCTTAAATCTATACTACAAGCAGTACTGTCACCAGGTCAAAAGTGTGCAATTTTTCTTCTTTATTTCATTTCTGCTTATTCTGGTCTTAATAGTTTAAATCGCCATATGTTTCTAGAGATATTGGACTTTTTATTTAGTGCTATTTTTTATTATTTTATATTTATTATTCGCATTGTAAAGAAATTGTGTAAATCAGCTATTTTCATTCTCAGGTCTTGAAACATTTCTCTTCCATGTTGTGCCATTGCTGACAGCATGAAATAAGAAGGGGTTTTCTTTATTAAGTAACGACTTTTATAGTAAACTGTCTGATGGACATCTGTTTAATGAATAATTTGTCTTAGCTGTGGTTGAATTCTTAATAATTAAAATTGTGCAGTCTAAAGATTAGATTTACTCCTAAAACATTCATTGGGATATAATCATTTTTGCAACATGATTTTGAATAAACTTGTTTGGAAAATTACTTTTTTGAGTGTGCAAAATAACAAATTTTGCTTACAATCAATATTTGTGGGAGTATTTTTTAGTATAGTATCCCATAGCAAATGTTGATTCTGACATGAAACTAAATGTTTTCTGACAAATCTGCTGGGGTGTACTTATTTATGCTTAGCACTGTGTATATAAAGAAATGCTAGAAGCAAATGATTTTTGACGTACATCAGCAAGTAGATTGGTTTAAATCATTGAAGAACTGACCACAGCTCTTCTGTGGCTGTAGGCTTATGTATATCCTTCTGTCTAATCAGGTAATCCCACAAAGTCTCAATGATGCGATCAAGGCTGTGAGGGCCATATCATTTTAATGACTCATTGTCCTTTAGGCTGAAGATACTTTCTTCACATTGGGTGTATGTTTGAGGTTCCTGTCCTACTTTAAAATAAATTTGGAGCAAATCTGATGCCTCCCTGATGGTATTGCATGATGGATAAGTATCTGCCTGCATTTCACAGCCTTGCCTACTTCTGGTAAGACTTCTCCAAAAAGTAGATGGCTATAGCTGGGACCCACTGGTTGCTGCCAATTCCGAGCTGATGGTGTTTCTCTTTTGTTCTTTACTTTGCATGTTGTTAATAGATAAAAATAAACTGGCATTTTCATTTTTTTAAAGACTCCCAAGTTGCAGCATTTTTTTACTACTTGTCTAAACGTTTTTTCATTGCAATGCAAATATATATATTTATGTATATTACAGAGAAAAAAAAGAAAAAGAATTATATATATACACACACAAACACACTTACCCACACACTCACACACAAAGTATACATTTCACATATAAGCACACATGTATGATGTATATATATATATATATATATATATATATATATATATATATATACACACACACACCTCTGGCAAAAATTAAGAGACCACTGCAAAATTTTCAGTTTGTCTGACTTTTCTCTTTATAGATATATTTTTGAGTAAAATGTAAATTGCTCTTTTATTCTATAAACTACTGACAGCACGTCTTCGAATTTCCAAGCAGGTAATTTTGTATTTATTTTCAGAAAATGAGAAATGGTCACAAGAGCAAAAAAATACAGTGCTTGCAGACCTCAGATAATGCTAAGAAAACAAGTTCATAATCATTTAGAAACAACAATAGTAATGTTTTAACTCAGGAACGGTTCAGAATTACATACCCCAGCAGAATTTTTGTTTTCATGGCCTTTTTTCAGAAAATATGAATGATAACTCCAAAACTTTTTCTCCACTCATGGTTAGGGGTTGGGTGAAGCCAATGACAGGTCGACTTGGCCTGGTGTTTTGGATCGCTGTCATGTTGGAACATCCAAGTATATCTCATGCGCAGTTTCTGGGCTGATTGCAAATTTGCCTCCAGTATTTGCTGATAACATGTTGCATTCATCTTTCCTTCAATTTTGACCAAGTTTCCAGTGCCTTTGTGGCTCACACATCCCCAAAACATCAGCGATCCACATCCGTGCTTTACAGTAGGAATGGTGTTCCTTTCATCATAGGCCTTGTTGACCTCTCTCCAATGTAATGTTTATAGTAAATTACCTTGTTCCAGAAGTTTTCAGGCTTGTCTCTGTGCTGTTTTGCATATTGTAGGCGAGATACTTCATGGAATTTGTGCAGTAATGGCTTTCTTCTGGCGACTCAACCATGCAGCCCATTTTTCTTCAAGTGACTCCTTATTGTGCATCTTTAAACAGCCAAACCACTAGTTTTCATAGAGTCCATTATTTCAGCTCATGTTATTTGTGGGGTTTTCTTTGCATCCCGAACAATTTTCCTGGCAGTTGTGGATGAAATCTTTGTTGGTCTACCTGACCGTGGTTGTGTTTTTACAGAGCCCCTGATTTTCCATTTGTTAATCACAGTTTGAACACTGCTGACTGCTATTAACAATTTCTTGGATATCTTTTTGTATCCCTTTCCTATTTTATACAGTTCAACTACCTTTTCCCCTAGATTTGATGACAAATCTTTGGCTTTCCTTATGACTCAAAATCGAGAAATGTCAGTGGCTGGAGGAAAGACACAAGAGTCTGTCTAGATCCCAGAAACTCACTCAGATTTTATGCACACACTGATTACAAGCAAACAGGTCACAGGTGAGGATGTTACCTTTAGTAGCCATTCAAACGCATTTGTGTCAACTTCTGTGCAAGTTATCAGGTCAAAATCACCAGGGTATGTGAACTTTTGATCAGGGTCATTTGGATGTTTTGGTTGTCATTATGATTTAAAAAGAGAAAACACAGTAGTTTGACAATAAATGGCTTCACGCAACCACTAACCATGAGTGGAGAATAATTTTAGGTGTTATCATTTATATTCTCTGAAAAAAGGTCAAGAAAGCAAAAATTCTGCTGAGGTATGTAAAGTTTGAGCACAACTGTATAACTTGCACCCGTGCACATAAATACAAATACACATATGCAGGGTCTGGCTGTATAATTTTAGCCTGAGGGGTAAGCACACAGCCGTGGCCCATGAGTTTCAGCGTCCCATATTTAACCTGCTTACCTTAGGCTGCTACCTAAAATAGCAGAGTTAGCAAGGTTTTAAAACATGATGGTTTTCAAATTGGGATTGCACACATTTACAATTATACATAATTTATTGACCTGCTCAATCATTTAGAAGGACTAAGAATTAGTATTGTCATATATTTTGCATTAAATAAATACAGAAACAAAGTCAAATGTACTACATAGGAAAGGGACCAACCTTACCACATAAATACACTAACAGAGCCAAGCTTGCTTCAAAGATATGGAAACAGAAAGTCTTACTACGTAGATACATGAGCTTACTACATAGATGTGGGAACATGACCAAACTTGCTACATAGAAGTAGGAAGAGAACCAAGTAGAGATGAGCGACTTAGCCTTTTTTAGGGTCGAGTCGGGTTTCCTGAAACCCGACTTTCTCAAAAGTCGAGTCGAGCGAAATCGGCCGACTATAGGGAAAAGTCGGAGGTCCGACTGATACACGAAAGCCAATGCAAGTTAATGGGGAAGCAAAGTCGCCAGGGAGTGGAGGACAGTAAACACACCTACAGTGCCCATTTCAATGCCAACAACATCAATTCTTATTACTTAAGCTTGTCAACCTTAATTTACTTTAAAATAATAGTTGCACATTGAAAACTGGGGGTTATTTGGCTAATGGTTGGGGGGGTAGGGCTGGCTCCAGGTTTTCATGTGCACCGGGCCAAAGAGTGTCAGTGCGCACCTTTAACACATACCACAATTCATGATGCTCCGATACGGTACAGAAATATAGGTATAGTACAATGAAAAAGACTTCACTTCTTACATAACATGACTGATATCTATAATAATAATAAATTAATAATAATACATTTTGTTTCTAAAGCGCCGACATATTCCGCAGCACTTTACATTTCAGAGGGGACTTTTACAGATTATAGACATTACAGTATAACAATAATCACAAAGATCATAACAGATACCAAGAGGAATGAGGGCCCTGCTCACAAGCTTACAATCTATGAGGGAAAAAAAGGTAGACACGAAAGGTGGGTGGTAACAGTTGCACTGACTGTTTGGACCAGCCATAATGTTAAGTGTGTAACAGTACAGACACAGAGGGCTAATGGATGCATAAAGCATGTGGGAACATGATGCTGGGAACCTGGTTATGGTAAAACTTTTGGCTGTGCCACACAGGGATAGATTAGGTTAATGTGTTGAGGCAATAGGCCAGTCTGAATAAATGCATTTTCAGGGCACGCTTAAAATTGTGGGGATTGGGGACTAATCATATTGACCTGGGAAGTGTATTCCAAAGAATTGGCGCAGCATGTGTAAAGTCTTGGAGATGGGAGTGGGAGGTTCTGATTAATGAGGATGCTAACCAAAGGTCATCAGCAGAACGGAGGGCATGGGTAGGATGGGTAGCCAGTGTAATGACTGGGACAAGGTAGAGGCATCGGTTTAACGATTGGTGAGGAATATGATCCTGGCTGCAGCATTCAAGACAGATTGGAGAGGGGAGAGTTTGGTAAGAGGGAGACCGATTAGAAGAGAGTTACAATAGTCGAGACGAGAATGAATAAGAGAAACAGTAAGAGTTTTTGCAGAGTCAAAAGTAAGAAAAGGTCGAATTCTAGAAATGTTTTTGAGGTGCAGATGACAAGAGCGAGCCAGTGATGGAATGTGGGGGGCGTGATGTCAGGAGAAGAAACGTATAATTGGGTGTCGTCAGCATAGAGATGGTACTGGAAACCAAATCTATTGATTGTTTGACCAATAGGGACAGTGTACAAGGAGAAGAGGAGGGGGCCTAGAACTGATCCTTGAGGAAAGCCAACAGTAAGGGAAAGGTGAGAGGAGGAGGAACCGGCAAAAGATACAGTAAAGGAGCAGTCAGAGAGATAGGAGGAGAGCCAGGAGAGAATGGTGTCCTTGAGGCCAATTGAACGGAGCATAGTGAGGAGGAGCTGATGATCCACAGTGTCGAATGCTGCAGAGAGATCCAAGAGAATAAGCATGGAGTAATGACCATTTGATTTAGCTGTTAGTAGATCAATAGAGACTTTAGTGAGGGCAGCTTCAGTAGAGTGTAAAGAGCGGAAACCGGATTGGAGAGGGTCGAGAAGAGAGTTAACAAAGAGATAGCGGATAAGATGGGAGTGAACCAGGCATTCCAGGAGTTTAGAGATGAAGGGAAGATTAGAGACAGGTCTATAGTTAGCGGCACAGTTTTAGTCGAGGGATGGTTTTTTAAGTAGTGGATGTATGATTGCATGCTTAAATGAGGAGGGAAAGATACCAGAAGAGAGAGAGAGGTTAAATATTTTAGTTAGGTGAGGGGTGACAGCAGGGGAAAGGGACTGGAGGAGATGTGACGGAAATGGGTCACTGGTGCAAGTGGTTGGGCGAGAAGATGTTAGAAGCCTGCTTACTTCTTCTTCTGTGACTGGTTCAAAATCAGAGAGGGAGCTAGATGCAGTGAGGGATGGAGGACAGTGCATGGTATGAGGTGATTGGGAGATATTTTCCTGTCGAATCTGGTCAATTTTTTCTTTGAAGTAATTGGCCAGATCGTCAGCTCGGAGCTCCGTGGTTGGGGCCTATTTTAAATTCTACAATAGCTCATAAAAAGGAAGGTATATAACTCCATAGAGTATTATGGCGACCACAGGGTGCACCATACAGAATAATGAGCCCCATATATTTCTCCATACAGAATAATTGTTCCTGTTGTGAGTTCATTCTCACCAGTTGTGAGTTCCCCTTCTGGACTCTGGTGGTGACGGGAGGTGGTGCGGCTGGTTTGATCGGTGGAGATCTGCCACCTGAGAATGAGGATGATGATTGGATCTCAGGATTCTCAGATTGGATTTAAGACAGCCGACGCCCTATTCAATAGCTGGTGATTCCTTCTGGCTTGTCAGCTCTTGGATTTCAGCTCTCTTCCAGTCATCTAAAGCTAAGTTTTTCTGCTAATGTTCACACTTGATTTTGTTGGTCTATTCAGTTTTTTGTGTGGTCTGCCAGCCCCGGCTGGGGGCTGAGCTGAATTTCCACTCTTATTTATCAGTATTTTGCCAATTGGCTTTTTGTCCCTTACTAGTTCGGTCTCTTTATGCTCTGTCTCAGAATATTCCAGAGTGCTGATATAGTGGGAGAAGTCTAGTGACTTCAAGGTTAATTTTGCTATCAGAAGTGTTGGACATTATTTTTGTAGGGTTTTTTGCAGGTTGCAGTTAGTGACTTGCCTTTCCTGTCTAGTTAGTTTGGGCCCCATCGTTTGCTCAGCCTAATTTCCTGCCAGTGTTTGTGCCTTCATCTTGTTTCACCGTCAATACATGTGTAGGGCTATCTATTCCTTTGGGGTCTGCCCTGGGGCAGTTAGTTTTCCCTTTTCTTGCTTTAGGCTTATGTAGTCCTCCGGCCGTGATGAGGCATCTAGGAACATCGTAGGCATGCTCCACGGCTACTGCTAGTTGTGTGGTAAGATCAGGGATCTGCAATCTGCATAGTTACCAACTTATCTGGTTTTCTGTGGCTTAGCTTGTTTTGTTTTTTTCTCCTCAGTGACCCATTCATAACAGAATCACCAGCCTTACCGCAGATTCTAGGGTACTCAAAAGCAAGAAAAAAAAAGAAAAGTGTCAGAATTTTTTTTTATATATGTATATTTTTTCCTCTTTTTCTCTGGGGCCGTAGGATGATTTTTTTTTTTTTTAAATGGAGATTAAGCAATTGTCTGATCATCTGGAGCAGCTCACTGTTGAAGTGCGGGGAATTTCCACCTATCTCGCTCATTCACATGCTGCTGAACCAAGGATCCCTACTCCTGATGTGTTTTTTGGGATCGGTCTAAATTTTTGAATTTTAAGAATAAATGTAAATTATTTCTTGCCTTGAAGCCTAATTCATTGGGGAGCTCTGCGCAGCAGGTTAAAATTGTCATCTCTTTGCTGCCTGGCGATCCCCAGGATTGGGCGTTTTCTTTGACACCTGAAGATCCTATTCTGACTAATGTGGATGCATTTTTTCAAGCCTTGGGGTTGTTGTATGATGAACCTAATGCTATTGATCAAGCTGAGAAAGCCTTATTGGCATTGAACCAGGGTCAGGATCCTGCAGAGTTATACTGTCAAAAATTCTGAAAGTGGGCGGTCCTTACTACATGGAATGATAGTGCCTTGGCAGCTCTCTTTCGGAAGGGTCTGTCAGAAACCGTAAAAGATACTATGGTGGGATTTCATGTTTCCTCTGGTCTTGATGATTCTATGTCATTAGCCATTCAAATTGATCGGCGTTTACGTGAATGCAAAACTACTCAAGAGGAGTTGCCACCTTTTGGACAAATGTCTGAACCTATGCAATGTGATAAAGTTTTGTCTAGGGCGCAACATCAGGAGTTTAGAAGGCGTAATAAGCTGTGTTTTTTCTGTGGAGACGTCGCTCATATTATTTCTGTCTGCCCAAAACGAGAGAAACGTTTTGCACACACATTTGCTGTGGGCAGTATACAACCTAAGTTTCTTTTGGCAATTACACTGATCTGCTCCTTATCCACATTTTCCACGAAGGCTTTTGTGGATTCAGGAGCAGCGTTGAATCTGATGGATTTGGACTTTGCTAAACGTTGTGGTTTTTCCATGATGCCTCTGCAGACGCCTATTCCTTTGAGGGGTATTGATGCTACTCCTTTGGCGGAGAATAAACCTCAGTTTTGGACCCAGGTGACAATGCGAGTTGCCCCAGACCACCAAGAAAATTGTAAATTTTTGGTGCTGCATAATTTGCATGATACTATTGTTCTGGGTTTTCCTTGGTTGCAAACTCATAATCCAGTTTTGGATTGGAAATCTGGGTCTGTGGTGAGTTGGGGTTGTCAGTGTGTTCTTAGGGACCCTCCTGTTTTCTCCACCTCTCCTCAGTCTCATGATATTCCTGATTATCTAGCCGATTTTTCTGATGTATTTAGTGAGAGCAAGTCTGCGTCTTTGCCTCCTCATAGGAGTTATGACTGTGCAATTGAGTTGATGCCTGGGTGTAAATTTCCCAAGGGTCGGCTTTTCAACTTATCTGTACCCGAACATGATGCTATGCGATCCTATATTAAGGAGTCATTGGAGAAGGGACATATTAGACCATCCTTGTCACTTTTAGGGGCTGTTTTTTTTGTGGCCAAGAAAGATGGTTCATTAAGACGGTGTATTGATTATCGTTCCCTTAACAAGATGACGGTTAAATATCAGTACCCATTACCTCTGATGTCTGGTTTATTCTCCAGAGTTAAGAGTGCCTGCTGGTTTACTAAGCTTGACCTCAGGGGGGCGTATAATCTTATTCGCATCAAGCACGGGGATGAATGGTAGACTGCGTTTAATACTCCGGAGGGACATTTTGAGTACCTGGTGATGCCTTTTGGGCTCACTAATGCCCCTTTTGTCTTCCATTGCATCATGAATGATATTTTCCGAGACTTGGTGGATAAATTTTTGATCTATCTGGATGATATTTTGATCTTTTCCAAGGATTGGGACTCTCATGTGGAACATGTTCGGACTGTGTTCCGGATTTTGAGAGAGAATTCCTTGTTTGTTAAGGGATCGAAATGCCTCTTTGGTATACAGAGGATTTCATTTTTGGGATTTATCTTATCTCCATCGACTATTGAAATGGACCCAGCCAAGGAACAGGCCATTTATGATTGGGTTCAGCCTACTTCTTTGAAGGCCCTCCAGAAGTTTTTGGGTTTTGCTAATTTCTATCGTAAATTTATAGGTAATTTTTCTGGTATTGTCAAACCACTGACTGATCTGACCAAGAAGGGTGCTGATGTGCTGAATTGGTCTTTTGAGGCTATCTCAGCATTTCAGGAGCTTAAGCAGAGATTTACTTCAGCTCCAGTTTTACGGCAACCTGATGTCTCACTTCCATTTCAGGTGGAGGTAGATTCTTCTGAGATTGGTGCAGGAGCTGTTTTGTCCCAAAAAGACCCTGTGACTTCTAAGATGAATCCCTGCGCCTTCTTTTCTCGAAAGTTCTCCCCCATCTGAACGCAACTATGAAGTGGGGAATCGGGAATTAATGGCCATAAAGTGGGCACTTGAGGAGTGGAGACATTGGTTGGAGGGAGCTAGACATCAAGTTGTGGTCCTCACCGATCACAAGAATTTGATTTATCTGGAGTCAGCCAAACGCTTGAATCCTAGACAGGCTAGATGGGCCTTGTTTTTCACGCGTTTTAATTTTGTGGTCTCTTTTCTTCCGGGCACTAAGAATGTTAAGGCAGACGCCCTTTCTAGGAGTTTCTTTGCCGATTCTCTTAGTGTGACCGAGCCTACTACCATCCTAGGCGATGGGGTAGTTCTTTCTGCCATTTTGCCCGATTTGAGACGCACCCTGGAGGAATTTCAGGAGGATACACCTGAGCGTGGCCCTATGGGAAAATTGTATGTTCCTGACCAGTGGAGAAAGAGAGTGATGACTGAAATTCATTGCTCCGCATTGGCTGGTCATCCAGGTATTTTTGGTACCAGAGATTTGGTGAGTCGGTCCTTTTGGTCGCCTGCCTTATCTCGTGACGTCAGGAATTTTGTACAGTCCTGTGGGACTTGTTCTCGGTCTCTACCCTGTTCTCATTCTAGTGGGTTGCTGATGCCCTTGCTGGTGCCCAAGAGGCCATGGACCCATATCTCAATGGATTTTATTTCTGATCTTCCTGTCTCTCAGAGAATGACTGCTATCTGGGTGATTTGTGATAGATTTTCGAAGATGGTCCATCTTGTACCACTCCCAAAGTAGCCATCTTCTGCTGAGTTGGTGCCCTTGTTTTAACAACAGGTGGTTCGGTTACATGGGATTCCTGAGAAGATTGTGTCCGACAGAGGAGTCCAGTTTGTTTCCAGATTCTGGTAAGCCTTTTGTTTCAATCTGAGAATTCAGTTATCCTTCTCCTCCGCGTTTCATCCCCAGACCAATGGACAGACTGAGAGAACAAACCAGACCTTGGAGTCTTATTTGAGATGTTTTATATCTGCTGATCAGGATGATTGGGTCTCATTTTTGCCCTTGGCCGAATTCGCGCTGAACAATAGAGCTAGTTCTTCCACTTTGATGTCACCCTTTTTCTGTAATTTTGGGTTTCATCCTCGGTTCTCTTCAGGGCAAGTGGAATCTTCGTTCTGCCCAGGTGTGGACACTGTGGTTAAGAGAATGCATTAGATATGGGACCAAGTGGTGGATAAGTTGTCACTTTCTCAGGAAAAGGCCCAGCGATTTTTCAACCGGCATAGGACCATTGGTCCCTGGTTTAAAGTGGGTGATATGGTTTGGTTGTCGTCTAAGAATATTCCTATGAAGGTTGCATCTCCTAAATTTAAGCCAAGATTTATTGGTCCTTATAAGATTTTGGAAATTCTTAATCCTGTTTTGCTTCAATTGGCTCTTCCAGTTACGTTCAAGATCCATAACGTATTTCACTAATCTCTGTTGAAGAGGTTTGTTGAGCCAGTGGTTTCTATGGCAGCACCTCCTGACCCTGTGTTGGTCAAAGGCAATGTGGAATATGTGGTAGAGAAAATACTGGATTCTCATTTGGTTAGACGGAGACTCCAGTATTTGGTCAAATGGAAGGGTTATGGTAAGGAGGATAATTCTTGGGTCTCTGCCTCCGATATTCATGCCAATAGATTGGTTCGTGCTTTTCACCGGGCCCATCCTGATCGGCCTGGTGGCGTGGTTGAGGGTTCGGTGACCCCTCCTCAAGGGGGGGTACTGTTGTGAGTTCATTCTCACCAGTTGCGAGTTCCCCTTCTGGACTCCCTCTGGTGGTGACGGGAGGTGGTGCAGCTGGTTTGATCGGTGGAGATCTGCCACCTGAGAATGAGGATGATGATTGGATATCAGGATTCTCAAGATTGGATTTAAGACAGCCGACGCCCTATTCAGTTGCTGGTGATTCCTTCTGGCTTGTCAGCTCTTGGTTTTCAGCTCTGTTCCAGTCATCTAAAGCTAAGTTTTTCTGCTAATGTTCACACTTGATTTTGTTGGTCTATTCAGTTTTTTGTGTGGTCTGCCAGCCCCGGCTTGGGGCTGAGCTGAATTTCCACTCTTATTTATCAGTATTTTGCCAATTGTCTTTTTGTCTCTTACTAGTTCGGTCTCTTTTTGCTCTGTCTCAGAATATTCCAGAGTGCTGATATAGTGGGAGAAGTCTAGTGACTTCAAGGTTAATTTTGCTATCAGAAGTGTTGGACATTATTTTTGTAGGGTTTTTTGCAGGTTGCAGTTAGTGACTTGCCTTTCCTTTCCTGTCTAGTTAGTTTGGGCCCCATCGTTTGCTTAGCGTATTTTCCTGCCAGTGTTTGTGCCTTCATCTTGTTTCACCGTCAATACATGTGTAGGGCTATCTATTCCTTTGGGGTCTGCTCTAGGGCAGTTAGTTTTCCCTTTTCTTGCTTTAGGCTTATGTAGTCCTCCGGCCGTGATGAGGCATCTAGGAACATCATAGGCACGCTCCACGGCTACTGCTAGTTGTGTGGTAAGATCAGGGATCTGCAATCTGCATAGTTACCAACTTCTCTGGTTTTCTGTGGCTTAGCTTGTTTTGTTTTTTTTCTCCTCGGTGACGCATTCATAACATGTTCCCATATAATGTTCCATACAGTATATGATGAGCTACACATAATGCTACAGTATATGATGGTCTCCATGGATGATGCTCCAGTGTGTTATGGGCCCAAATAATGCTCCATATATAATGGGCACAATTTCTAATGCTCCAGTATATAATGGGCACCATAGATGCTGCTCCAGTGTCTGATCTGTCCCATTTAGAATGCTCCAATATATGATGGGCTCCATGGATGATGCTCCAGTGTCTTATGGGCCCAAATAATGCTCCATATATAGTTTGCCCCATTTTGAATGCTCCAGTATATGATGGGCCCCATGGATGATGCCCCAGTATCTTATGGGCCCAAATAATGCTTCATATATAATCTGCCCCATTTAGAATGCTCCAGTATATGATGGGCCCCATGGATGATGCTCCAGTGTCTTATGGGCCCATATAATGCTCCATATATAATCTGCCCCATTTAGAATGAACCCAGGCATGGTATGTGAAAAGAGCTCCAAGGAGTAATCTGAAGTGTGGGCTGCAGCATCCTTCACCTTAGGTGTGGGTGAAGGAACCAAGGAAAGGGGTTGCTCCTGACCAGAAGCCTGCACTGACGACTCAGTGCTTGCATTCTTTGAAACTTCAGAAGAGGAGGTGATAGAGCTGGAGGCTGTTTCAGCAATGTAAGGCAAAACCAGTTCCTGATGCTCCAGCTTTAAAAGCAGTTTACCTACTCGCAGAAAAGGGAGCCTTACAGGCCTTCTGGAGCCAGACCATGACACAGGCACAACACCTCCTGCCTTAGCTGCTATTGTGCTTTTGGCACTACCAGCAGATGCACCACCACCACCATCAGTACCAGATGGCCCCCCATGCCCACGTCCGTGGCCTCTTCCACCATACTTAATAATTTTTGTGAAAATGTACCCAAAGTACCATCAGATATATGGTACTGTATCAGAAGCGTACAGCTCTATACAGTCTAGGGATAATTGTAAATCTGCGTATATAATTCATGAGTCATACACAGAGGCTCAGAGGCTCAGTATGGATTACACAATAATATAAAAAGTTGAAAAAGGGTACAGTATCACCAGATACAAGGTATATAGTATAGTTTAAACATTCTGAATCTCCATATGTATTTCAGGAGGCAGACACAAACGCTCTCAGGCCCAGTACGGATTCGACAAGAATAAAAGCAATAAAAGGGTAATGGATCAGAAGCGTACAGCTGTATACAGTATAGGGGGCATTGTAAATCTCCGTATATATTTCCACAGTCAGAAACAGACTCTCACTGGCTCAGTATGGATTATACCTGAATATAAAAAGCAGTAAATGGGTAATGTATCACAAGCGTACAGCTGTATACAGTGTTGGTGTAATCTTAAATCTCCAAATATGTTTCCGGAGTAACAGACAGACGTTCACAGGCTCATTATGGATTACACCAGAATCAAAATAGCAAAAAAGGTACTGTATCAGAAGCGTAGAGCTGTATACAGTGTTGGGCAAATTGGAAATCTTGGTGTATATTTCCGGTCTCACCCTCAGACGCTCACTCAGTCTGCATTTGACCATAATACAAAATGTTGAAAAAAAAGGTACTGGATAGCAAGATAGCAAGTATATATATTATAGGGTACAATTTAAATCTCTGCATAGATATTCCCGTAGTCACCCTCAGACGCTCACTCAGTATGGATTTGACCGTAATACTAAATGTCGAACAAAGGTACTGTATAACAAGATAGAAGCTGTATATAGTATAGTGTAAAATTTTTATCTCCGTATATATAGAAGGAGGAAACCACACATGCTCACTCAGTATGGATTATACCGTAATAAAAAAATTAGAACAAAGGTACTGTAACAGCAGATACCAGGTGTTTCCAGTCTAGGGGTAATTGTAAATTTCCGTCTATATTTCCAGAGTCAGACACAGACACTCACAGGCTCTGTATGGATTACACCAGAATGTAAAAAGTAGAAAAAGGGAAATGCATTCGAAGCATACACCAGTATACATTGTTGGGGTACTTTTAAATCTTCGTATATATTTCAGTCTCAGTAAGCCAGTCCAGATTCTCCGCTACTGGAAACTAAATGGATACAAGTACAGACGGAAAGTCGAGTGTTTGCAGAAATTTGAGAATTACTAAGCACGGGAAAACCTCCCGGTAGATTTCACAGAGGCGATGCTGACCCTCAATTACTTTGTCTGTGGAGACAGCGAAAACGGTTATTTGTGAAGAAAGGATTGCTGTATCACAGTAACGTGGATCCCATCACTGTTACTCATCTCCATCAAATTGTGATCACAGGGAGAGATGTAGACATGGTCCTCACTGCCTATCATGATGTTTCTGGTCCCTTTGGAGTGCAAAAAACAGAAGCCACAGGCCATAGGCGATTCTATTGGATTGGCATGAGAGGAGACATTGAAAAATGGTGGCAGGAATGTCACACATCTGTGACTCGGAAAACTGTGAAAGCTGATCATAAAGCACCACTGCATCCGATTGTGAGTTGACGTCCATTACATCTGAAGGTAGAGCCCAGCGGGACAGGCCATAGCTACATCTTTACCATCATCGATCAGTTCACCAAATTTGTAGTGCCCGTCCCTGTGAAGGATTTAATTGCCCAGACTACACAGCGGTGGAGCAGGGAGAGGCAAGTATTGCAACTTGCAAGTGCTGTGGCCATGAACAAGTAGGGGGGCCCACTTGTGGGCGACGGTACTGGCACAGGGCCTCTCATAGTACACCGGTGTGTCTGACGGCGAGTGGGCTCCATCACCGTCAGAAACACTGTATTGTACTATGAGGGGCCCTGTGCCAGTGCCGTTGCCCAAGATCGGGCCTATCCACCTGTTCAGAGCAACGGCACTTGCCCGGGTGCGCCAGGTGGTGACCCCAGCCCTTGGGGGGGCAGCCCAGTTAGGGAGGTTTAAAAAATGGCATATGTTCATGTGTAGGCTGTACATACTGTCACGTCGGTGGCCGCCGTCGTTCCAGCAGCGGCGGGGCCCGCCACCGCCTGTACTCACCGGCCCTCGCCTCGCCGCGCTGTGCCCGACTCCTCCTCGCTCCGGTCCTCCCGGCGCGCGCTAGTCAAGTGCAGGCGCCCTAGGCCACGGGTGCGTGCTCTGCAGACCTTTTAACCCTGCAGCGCCCGCCCAGAGGCCAGGTCACTAGTGTTGAGCGATACCGTTCGATACCCAAAAATATCGTATCGGATGGTATCGCCCGATATGAAAAAAATATCGGGTATCGCCGATTCCGATACCGGAAGTCCCATTCAAGTCAATGGGACTTCTGGTATCGGAATTAAAAAAAGCCCTTTATTTCCTTGTTGGCTAATTCTACATGATTGAAAACAAATAAGAATCATGTAGAATGTATTGTGGGAGGTGGAGGAGACATTAATAAAGGCATAGTGGTTTATTCAAATCACATGGCATAGCATTAATTCCAATTTTTTTTTCAAGACGTTCGGAGTTAAAAAGATATTGACTATGTTAACTTTTTTATATTTTGTCAGATATGTATGTTTCACAACTTCCATGCTCTTCACCTTCTTTTGTACTTCTCCCACACTTTCTCCTTCATGATCCGCAGCAGTAGCATTTTTTTCATCAACTTTTTCTTCACCTTATTCATCTTCTTCTTCTTCACCTTCTTCCAATTATTTTTTTTTTCCATTCTTCATATTCTTCTTATTCAGCTATTATTAATTTTCATATGCTATTTCTTCATCTTCTTCCTATTCTTTTTCTTCATTTTCTTATGGTGACAGGCATTCCTGTAGTACTTATCTATAAAAGTTATAAGATTACACCTTACGTTCTGCCTGTCACAAAAGATTTACAACAGGATTTGTCCGTGTTCAGTTTGGCCTGCAGCAGCAGGCATTTTCCAGGGGCACCACAAGGAGGAACGGACTCACCCCCATTTACTGCTTAGTCTTCTTCTGCTTATAATTTTGATATCTTCTATGCTAATTTTTAGTCTTATGCTTAATGTTCTTCTGCTTTCTGTTCTTCTGCTTTTGCTTCTTCTGCTTCTTGCTCTTCTGTCTTTTGTTCTGTATCTTGGTGGTTGTCTTCATGTTCTTTGTCCTCTTGGTCATATTATTTAGGGTCATATTTCTGGTCTTCTTTGGTGTGGTCTTCAGGGTTGTCGTCATCAGGGTCGTCGTCATGGAGATCAATAAGGATTAGCAAAGACAATTTCAAAAAGCTTGATCTTGGAAATGTAGCAGAAGGTACAAGAACGCTGAGAAACTGGCGAGAACCAGCTGACAGTACTGGAACCTGTAGTGGCAGCAGAAGGAACAAGAGCCAATGGCACTACTGAGGAACAGCTGACGGTGCTGGACCCCGGTTACTATGCAGGAGGTACCTGTGCTAGAAACCACTACCAAGGACCAGCTGACATTGCTGGACCTCGGATACCGAGATGGAGGCACCTATGCCAAAGGCTCTGGCGAGAACCAGCTGACAGTGCTGGAACCCGGATGGGTAGCAGAAGGAACAAGAGCCAATGGCACTACCGAGGACCAACTGACGGTGCTGGACCACGGTTACTAAGCAGAAGGTACCTGTGCTAAAAAGCACTACCAAGGACCAGCTGACAGTGCTGGACTTCGGATACCGAGATGGAGGCACCTAGGCCAAAGGCTCTGGCGAGAACCAGCTGACAGTGCTGGCACCCGGATGGGTAGCAGAAGGAACAAGAGCCAATGGCACTACCGAGGATCAACTGACGGTGCTGGACCACGGTTACTAAGCAGAAGGTACCTGTGCTAAAAAGCACTACCAAGGACCAGCTGACGGTGCTGGACTTCGGATACCGAGATGGAGGCACCTAGGCCAAAGGCTCTGGCGAGAACCAGCTGACAGTGCTGGCACCCGGATGGGTAGCAGAAGGTACCCATCCAAAGCAAAGTAGCCAGGCCGCAAGCCGGCCGCAGTTACCGAAATCCACAGTCCTACAGGGGGTCCATGTCCCATTGGCACTACAGATCCAGCCTTCAGTGCCAGATCCCGCAGTCCACATAGGAGTCACCTAAACTGCAGGCACCGTAGAGTCGGCTAACCCGGCCGCAAGACGACAGGACAACGGATTGGTGGCAAAGTGACCTTGACACTTCCCGGAAACAGCTGGCGTGCTGAAAACAGGCTGGGCAACAGGGAGTACCCGTGCCAAAGACACTGCCAAGAACCAGCTGACGGTGCTGGAACCCAGATGGATAGCAAAAGCTACAAGAGCCAATGGCACTACCGAGGAGCAGCTGACGGTGCTGGACCACGGTTACTAGGCAGGAGTTACCTGTGCTAGAAAGCACTACCAAGGACCTGCTGACATTGCTGGACCTCGGATACCGAGATGGAGGCACCTAGGCCAAAAGCTCTGGCGAGAACCAGCTGACAGTGCTGGCGCCCGGATGGGTAGCAGAAGGAACAAGAGCCAATGGCACTACCGAGGACCAACTGACGGTGCTGGACCAAGGTTACTAAGCAGAAGGTACCTGTGCTAAAAAGCACTACCAAGGACCAGCTGACGGTGCTGGACTTCGGATACCGAGATGGAGGCACCTAGGCCAAAGGCTCTGGCAAGAACCAGCTGACAGTGCTGGCACCCGGATGGGTAGCAGAAGGTACCCATCCAAAGCAAAGTAGCCAGGCCGCAAGCCGGCCGCAGTTACCGAAATCCACAGTCCCACAGGGGGTCCATGTCCCATTGGCACTACAGATCCAGCCTTCAGTCCCAGATCCCGCAGTTCACATAGGAGTCAGCTAAACTGCAGGCACCGTAGAGTCGGCTAACCCGGCCACAAGATGACAGGACAACGGATTGGTGGCAAAGTGACCATGACACTACCCGGAAACAGCTGGCGTGCTGGAACCAGGCTGGGCAGGAGGGAGTACCCGTGCCAATGAAACTTCTGAGCAGCAACTGGTGATGTTGGAGCCCAGGGACAATCATGGTGTAGGCCGAGGCCTACTTGGTGGCAGTATTATATGGGTTGTAGACTACAACAGACTGTCAACGTGCTCCAATTAGGCATCTGTCTCCACTGTTTCCAGGATTTCACCTGACCACCAACACCGCCTGTTTATGCGTACAGTAGCCGTCTGCCCAATCCACACGTGTTCCTGTTTTACTGGGGTTCTGTAATGTCAGCAGATCCCCTGATGTGTGTCTGGCAATGTCTCCTGCTCTATCCACATTCCCACCACTTGTAGTGGGAAGGTGGACAGCGCAGGAGACAGTGCCGGACACACATTGGGCGATCAGCTCACATAACAGAACACCAGGAACACAGGAACAAGTGTGGAATGCGTGGACGGCAACTATGAGCAGGAACTGGTGGTGTTGGAGGTCAGGGGAAATACTAGAGACAGAGTGGAGACAGAGGCCAAATCAGAGAATGTTTAAATCAGAAGTAGTTACAATTTGGAGGCAGCAGCAGTTTGCCCTCCACACAGCATGGGATCAGCTGACGTTACTGACCCCCACTTTCACATGAACGAGTGTTATTTTCTGTGTGTACAGCACTTCCGAGCATCAACTGACGATGTTGGAGCCAAGGGATAGTCATTTTGTAGGCTGAGGCCTACTTGGAGGCAGTTTAAGATAAGACGTTGTTTGAATTTGGAGGCAGCAGGAGAGTTTGCCATACACACAGCAGGGGATCAGCTGACGTTACCGAACCCCACTTTTTTGAACGAGTGTTTTTTTCTGTGTGGACAGCACTTACGAGCACCAACTGGTGGTGTTGGAGCCCAGGGACAATCATGGTGTAGGCCGAGGCCTACTTGGTGGCATTTTTATATCGTTTGTAGGCTACAATAGACTGTCAACATGCTCCAATTAGGCATCTGTCTCCACTCTGTTTCCAGGATTTCACCTGACCACCAACACCGCCAGTTTATGCATACAGTAGCCGTCTGCCCAATCCACACGTGTTCCTGTGTTACTGGGGTTCTGTAATGTCAGCAGATCCCCTGATGTGTGTCTGGCAATGTCTCCTGCTCTGTCCACATTCCCACCACTTGCAGTGGGAAGGTGGACAGCGCAGGAGACAGTGCCGGACACACATTGGGGGATCAGCTCACGTAACAGAACACCAGGAACACAGGAACAAGTGTGAAATGCGTGGACGGCAACTGTGAGCAGGAACTGGCGGTGTTGGAGGTCAGGGGAAATACTAGAGACAGATTGGAGACAGAGGGCAAATCAGAGAACATATTAAATCAGAGGTAGTCAGAAGTTGTAGGCAGCAGGAGAGTTTGCCGTACACACAGCAGGGGATCAGCTGACTTTACCAAACCCCACTTGCACATGAGCAAGTGTTTTGTCTGTGCGTACAGCACTTCTGAGCACCAACTGGTGGTGTCGAAGCCCAGGGAAAATCAGGTAGTAGGTCAAGGCCTACTTGGAGCCAGATGTAAATCTGAGGTACTTTGAGTTTGGAGGGAGCAGGACACTTTGCCATACACACAGCAGGGGATCAGCTGACGTTACCAAACCCCACTTACACATGAGCGAGTGTTTTGTCTGTGCGTACAGCACTTCTGAGCACCAACTGGCGGTGTCGGAGCCCAGGGAAAATCAGGTAGTAGGTCGAGGCCTACTTGGAGCCAGGTGTAAATCTGAGGTTGTTTGACTGTGGAGGGAGCAGGACACTTTGCCATACACACAGCAGGGGATCAGCTGACGTTACCAAACCCCACTTACACATGAGCGAGTGTTTTGTCTGTGTGGACAGCACTTCTGAGCAACAACGGGCGTTGCTGTAGCCCAGGAAATAAAGTTCAGGTCATAGAAACATGAACACAACAGGAGACCTGGATCCTGTTGCCAGGCAATTATTTATTCTGGAAGAGGACTGGCAAATTCAGGTGAGATCCAGGCCTTGTTCATTTTCACAAAAGTAAGCCGGTCAACATTATCGGCGGATAGTCTCGTGCGACGGTCTGTTACCACATCACCTGCAGCACTAAAGACACGTTCTGAAAATACACTGGCAGCAGGGCAAGCCAGCACCTCCAATGCATACTGGCTAAGCTCTGGCCATGTATCCAGCTTAGAGACCCAAAACTTGAACGGGGAAGAGCCGTCTGGGAGCACACTAACAGGGCAAGACAAGTAGTCTGTCACCATCTGACGGAAACGTTGCCTCCTGCTGACTGGAGCCGTCTGAGATGGTGTAGTCGATTGTGGCGGTCCAACAAAACTTTTCCACATTTGGGCCATACTGGCCTTGCCTTGTCCTGCGGCACTGCCTCTGCTACCTCTTTGTGCAGAGCTTCCTCCACTGCCTCTACCCACATGGCTGCTTTGAAAAGCACTACCAGCAACACTTGCGGGGGGAATGGAGAACATGATGGCCTGCACAAGTGTTTCTTGGTACTCCTGCATTTTACGCTCCCGGTTCAACTTTGGTATGAGGCTTTGTAAGTTGTCCCGGTAGCGAGGATCTAGGAGGGTGTACACCCAATAATCAGCCGTGTGGAGAATGTTGGCGATGCGGCGGTCATTTAACAAGCACTGCAGCATGAAATCAACCATGTGCTGCAGACTGCCAACTGGACCGGAAATGCTGTCCCCAGCTTGAGGCAGCATCTCAGCCTGCTCAGCATCACCCCACCCTCGCTGTACACACTGACTACTAGAGCCTTGTGTACCTCCCTCCTCTGGAGAGATGTGTTCCTCCTCCTCCATTGACTCCTCGTCATCCTCCTCACTAAGTGTCCCCTTCCTGGGCCTTTGTGTGGAAGCACATTGCGCAGACTTGCCAGAAGCAGATGGCATTTCTTACTCCTCATCCTCGACCTCTTCAAAAACCTCCTCACTTAGTGCTTGTAAGGTTTTTTGAAGCAGACAGATAAGGGGGACAGTCATGCTGACTAGTGCATCATCTGCACCGGCCATCCGCGTGGAATCATTGAAGGCATGCAAAACTTGGCAGATGTCCCTCATAGTGGCCCACTCAGTGGTGGTGAAGTGTGTCCGGCGCACAGTGCGACTTGTTTGCGCCTGATGCAGCTGGTACTCCATTACTGCTGCCTGCTGCTCACACAACCACTCCAACATATGTAACGTTGAATTCCACCTGATGGGGAGGTCACATATGATGCGATGCTCTGGCAGGCGGAATCGGCGTTGCAGAGATGCAATGCGCGATCTTGCCATGCTTGAACTCCGCAAGTGAGCACACTCTAGCGAACCTTGTGCAGCAGTGCATCAAGATCCGGATAGTCCCTCAGAAAGCTCTGCACGACCAAATTGAGCATGTGTGCCAGACATGGTATGTGAGTGAGGTTGCCTAGGGCCAGAGCTGCAACTAGATTTCGGCCATCGTCACTCACTACCAAACCTGGCTGGAGATTCGCTGGCACAAATCACACATCGCTCTCCTGCTTGATGGCATTCCAGAGCTCCTGTGCTGTGTGGCTCCGATTCCCCAAAGAAATTAATTTAAGGATGGTCTGTTGACGTTTGGCCACACCTGTGCTCATATCTGGCCTAACAGGCTCATGCAGTGCTGATTCCGAGGAACTAGAGTAGGAGGAGGACTCAATATGTACAGACTGCATTCCTGCAATCCTTGGAGTTGGCAGAATACGTACAGAGCCACTCTCCAGATCTGTACCCGGCTCCACAACATTGACCCAATGGGCAGTGAAGGAAAAGTATCGTCCCTGTCCATGGCTACTGGTCCACGCATTGGTGGTCAGGTGGACCTTGCTACTGACGGCGTTTAGTAGCGCATTTTTAATTTTTCCCTCCACATGCTTTTGCAGGGCAGGGACGGCTTGCCTGCTGAAATAAAAGCAGCTGGGCACATTGTATTGTGGAACTGCCAATGACATCAAGTTCCGGAAGGTGTCAGTCTCCACCATCCTGAATGACAGCATCTCAAGGGCCAGTAGTTTGGCAATGCCGGCATTCAGAGCCAGTGCTCGGGGATGGTTTGCCGAGTATGGCCGCTTTTTCTCCATGCCTGTGCTACCGATTGCTGGTGAGTGGCCTGGGAGTGTGCTGATGACTGAGAACGTGGTTCAGTGGGTGGAATTTCACTGGGTCTCTGGACAACAGAGGCAGAGGTTCTTCCATGGCGTTCCAGTGAGGAAGCCGAACCAGCTGTGTGTGAGCTGGAGGAAGAAGCCCCAACACGAGCTGAAGAGGTGGTAGGTGCTGCTGAAGGTTGGCCTACATCTTCATTGTGTCTGTGTAACTCCACCTCGTGTTTGGTACGCACATGTTTCCACATATTTGTGGTATTGAGGTTGCTGACATTTTCCCCTCGTTTAACTTTCTGATGACACAGCTTGCATTTGACAAAGCAAATGTCATCTGCAACTGTGTCAAAAAAAGACCACGCACTGCAAGTCCAGCGAGCGCCCGTTTTGTGTTTTGGAACAGGATTGCTCCTCACGGGTGCCAAAGTGGAGGCTACAGGCAACCGAGTCTGCCCCCGCCCTCTCCCTCCTCTTTTGGCCGTTCGGGGAATCTCTTCCTCAGAGCTGCTCCCACCACCTTCCTGTGGCTGATGCCATGATTGGTCAAGGACCTCATCATCTCCACTCCCCTCTTCAAGCACTGGCTGGTCCTGGGTTGTCTCGCCAGCACCGTACGCACCAGAAATTGGCAACTGAGTCTCATCATTATCAGATGAGTACTGAGGCGTGCTGACCATAGGCACTGGCCCACCCGCCTCTTCAGATTCAGAGGGACAAAGCAGTTGCACATCACTGCATACTCCCTCTTCTTCACGCTCTAGAATGCTGCTTGGCTGGCCATCTCTTTCCAAGCCAACAGATTCTGAGAACAGAAGTAAAGATTGAGATGGCTCCTGTCCAGGGCTCTCAGACTGCCTGGGCAATTTGGCAGGTGGTGAAGAGACAGATGGTTGCTCTTCAGTGCTCTGGCCCTGAGAGGATGCGGAAGTCATTGAAGTGGATGCGTTAGCTGCCATCCATCCGACAACGGCTTCAATTTGTTCGTCACGCAGCAGTGGGGTATGGCGAGGTCCTACAAAGCTGCGCTTGAAGGACTGTTGCCTGGTAAAAGTGGGGGATGCCGGGTCACTGGTGGCCGCAGCAGACACCGAATCCCCACGTCCTCTCCCTGCTGAATCCCCCCGTCCTCTCCCTGCTGAAACTCCACGGCCACGACCACGTGCCTTACTCCCTGCCTTCTTCATCTTGGTAGACTGATAAAGATATGCAGAAAAGTAAAAAAGGGGGGGCTTAGTGTTCTTATTCCTGAACACCTGCTAACCAGTATAAGAAACACTAATTTTGCTAAGAGTGTGTGTACTACACTTTAATATGATCTAATGTGGCCTACACAACTCTAAAGTGGAGTGTTTGGTGAACTTTATTTCCTTTTTTTTTTTTTCGGGGAAAAATAAAAGGATGTGACCAAAGTTTGAAAGCTATAGTATCACAAACTTTTTGGAGCGATTACAATGCAGGAAGCTAACCTACAATGCAATTGATGAGGCTCCAAAAAATAGGGTGATACTAGTCTGGCTGGCCCTGAAGGGCACAAGCCAGCAAAAAGGCTCCTCTATCTAATCCTACATAGTGTTTGCAACCAACCAATGACAATGGATGCGGATGGAAGCACACTAATATAGGAGCAAAAATCTGGACAAATTAGCTGTAAAAAAAGGACTATGTATGAGGCAGTGACGCACGCTGAGCGGACTACAACCAGTGGTGGCTGTAGAACACACTGCAACGTGAGCTTCACTCACACACAGAGAGACCTATCAGACAGCCAAAAACAGTGCAGAGAAATGGGCTATAGCACTGAAAGGCTGCTGAAAGGCTCCACTGTCCACTCCTTTAGTGTTTGCAACCAACGTATATGGATACGTATGGAAGCACACTAAACAGGAGAAAAAAAAGCAGCAATAAAAGAAAAATGTGTATGAGGCAGAGACACACGCTGGGTGGCTTACAAGCAGACGTGCCTGCAGGACACACTACACAGCGTAGGTCTGCACTCACACAGCCCTTGCAGACAGTTATTAAAACAGCGCTGCTGGGCTAAAAAAATGCTACAGTGGTGGATTATGTAGCCTGGGTAGAGCAATAGATATGTTTGATGATCGCTATTTCTAACTGTCCCTCACAGTCTTCAACAGCAGTCTGTCCCTAACTGAATTCACAGCAGAGTGAACCCGAAATGGTGGCTGCTGCGGTTTTTATAGTGCATCATGACATCATTTCAGCAGCCAATCACAGCCATGCCAGTAGTTAACATGCCTACATGCCTAACAGCATGTGCCCACACTTCTGAGGATCCCCATTGGCTGAATCAAATCGAGCGGGCTCCTAGCATTATGGGAACTTCCGATTCCGGTATTCGATATGAAAAAAGTATCAGAACTAAGTATCGGAATTCCGATACAGCTAATATCGGCCGATACCTGATACTTGCGGTATCGGAATGCTCAACACTACTGGTCACCCAATCAGCTAGCAGCGTGGGGTATATCAGGCATCTCCAAGATCTGCAGATCTCTGAAGGATTTAACTGCCCAGACTACACAGCGGTGGAGCACTGAGACCAGTCCACAACATGGTCATGAAACGCCTGTCTCCAATGCCACTTCGACTGTGTGCACCACGAACACCTCTTCCATTTGCCCACTACGGCTCGTGGGAGAACCAGCACCGCTGCTGTGTGCTGGGAATGCCAAAAACAAATGGTTTACCAGAGTTGCTTGTTTCTTAGCCAATATTAACTCTAGGTTCTCCTGTGGCATGATGTTTTGGAATTTGCATTTATAGCGTGGATCGAGGATGCTAGCCATCCTGTAGTCGTCATTCTTCATCATTTTGGCCATGAGGGGGTCCCTTTTTAGGATCCGCAAGGCATAATCACACATGTGAGCCAATGTTCCAAGTGTCAATGATGCACTGCCAGTGGTGGGTGGAGGAGCACTTTCTGGCAAATCTACATCCCTCCTGTCACACACAAACCCTGTACCTGACCTTGCCACGCCAACATTTTCTCTTGCCCCCTGAGAAGCATCCTCCTCCCCAAAATAATTATCCCCCTCATCGTCCTCTTCCTCCACCTCGTCCAGGTCAGTTCCCGGACCAGACAATGGCTGACTATCATCAAGGCTTCCCTCCTCCTCCTCCTGTTCCTCCTCCGCTGCAGACGCCTGATCCTTAATCTGGGTCAAAATTTGCATGAGCAGACGCATAAGTGGGATGCTCATGCTTATGATGGCGTCATCTGCGCTTACCAGCCATATGCATTCCTCAAAACACTGAAGGACTTTACAGAGGTCTTTCAGCTTTGACCACTGCACACCGGACTGTTATGAATGGGTCACCGAGGAGGAAAACAAGACCAAGCCAAGTCACAGAAAACCAGAGAGGTTGGTAAATACGTGGATTGCAGACCCCTGATCCTAACCACACAACTAACAGCAGCCGTGGAGCGTAACTACGATGATTCTAGACGCCTCGTCACAGCCGGAGGACTAAATAAGTCTAAAGCAAGAAAAGGGGAAATCTAAAACTGCCCCAGAGCAGACCCCAAAGGAATAGACAGCCCCCACACATGTATTGATGGTGAGACAAAATGAAAACAAAAACACAGGTAGGAAAATAGGCTGAGCAAACGATGGGGCCCACACTAGCTAGAAAGGACAGGAAAGGAAAGATACTGTCTGCAATCATGCCAAAAAACCCTGCAAAAATGTCCAACACTTCTGATAGCAAAAAATACCCTGAAGTCACTAGACTTCTCCCACTATATCAGCACTCTGGTATATTCTGAGAACAGAGCATAAAAGAGGCCAATCTAATAAGGGACAAAAAGCAAACTGGCACATACAGTGACATAAGAGTGGAAATTCAGCACAGCCCCAGCCTGGGCTTGGCTGACCACACAAAAAAACTGAATAGTCCAAACCAATTCAAATGTGAACATTAGCAAAGACAACTTAGCTTGAGAAGGCAGGAACTGAGCTGGAAACTAAGACCTCAGGAGGCAGGAAAAAATCACCAGCATGGGAATAGGGAGTCGGCTATCTTAAATCCTGTCTGAGACTCCAGATGTCCACTCCTCTTCATCAGGTGGCAGGTCTCTGTTAATTAGATCAGCTTCACTACCTCCTGCCACCACCAGAGGGAGCCCGGAAAGAGAACTCACAACTCCTCTGTCAGCACAACCAGCTCCCTCACCAGAAACCGGAGGCAGACCAGAAAATGAGTTCACAACACCCGACAATGCCATGTCTGCCCTCAAACTGCCTGCCTGTGTATCCTCCCACAATTGCATTACAGCCTGCCTCTGTTTGCACAGGCTCTCAACCATGTGCAGGGTGGAGTTCCACCTTGTTGCAACGTCTATGATTAGGCGGTGCTTGGGGAGGTGGAGCAATCGCTGCAGCTTCTGCATATGACTGGAGTGTACGGGCAAGCGACGGATGTGCGAGCACAGTTTTCGCACCTTATGGAGCAGGGCTGTTAACTCCGGATAATTATATAGGATGCACTGCACCACCAGGTTCAAAGTGTGAGCCAGGCAAGGTATGTGTGTGTTTTGCAAGGGCTATGGCTGCCACAAAATTCCGGCCATTATCACTGACTACCTTGTCTGGCTCAAGATGTAGACTGCCCAGCCATGACTCAGTTTGTTGCTGCAAGTAGTCGGCCAGTGCCTCCGCGGTGTGTCTGCTGTCGCCCAAAGACATCATCTTTATAACAGGCAGAGATGCTTACTTGTAAAAAGAGGCCTCAATACAAATGCACTGACAGGGTGCAGCGGACCCAAGTAAAATGGCAACGGCACAGGTGCAATAATACCTAATGAAACAGCCAGCCTACAATCAGGGATTGACCGTGTGGCACACCAGTGCAAAAAAATAATCCATTTGTGGCAATGTTCACACAGGGAATGCAGAGCATATGGTTCACAGCCTCTTAGTAACACCATATAGGGGGCTGCCCAGTGCTAATTATAATGCATCCCGTGTGAACAGAGGCCACAGTTTACAGAACCATTTGGGCCCAACTTCACCCTGAAAAGATAAAAAGTGCACAAAACATATCAATATATGTAAGGTATTGGTTAATATTATGGCCATAATACGTAAGCTGGCAAACTAACGTCAGAGTTCCTTACACTTGCCAGTCCTACTCTAACATGAAAACCACAAAAAGAGGAAAGAATCCTCCAATATTTGAGGAAAAAAAAAAAACCCAAACAGGCAGAGATGCTTACTTGTAAAAACAGGCCTCAATACAAATGCACTGACAGGGTCCAGCGGACCCAAGTAAAATGGCAACTGCACAGGTGCAATAATACCTAATGAAACAGCCAGCCTATAATCAGGGATTGGCCGTGTGGCACACCAGTGCAAAAAAATAATCTGTATGTGGCAATGTTCACACAGGGATTGCAGAGCATATGGTTCACAGCCTCTTAGTAACACCATATAGGGAGGCTGCCCAGTGCTAATTATAATGCATCCCATGTGAACAGAGGCCACAGTTTACAGAACCATTTGGGCCCAACTGCACCCTGAAAAGATAAAAAGTGCACAAAAACATATCAATATATGTAAGGTATTGGTTAATATCTTTAAAACAGCCTGCTGCCGCTTACCACTAGCTGTTCGATAGTGGGACACCTCGTGTGCAACACTAGCAGCTGCGGATGGAGTGCTCGTGCGACTGCGCTCTGTCGACGAGCTTTCACTTCTGGAGGAGGAGGAGGGTCGAACTCCTACAGCCAACTGTTTCCTACACCGAGGGCTAGGCAGCACTTCCACCCCCTGCATCCACCACATTAACCCAGTGCGCAGTGATGGACACGTAACGGCCCTGGCTATGCCTACTGGACCATGCATCCGTTGTGAGGTGCACCTTTCCACTCACTGATTGTTTGAGTGCATGGACAATGCGGTCTTTCACATGCAGGTGGAGGGCAGGGAAGGCTTTTCAAGAAAAGAAGTGCTGACTAGGTAGGTCATGGCGTGGGACAGCGTAGGCCATGAGCTCTTGGAAAGCTTCGCTTTCAACCAAATGGAAGGGCATCATCTCTAATGAGATCAGTTGGCAATGGAGGCGTTCAAAGCCAGTGTATGCAGATGAGAGGATGAGTACTTTCTTGTCCTAATCAGAGTGTCTGCTAGGGTGAGCTGGACATGAGAGCTGCATATGGGGAAACTAGCGGTGGACCGGATGGACTGAGAGGGGGTTGGTGATGGTGATGGTGTTGGTGGTGATGGCCTAGATTCAGTGTTTCGCTGCAAAATTATTGTGATTCTTTGACTGCTTTGGCCTTGCGACCATCATTTATTGCTGGTGGTGTGCTTACCTGTGGCGGTGGTCTTACAGTGGGGGAAGCGATGGAGCGTTGCTGGCTACCTTCAGTCGGAGCAGGTGCACGTGTGGTACCTGAGGTTTTGTAGTCCGTCCACGCTTGCAAGTGCATGTTGATTAAATGTCTAAGCATGCAACTGGTATTCAAATTTCTGAAATTTTCCCCTCAGCTAAAGGTCCTTCCGCACTTCTTACAGATAACCTTTGCCTCATCAGTAGGATTTTGGACAAAGAAGTGCCACACTGCACTCTTTCTACTATGGTATAAATTTTCTGGGCTTGCACGCTGTGCTAATTTGACCGTGTGACCAAGCTGTCCTGCAACTCTTTTGGTTTTTGTTCCACGTTTTTAGACAGCTACGGGCCTGCCAAATAACCGCTGCTGCGATGTTGATGCCAGCTGCAGATCCTTCTCCTTATCTCCGCTATTTCCAGCGGCACCCTCTTCCCCCAATTGATGCCAATCCGGGTCAACAACTGGGTCATCCATCACCTCCTCTTCAATTTAATCTGCACCTTCCTCTGTGTCACTGTGTAAGGTGGTATAGTATGCAGGAAGGGGCACCTGAGTTTCATCAGGGTCAGATTCTAGCTCAGTAGACTGCGAGGGCAATGTAGTGCTGTGGGTCAATGTACCAGCAGAATCATCTAGCAGTGGCTGTGCATCAGTGCACTCCTTGTCAGATTCATCTTGGACTGAAGAATTCAGGATTTGACTGGATAACCCAGGCATAGTATGTGAAAAGAGCTCCATGGAGTAATCTGAAGTGTGGGCTGCCGCATCCTTCACTTTTGGTGGGGGTGAAGGACACAAGGAAAGGTGTTTTTTCCTGACCAGAACCCTGCACTGATGACTCAGTGCTTGCAGGTTTTGAAAGTTCAGAAGAGGAGGCAATAGAGCTGGTGGCTGTTTTGGCAATGTAAGCCAAAACCTGTTCCTGAGGCTCCGGCTTTAAAAGCGGTTTTCCTACTACCAGAAAAGGGAACCTTACGGGCCTTCTTATGCCAGATGATGACGCAGACTAAACACCTCCTGCCTTAGCTGCTATTGTGCTTTTGGCATAACCAGCAGATGCACCACCACCACCATCAGTACCAGCTGCCCCCCGTCCACGTTCGCGGCCAATTCCACCTTACTTCCTCATGTTTGTGAAAATGTAACAGAAATACCAGCAGATATATGGTCCTGTATGAGCAGCGTACAGCTGTATAAGGTGTAGGTAAAAATTTAAATCTCCGTATATATTTCCTTAATCACAGACGCTTTCCCAGTATGTATTTGACTGTAATCCAACCAGCAGATCGGTACTGTATCAGAAGCAGATAGCTCTATACGGTGTATGTATGGAAAAATGAAAATCTCTGTCTATTTTTTTACGGAGTCACTCCCAGATAGCATGTATTTGTCCTTGATACCAGCCTTTACACGGTAGTGTGTGAGGAGCGTACAGCTCTATACGGTGTATATATGGAAAATTTTAAATCTCTGTCTATTGTTTTACGGGGTCACACACACACGCTGTCTCTGTATAGATTTGACCGTGATCAAACAGCAGATATACAATACTGTTTGACAAGCGGACAGCAGTATGCATGGAAAATTTTAAATCTCCGTCTATTTTTTGATGGAGTCAACAGTACATACTGTATATGATACTGTTAGAGAAGCGGACAGCTCTATACGGTGTATGCAAAAATGGAAATGTCTGTCTATGTATTTACGGACTGTGATAAAACACTCCGGGATCGCCTTTGTTGGGGTCAAAGGTCACGTGCGTTCAGCATGAAACTCAGGCGCAGAGCTGGGATTCGTGTATAACTGACCCTGTGTCAGGTTTATTAACGGTGAAAG
This sequence comes from Dendrobates tinctorius, assembly GCF_039654945.1. NCBI lineage: Eukaryota > Metazoa > Chordata > Amphibia > Anura > Dendrobatidae > Dendrobates > Dendrobates tinctorius. The sequence goes on from NW_027361793.1 coordinate 4,278,858, forward strand.
CAATGCAAAAGGAAATAAAACATAAAACAAATCCTTGCCTGTCCGGCACTAACTAAACAATGGACAACCTAACTACCAACTGGCGGGCTTCTCCCGTCCAGCCAAACCACAGTTGCAGTGGGCACTGCTTCCACTCACGTGTGTCTCTCACACAGACAGGCTCTCTGTGTTCCCAGGCTGAGACACTCACACAACCACCTGGCATCCTTTTATACTGTATCCACCTCCCATTATTCATTAGCAAGCAGGTGCGATACTGACCAGACTAGGCCACATAGGAAAAGAATCTGGGCGAGATATACCTGCCCTAATCCACTATTCTCACATGATTCTCACAGGACTCACATGCACGCGCTGTCTCTGTATAGCTTGGACCGTAATCCAAACAGCAGATATACAATACTGTTTGAGAAGCGGACAGCTGTATATGGTGTATGTATGGAAAATTTTAAATCTCTGTCTATTTTTTTACAGAGTCAAACACAGATAACATGTATTTGTCCATGATACCAGCCAGTACACAGTAGTGTGTGAGGAGCGTACAGCTCTATACATGGTATGTATGGAAAAATGAAAATCTACGTCTCTTTTTTTCCGTAGTCACACACAGACGCTGTTTCAGTATGGACTTTACCATTATCTAAACAGCAGATATACGGTACTGTATCAGAAGCCGACAGCTTTATATGGTGTATGGATGGAAATTTTTAAATCTCCGTCTAATTTTTTCCGGAGTCACACACACACACTGTCTCTGTATAGATTTGACCGTAATCAAACAGCAGATATACAATACTGTTTGACAAGCGGACAGCTCTATACGGTGTATGTATGGAAAATTTTAAATCTCCGTCTATTGTTTTACGGAGTCACACACACACGCGGTCTCTGTCTAGATTTGACCATAATCAAACAGCAGATATATGATACTGTTTGACAACGGACAGCTCTATACAGTGTATGTAGGGAAAATTTTAAATCTCCGTCTATTTTTTTATGGAGTCACACACACACATGCTGTCTCTGTATAGATTTGACTGTAATCAAATAGCAGATATATGATACTCTTTGAGAAGCGGACAGCTCTATACGGTGTATGGAAAAATGAAAATGTCTGTATATGTATTTACGGAGTGTCTCACACACACACGCTGTCTCTGTATAGATTTGACCACAATACAAACTCAGATATACGATACTGTTTGAGAAGCAGACAGCTCTAAACGGTCTATGTATGGAAAATTTAAAATCTCAGTCTATTTTTTACGGAGTCACACACAGATAGCATGTATATGTCCGTGATACCAGCCGGTACACGGTGTGTGTGAGGAGCGTACACCTCTATATGGTGTGTGAAAAAATGAACGCTCTGTAACTGCAGAAAATCAGAATAAAAGTTTTTTCTTTGAAAAAAGCAATCTGCACAGCAGTGTGCACACAGCAATGCAGCTATCAGGTAACCTTATAAGGCAGCCTAATAACCACCAGCGCTGGTGCACACACAAAAATCCTCCCCTGTCACTGCACACTAACTGTACAGTTAAAATCGCTATCAGAAGAAGCACAGATTTTTTTTTCTTTGTTGCCTAACGCTCTCCCTATTGAGAATCAGTGGCAACAACCTCTCCCTATGCTAAGATCGGCAGAAGTAAAATGGCGGTCGGCGTTCAGGGCTTTTATAGTCACCGTGATGCCACACAAAGCAAGCCAATCACACGAATGCCTTTCTCTAAGATGGTGGTGGCCACTGCCCATGTCTTCGCGTTGCCCACAGTGTGCTTCCTTGATGATTGGCTGCGAAAAGGAACTGGAAGTATTACGGAAAACGCGACTTTGGCACGCATCGGCGACCTCATGGCCGACCTCATGCTATGGTCGGCTTTCGATCGGCGAAACCCGACTGTAGCGAAAGTGCACGACTTATGAATTTGACCAACCCGTTTTGCTCAACTCTAGAACCAAGTTTATTACAGAAATACAGGAACAAAACCAAACTTATTACACATACGAGTATATTGGAACAGATCCAAGCTTATTACATAGTTACAGGAACAAAAACTAGCTCACTACACAAATGCAGGAACAGAAACAAGCTTACTACATAAATAGGGTAAGAGAACTGAACTTACTACAAAGGTACAGGAACACATCCCAAGCATACTACACAGATATGGGAACAGAACCAAGTTTATTACATAAGTAGAACAAACCTAACTACTCTAAATATAAACACCATAACACAGAATAATGTGTAGCACATACATATGGGAACACTCCCAAGCTTACTATATATATATATATATATATATATAATATATAAAGCTCAAAGTGTGTATGTATGTGTGTATGTATGTGTGTGTATGTCCGGGATAGGCATCCGCACCGTCGCAGCTACAGCCACAAAATTTGGCACAGTCACACGTCTGGACCCCGAGAGCGTCCTAAACTATGTTGTGAGGCAAAATTTTAACCCCGCGTGTTCCAATTCACCAAACAATTTTGCCCCTATCTACATACTGGGGGGAAAAGTGTGTGTGTGTCAAGCCCCGCCCCTCATTATGATGTCATAATGCCCCTATTTGCATACTGGGGAAGCAGTGTGTGCGTATCAAGCCCCGCCCCTCATTATGATGTCACAATGGTTGCCATGGCGACGCTAATGTCATCATAGGTTGCAAGCCCTGCCGCGGCTCATTATGATGTCATAATGGTTGACTATGGGATGGAGGATGTGTGATGGGTATATGGGCACTGGACTATGGGATGGAGGATATGTATGACGGGTATATGGGCATGGGACTATGGGATGGAGGAAGTGTGATGGGTATATGGGCACTGGACTATGAGATGGAGGATATGTATGACGGGTATATGGGCACAGGACTATGGGATGGCGGATATGTATGATGGATATATGGGCACGGGACTATGGGATGGAGGATTTGTATGATGGGTATATAGGCACGGGACTATGGGATGGAGGATATGTATGATGGGTATATGGGCATGGGACTATGAGATGAAGGATGTATGATGGGTATATGGACACTCGACTATGGGATGGAGGATATGCATGACGGGTATATGGGCACGGGACTATGGGATGGCGGATATGTATGATGGGTATATGGGTACGGGACTATGGGATGGAGGATATGTATGATGGGTATATAGGCACGGGACTATGGGATGGAGGATATGTATGATGGGTATATGGGCATGGGACTATGAGATGAAGGATGTATGATGGGTATATGGGCACTCGACTATGGGATGGAGGATATGTATGATGGGTATATGGGCACGGGACTATGGGATGGAGGATAATTATAATTTGCTATAACTAACCACAGTTAGTTACTATGCCCAGGCAGCGCCGGGCTCTTCAGCTAGTATATATATATATATATGTAAATCAAGAAAAAAGGGCAGCACTACCAAAATAATACAGCAGGTGCAAAACCTATTCAGCAGTGTCCAAACAGACAAAATGACAAAAGGAAAAAAAATAGGCAGCACTCAAATTAAATGTGAAAATAGTGGATACTTTACTGATCCTCAGATGGCAAGCTTGACAAAGACGGGTCACCGTTGAACCGTTGCCATCTGAGGATCAGTAAAGTATCCACTTTTTTCACATTTAATTTGAGTGCTGCCTATTTTTTTCATATATATATATATATATATATATATATATACATACACAGTCTATATACTAGCTGAAGAGCCCGGCGCTGCCAGGGCATAGTAACTAACTGTGGTTAGTTATAACAAATTATAATTATCCTCCATCCCATAGTCCCATGCCCATATACCCATCATACATATCCACAATCCCATAGGCTCGTGCATATATACCCATCATACATATCCTCCATCCCATAGTCGAGTGCCCATATACCCATCACACATCCTCCATCCCATAGTCCCATGCCCATATATCCATCACACATCCTCCATCAAACAGTGCCGTGCCCATATACCCATCACACATCCTCCATCCTATAGTCCTGTGCCCATATACCCATCACACATCCTCTATCCCATAGTCCCATGCCCATATACCCATCATACATATCCGCCATCCCATAGTCCAGTGCCCATATACCCATCATACACATCCTCCATCCCATAGTCCTGTGCCCATATACCAGTCATACATATCCTCCATCCCATAGTCCAGTGCCCATATGTCATGATCCCAGTGCAGGTTTTTGAGCTGCACACCTGGGGTTAATGCCTGGAGCTCGATGCAGGTTTTGACCTGCACACCTGGGGTTAATGATTGTGGCCTCTTTCTGGTTCTGGGAGAGCTTCTTAAACCCATGGGAAGCTTCAAACCCTGCCAGTTATACTGTTGCCTTTGGCCTAGTGTGCTGACCCCTGTGTGCCTGTTTGTTGCTATAGCTTGTTTATATGGTTCTGACCCGGTTCTGTTTCCTGTTGTGAGTTTGCCTATTGATTTTGTACTGCGTTGTTATCTCTGTGTATGACTCATTGCCTGTGACCTGACTACTCTCTGCTCGCCCCTCTTGTACCTTTGCAGCTATCTCTGTGTTTGACTTATTGGCTACGTCTTGACTATTCTCCCTGTCTATGCCCCCTGATAACTTTGTCTCGCAGTTACCCTTGCTAGGAGTTACCTTGCAGCTCCTAGCTCTGTGGAGTTTAGGCCACGCCCCTTGCAGTCACGTGCTTCAGGTCCTGCGGCTCTGAAGTACGCATCTACTCGGCTGCTGCCCGCTCGACAGGTATCTTTGAGCACTGTTCGCTTTACTCACGACACGCGCACTGGCTCAGTGAGCAAGTGCAGTGCGATGTTCTTGACACCATATACTCATCACACATCCTCCATCCCATAGTCAACCATTATGACATCATAATGAGCGGCGGGGCTTGCAACCTATGATAACATCAGCGTCGCCATGGTAACCATTGTGACATCATAATGAGGGGCGGGGCTTGATACACACACACTTTTTCCCCATTATGTAGATAGGGGCAAAATTGTTTGGTGAATTTGACTGTGCCAAATTTTGTGGCTGTAGCTGCGACGGTGCGGATGCCAATCCCGGACATACATACACGCACACACTTGAGCTTTATATATTAGATGTATATATATATGCAAAAAAAACTGATCAGGACCTCCTAGTGTAAACACGTGCAAACTGCAAAAACTGAAAAAAACTGCACTATATAGACAAAAAGAACACAGAGATGTGTTCTGAGATATGGTCTGTGGTCCCCACCTGCAAAACCACTTCGTTATTGAGGGTGTCTTGATAATTGCCAATAATTTCCATCTGCTGACTATTCCATTTGCACAAGAGCTTTGTTGCTTCCAAAGTGGATAGTTTGATTTCACAGAAGTTTGATTTACTTGGAGTTATATTCTGTTGTTTAATTGTTACCTTTATTTGTTTGAGATATAGATACGTAGCTGAATAGGCGAAAATTTAATTGACGTCAGCGGTAGTCACTGAGGCTGTGCAGACTCTCTGCCTGACCCGCTGTGAACCGACAGCATGGGAAAGTGTTTAGAAACTTTCCCACGCTAATCAGTTCATCTCCTGTCAGGCTGTGAGTCTGCGCAGGCAGTTTTCTCTTCACTCCTTTGTGGTTTACAGCCAGGCCGGTCACATTAGCACCTGTCCTGGATGTAAACTATTTAACCCCTTCAGATAGATTGTGGCATAGGACTTGACTGTACGGCGGACAGGTATGGGATATTGTTGCTTTTTTATTTTGGATTTTTTACAGGAGAATGATGGCTTCAAATGGATTGGAAGTGAAATAAAGATGGAAAAAATGTGTGTTTATTTATTTCATTAAAAGTCTTTTTTCTTAATGTCTCTGTGTTTTTTTAACCCCTTTCTGACTAGTGAATTAATAATGGATAGGTGTCTTATTGACACCTCTCCATTATTAACCAGGCTTAATGTCACCATACAATAGCAAGGTGACATTAACTCCTTATTACCCCATATGCCACCCGCTACAGGGCAATGGATAGAGAGCGGGTAAGTGCCGGAATTGGTTCAGATGCACCTTTTCTGGGGTGGCTGGTGGCAGATTTTGTTAGCCAGGGGTGCCCAAAACAATGGTCCCATTCTAGGCTATTAATTTCTGCCCCCAGTCACTGGCTTGCCCTCTCTGGCGGAGAAAATTGCATGTGAGCCCCCGCCAGCTTTTTCTGTGAATTAATCCTTTAATTTAACACCTACAGGTCCAACATTTTACACACAAACTCTACTAACATTATTAGTGAGGGATATATAAAAATAAAATGAATATGCAATTGTTTACTGTATGTAAACCATGTCTCATATCCTGTTGGATTCTGTAATGATTTTACAGAAGCTGACAATTGAATTATCGGCTATTCTGCTTTCTTCCGCTGTATGAAATATATATATATATATGTGGCCAAAAGTATTGATAATACTCAGTTTCTTCCTGAAAATGATTGCAAACACTTCATTTAATTTGTCTTTAGTGAAAAAACACAAAAAGAATTGTCCTAAAGCCAAATTGGATATAATTCCACACCAAACATAAAAAAGAGGGTGGACAAAAGTATTGGCACTGTTCGAAAAATCATGTGATGCTTCTCTAATTTGTGTAATTAACAGCACCTGTAACTTACCTGTGGCACCTAACAGGTGTTGGCAATAACGAAATCACACTTGCAGCCAGTTGACATGGATTAAAGTTGACTCAACCTCTGTTCTGTGTCCTTGTGTGTAGCACATTGAGCATGGAGAAAAGAAAGAAGACCAAAGAACTGTCTGAGGACTTGAGAAACCAAATTGTGAGGAAGCATGAGCAATCTCAAGGCTACAAGTCCATCTCCAAAGACCTGAATGTTCTTGTGTCTACCGTGCGCAGTGTCATCAAGAAGTTTAAAGCCCATGGCACTGTGGCTAACCTGCCTAGATGTGGACGGAAAAGAAAAATTGACAAGAGATTTCAACGCAAGATTGTGCGGATGTTGGATAAAGAACCACGACTAACATTCAAACAAGTTCAAGCTGCCCTGCAGTCCGAGGGTACAATAGTGTCAACCCGTACTATCCGTCAGCATCTGAATGAAAAGGGACTGTATGGTAGGAGACCCAGGAAGACCCCACTTCTTACCCCGAGACATAAAAAAGGCAGGCTGGAGTTTGCCAAAGCTTACCTGAAAAAGCCTAAAACGTTTTGTAAGAATGTTCTCTGGTCAGATGAGACAAAAGTAGAGCTTTTTGGGTAAAGGCATCAACATAGAGTTTACAGGAGAAAAAAAGAGGCATTCAAAGAAAACGACACGGTCCCTACAGTCAAACATGGTGGAGGTTCCCTGATGTTTTGGGGTTGCTTTGCTGCCTCTTGCACTGGACTGCTTGACCGTGTGCATGGCATTATGAAGTCAGAAGACTACCAACAAATTTTGCAGCATAATGTAGGGCCCAGTGTGAGAAAGCTGGGTCTCCCTCAGAGGTCATGGGTCTTCCAGCAGGACAATGACCCAAAACACACTTCAAAAAGCACTAGAAAATGGTTTGAGAGAAAGCACTGGAGACTTCTAAGGTGACCAGCAATTAGTCCAGACCTTAATCCCATAGAACACCTGTGGAGAGATCTAAAAATGGCAATTTGGAGAAGGCACCCTTCTAATATCAGGGACCTGGAGCAGTTTGCCAAAGAAGAATGGTCTAAAATTCCAGCAGAGCATTGTAAGAAACTCATTGATGGTTACCGGAAGCAGTTGGTCGCAGTTATTTTGGCTAAAGGTTGTGCAACCAAGTATTAGGCTGAGGGTGCCAATACTTTTGTCTGGCCCATTTTTGGAGTTTTGTGTGAAATGATCAATGTTTTCCTTTCTGCTTCATTCTCTTTTGTGTTTTTTCATTTAAGACAAATTAAATGAAGATAAAAATACCAAAGAATTTGTGTTTGCAATCATTTTCAGGAAGAAACTGAGTATTATCTGACAAAATTGCAGGGGTGTCAGTACTTTTGGCCACAACTATATATATATATATATATATATATATATATATATATATATTTATATACACACACATATCTAATATATAAAGCTCAAGTGTGTGTATGTATGTATGTATGTCTGGGATTGGCATCCGCACCGTCACAGCTACAGCCACAAAGTTTGGCACAGTCACACGTCTGGACCCCGAGCGTGTCCTAGGCTATGTTGTGAGGTGAAATTTTAGCCCCGCGGGTTCCAATTCACCAAACAATTTTACCCCTATCTACTTAATGGGAAAAAAGTGTGTGTGTATCAAGCCCCGCCCCTCATTATGATGTCATAATGGTTGCCATGGCGACGCTGATGTCGTCATAGGTTGCAAGCCCCGCCGCTCATTATGATGTCATAATGGTTGACTATGGGATGGAGGATGTGTGATGGGTAGTGTTGAGCGACTTCTGTTTTTTTAGGGTCGAGTTTCGTTTCATGAAACCCGACTCTTCCAAAAGTCGGGTCGAGCAAAATCGTCCGACTATAGGGAAAAGTCGGGGTCGTCCCGAAATACGAAACCCAATGTAAGTCAATGGAGAATTAAAGTCGGCAGTGAGAGGAGGACAGGAAACACACCAACAGTGCCCATTTGAATGCCAAAAGCATAAATTCTTGTTACTGAAGCTTGTCAACCTTAATTAACTTCATAATGCTAGTTACGCACTGAAAAATGGGGGTTATTTGGCTACAGTTGTGGGGGGGGCTGGCTCCAGGTTTTCGTGGGCCCAGGGCCAAAGAGAGCCCCTTTAACACATACCACAACTCATGATGCTCCGATACGGCAGAGAAATAGCAGTATAGTACAATGAAAAATACTTCACTTCTTACATCTCATGACTGATATCCATTTTAAATTCTCCAATACCTCCAAAAACGGACAGTATATAACTCCATACAGTATTATGGCCAGCGCTTAGTGCGCTATACAGAGTAATGAGGCCCATATATTTCTCCATACGGAATCATTATTCCCATATAATGTTTCAAACCGTATATGATGAGCTCCACATAATGCTACAGTATATGTTGGTCCCAATGGATGAAGCTCCACTGTCTTATGGGCCCAAATAATGCTCCATATATAATGGACCCCATTTCTACTGCTCTAGTGTATAATGGGCCCTGTAAATGCTGCTCCAGTGTCTGATGTCCACCTTTGGAATGCTCCAGTGTATGGTGGGCCCCATATATCATTCACCAGAGTATAGTGCTCCCCAAAAATTGCTGTCCCAACATTGAAAACAATTACATAAGTCTCCATGCTAGGGAATCCCTGCACTACTCTGAACTCCTTGTCGTCCCCATCTTCTATATCACTGCACTTGGCTGTTTAGGCCCTCCCACCGGCAGAGACACTTTTGCGCACTATGCGGTGCCCTGTGCCAGTGCCATCACCCATGAGTATGCCCCCCCACCTGCTCAAGGAACCTGCACTTTCATCTGCACCTTCCTCTTTGTCACCATGTAAGGTGGTATAGTATGTGGGAAGGGGAACCTGAGTTTCCTCTGGGTCAGATTCTGGCAGTGTAGAGTGCGAGGGGAATGTAGTGGTCTGGGTCAATGTACCAGCAGCATCATCCAGCAGTGGCTGGGCCTCAGTGCACTTGTGGCGTCCCCAAGAGTACGGTCGCCACTGTAGCATTACCTTCCTCCTAGGGAGTGTGTTGTCAAGCTTAGGAGCAACGAAGGATCTCTCTAGCAGTGAAACCAACACACAACACATTTCCCACTCCAGGCTAGCAGGAGACCTCTGAACCTGACTGCTGAGGAGCTGCTCTCTGTGGTCGGGAGGAGGTAAGTTAGGGCACTCTGTGCAGGGAAGGGGAAGTGTGTGGACGTGAGAAGGGGAGCTGGAGGATGAGCAGAGTTAAGGCTCACTCCTAGCTGGAGCGCATGGTCCCGATTTCGGTCTCCGAGTTTGTAGGGACACTGACGTTCCTGCAGCAGAAACCGGGGGTAGTAGCAGCTATAAATGCTCTGTACCCAACTAAGGCTCGGAGGCCCCAGCATCGACGTGTGGGAGCCAGAAGGAAAAGGCTACAGCTGTCTGCCATACAAGTAAGGTATGAGGAACATCTGTTAGACAGGAGGTGCTTCAGTGAACCACGGTCCTGTGAGTGCTTCCCCCACAAGCGCTAGAAAGGAGACGTTCAGGAAGGTACATGTTGGCGGAGTGTTGGAAGGGAGCTTTCCATTTTGGTCCCGGAGGTTGGCTGAGGTCCTGACCCGAAGGACACAGCACGGAGGCAGTCATCTATGTAACCTGCAGACTGTGAGTAAAGCTTTGGAACTGCACGCTCTGGTGTCCTACAGTTATTCCAGCACCGCTACATCTTGGTACCAGCACCTACACCGCCTCTGCCTTTCCCCCATCACTACATCTACACTTCCCTGGGACTCCAGCTCCACCTGTGGGGAGCTTCACCATCTTTGCTGCACAACACCATCAGTCCCAGAGGATCTGCATGCAGCGTCGGCCTAACATCTATGTTGCCGAACACCACAGGTGGCGTCAGACTATCTATATAAACTCTTTACCATTATACCACGCAATTTACATGGGCGCCCAGGGACACCGTCCGGGTCACCGCTGCTGTGACACATCCCACTGACACCGGCCCGGTACCGAGTACCCCACAGCCCTGGGAGGGCAACCCATATGCCGACTGCTGATCGGGCGGCGTTATTCCCACGAACCTCCAAACAGCGTCCCTGAAGGCAAAGTTTTTGGTTTCCGGGGCAGTATGATTGCAAAGCTGAACCTTAAAGGAATGTCCAAAAGGGCACCACCAGGAGTGGAGCCTGTGGCTTAATTGGACTGCACCCGGGAAACCACTACCATACAAGCTACAGAAAAGATGGACAGATTGCAAGTTTTGTCGATTCTGTGTGTGGTGTGGTATGTGTGTTTGTAGTTGTACTAGCGATTTCTCAGCTTTATTCCATTAACAACCGAGACTCCGGCATGCCCCCGCAGTACGCGTCAAGCTTACTAGAGGGATAAGCGAGGCTCTGGCACGTGAGATCGAGCAATAACAGGTCTAGCATTCCCGTACATGTCCAGGGCTGCATGCACGCTACACTGAAAGGACCAGCTTTTGTCGCTTACAGGTGCAGATAACCTGCTGAACTCCGTTAGTGATGGGGATCTGGGATTCAGATTATTCCCCGCAAACGATGATTTCCCAGTAAGTTCAGGTCAACCGCAATTCCGGAGTTAGGCCTAACCGTCATTCCTGAAAAAATTACGTGTCCAAACCACAGGTGCTGTAGCTTGCTTAACAGCTCGGCAGCCGTTCTCAGGCCCAGTATGGATTCAACAACATTGTAGAAAGTTGATAAAGGGTACAGTTTCACCGGATAACACGTATATATGTAGCCTAGTTTACACATTAAAAATATATGTCTATAGATCAGGAGACAGACTCAGATGTTCTCAGGCCCAGTGTGGATTTGACCACATTGTACAAAGTTGAGAAAGGGTACTTTATCACTGGATAGCAGGTATATATAGCATAGTTTAAACATGTAAAATCTCCGTGTTCTCAGTATGGATTACACAGCAATCTAAAAAGTGGAAAAAAGGAAATGCATTTGAGGCTTACACAACTATATACTTTTGGTGTTATTTTTAAATCTTCATATATATTTCTGTCTCAGTAATACAGTCCAGCCTCTCCGCAATAGGAAATGATATGCATACAATTACTGACATAAAGGCTAGTGATTGCAGAAATCTAGGAATTACTATTCACGGGAAAAACTTCCGTCACAATTCTCATAGGCGATGCTGACCCTCAATTAATTTGTGTTGAGACAGTGAAAACATTTTTTTGTGAATAAAGTCTTGCTGTATGGCACTTCCGTTGATTCCATCACTGTTACTCATCTCAATCAAATTTTTATCACAGGGAGCGATGTAAACATGGTGCTCACTGGCTATCATGATCTGTCACGTAACTTTGGAGTGCAAAAGACAGAAGCCACAGGCCGTAGGCAATTCTATTTGATTGGCATGAGAGGGCACATTTTAAAATGTGTGCCGGAATGTCACACGTTTGTGAGTAGGAAAACTGTGAAAGCTGATAATAAACCACCACTGCATGTCATTGTGAGTCGACGTCCATAAGAAATGGAAGCCATTGATCATCTGGAGCTAGAGCCCGGCCAGCAGGACAGGGTATAGCTACATCTTAACCATCATCTTTCAGTTCAATCAATTTGTAGTGGCACTCCCAGTGAAGGATTTGACAGCCCAGACTACACAGCGGAGGAGCAGGGAGAGGTAAACATTGCAAATGCTGGGGCCCTGCCCAAGCAAGGGGGGCCCAGTCGTGGGCGTCGGTACTGGCACTGGGCCCCTCATAGTACGGCAGTGTGTCTGAAGGCGGGTGTGCACCGCCACCGTCAGAGACACTTGATTGCACTATGAGGGACCCTGTGCCAGTGCCCGCGCCCAAGAGTCGGCCTACCCACCTGTCCAGGGCAACGGCACTCGCACGGTTTCGTGCACTAGGTGGTGACCCCGGCTATGGGGGGGCAGCCCAGTTAGGGCGGTTTACAAAGTGGCATATGTTGATGTGGGACATTCAGCTGCTACAAAATGCAAAATAGGTCAAGTTCGCGGAATAGGAGGAGGACCAAAGCAAGCCATTTTTCTGGCAACCTATGTGTCATCAAGGGAAAGTGGGACAAAATCCTTGGAAACCCATGCATTGTTCCTTTTAATGAAGGTTAGATCATCCATATTTTGGGTTGACAGACGGGTCCTTTTTTCTGTCAGGATTGATCCAGCTGCACTGAAGACTCTTTCCGATAGCACACTTGCAGCTGGGCAAGCGAGCTCCTGTAAGGCATATTGTGCCAATTCAGGCCAGGTGTCTAGTTTAGCGGCCCAATAGTCAAAGGGGAATGACCAGTGCGGGAGAACATCTATATGGGAGGAAAAGTAGTTTGTAACCATAGTTGACAACTGCTGTCTCCTGTCACTTTCCATCAAAGCAGTATTACCAGTTGTGTGAGCGGTACTTGAAAAATCAGTCCACAACATTGTCATAAAACCCCTGTCTCCAATGCCACTTCTGCTGTGTGCACCACGAACACCTCTGCCAAGCTGCCCCCGGCCCGTACGGCTTGTGTGAGAACCATCACCGCTGCTGTGTGCTGGGAATGCCTCAACCAACCGGTTTACCAGAGTTGCTAGTTTATTAGCCAATATTAGGTAAAGGTTCTCCTGTGGCATGATGTTGTGTAATTTGCCTTTATAGCGTGGATCCAGGATGTTGGCCAACCAGTAGTCGTCATCGTTCATCATTTTGGCAATGTGGGGGTCCCTTTTTAGGATCTGCAAGGTATAATCTGACATGTGGGCCAATGTTCCCGGGTCAATGATGCACTGCGAGTGCTGAGTGGAGGAGCACTTTCTGGCAAATCCACATCCCTCCAGTCACGCACAAACCCTGTACGAGACCTTGCCACGCCAACATTTTCACTTGCCCCACGAGATGCATCCTCCTCCCCTAAGTAATCATCCCCATCATCATCCTCCTCCTCCTCTTCTTCCTCCACCTCATCCAGGAGAGGTCCCTGAGCAGACAATGGCTGAATGTCATCAAGGATTCCCTCCTCCTCTTCCTCCTCGTCAACATTGGCTGCAGACGCCTGCTCCTTAAGGTCGTCAACGTTTGCATAAGCAGACGCATAAGTGGGATGCTCATGCTTAGGATGGCGTCGTCTGCGCTTACCAGCCGTGTGCATTCCTCAAAACACTGAAGGACTTTACAGAGGTAAACTCCATGTCTGCTCTCAAAGTGCCTGGCCGTGTATCCTCCCACAAATGCATTATGGCCTGCCTCTGTTCGCACAGCCGCTCAACCATGTGCAGGGTGGAGTTCCACCTTGTTGCAATGTTGATAATGAGGCGGTGGTTGGGAAGGTGTAGCAATCGCTGCAGATTCTGCATGCGAATGGAGTGTACAGGCGACCGGGGGATGTGCGTGCACAGTCTTCGCACCTTCTGGAGCAGGGCTGTTAATTCCAGATAATTGTTGAGGAAGCACTGCACCACCAGGTTCAAGGTGTGAGCCAAGCAAGGTATGTGGCTGAGTTTTGAAAGGGCTATGGCTACCACAAAATTACGGCCGTTATCACTAACTACCTTGCCTGCCTCAAGATGTATACTGCCCAGCCATGACTCAGTTTGTCGCTGAAAGTACTCGGCCAGCACCTCTGCGGTGTGTCTGTCACCCAAACACATCATCTGCAACACAGCCTGCTGATGCTTTCCACTAGCTGCTCGATAGGGGGACACATCGTGTGCAACAGTGGCAGCTGCAGATGGAGTGCTCGTATGACTGCGCTCTGTGGACGAGCTTTCGCTTCTGGAGGAGGAGGAGGAGGAGGGTCGAATGCCTACAGCCAACAGTTTCCTATACCGTGGGCTAGGCAGCACTGTCCCACCACCGCTGTCCCCTGTGGACCCTGCATCCACCACATTAACCCAGTGCGCAGTGATGGACATGTAACGTCCCTGGCCATGCCGACTGGACCATGCATCTGTTGTGAGGTGCACCTTTCCACTCACTGACTGCTTGAGTGCATGGACAATGCGGTCTTTCACATGATGGTGAAGGGCTGGGATGGCTTTGCGAGAGAAGAAGTGGCGACTGGGTAGGTCATAGCGTGGTACTGCATAGGCCATGAGATCGCGGAAAGCTGCGCTTTCCACCAACCGATAGGGCATCATCTCTAACGAGATTAGTTTGGCAATGTGGGCGTTCAAACCCAGTGTACGCGGATGAGAGACTGAGTACTTTCTTGACCTACTCATAGTCTCTGGGAGGGTGAGCTGGACTTGAGAGCTGCATATGGTGGAACTAGCGGTGGACAGGGCGGACTGAGAGAGGGTTGATGATGGTGATGGAGTTGGTGTTCTTTCTGATGGCCTAGATTCAGTCTTTTGTTGATATAACAGTGGGATTCCCTGACTGCTGTGGCCTTGCAACGACACCTCAACATTTGCTGCTGTGCTACCGGTGGGCTTACAGTGGGGGAAACAATGTAGCGTTGCTGACTACCTTCTTTGTGATCAGTTGCACATGTGGTCATTGAGGTTTGGTGTTGTGTCCACGCTTGCAAGCGCATGCTGGTTAAATGTCTAGGAATGCAACTGGTATTCAAATTTTTCAGATTTTTCCCTCGGCTAAAGGTCTTTGCACACTTCTTACAGATAACCTTGGCCTGATCATGAGGATTTTGTTCAAAAAAGTGCCACACTGCACTCTTCCTACTTTGGAAGACATTTTGCGGCCTAGCACGCTGTGCTATTTTGACCGTCTGGACAAGCTGTCCAGCAACTCTTTTGATTTTTGGAACCTGTCTTTGGAGTGCTCCGGGCCTGCCAGATAACAGCTGTTGCGATGTCGATGTCTGCTGTGGATGCTCCTCCTCCTCATCTGAGCTATTGGAAGCAGCACCCTCTTCCCCCAATGGATGCCAATCTGGGTCAACAACTGGGTCATCCATCACCTTCTCTTCAATGTCATGTGCACCATCCTCTGTGTCACCGTGTATGGTGGTATAGTATGCGGGAAGGGGCACCTGAGTCTCATCAAGGTCAGAATCTGGCTCATTACACTGCGAGGTCAATGTAGTGCTCTGAGCGAATGTACCAGCAGAATCATCTATCAGTGGCTGTACATCAGTGCACTCCATGTCAGATTCATCTTGGCTTGGGTAATTCACCATTTTACTTGATAACCCAGGCATGGTATGTGAAAACAGCTCCAAGGAGTAATCAGCTGTATGGCCTGCGTCATCCTTCAATCTTGGTTGCGGTGAAGGACACAAGGAAAGGTGTGGTTCATGAACATGAGCCTCCAATGATGACTCAGTGCTTTTATTTTTTACAACTTCAGAAGAGGAGGCGATAGAGCTGGAGGCTGAGTCAGCAATGTAAGACAAAACTTTTTCCTGAAGCTCTGGCTTTAAAAGCAGTTTGCCAACTCCGAGAAAACTAAGCCTACGAGGCCTTGTGGAGCCAGACGATGACGCAGGCTCAACACCTCCTGCATTCGGTCCTATTTTGCTTTTGCCACTACCATCAGATCCACCACCAACACCATCATTACCAGCTGGCAACCCCCGCCCAATTCCACGGCCTCTTCCACCAGCTTTCCTCATTTTTGGTAAAAATGTACACAAAATCCCACAAACTATATAGTAATGTAAAACAAGGTTCAAGGTGTATATAGGACAGGGGAGATGTAGAATTTCTGAACACACTTGTGGACACTGTTGGATTGTGTGAGGCCCAGTGAATATCACACCGCTATGTCACAGTCTCAATGTCGCAGGTGTGAAAAATGTCACTATAGGACAGGGGAGATGTAGAATTTCTGAACACACTTGTGGACACTGTTGGATTGTGTGAGGCCCAGTGAATATCACACCGCTATGTCACAGGCAGAAATTGGCTAGTGTATGACAAACTACAAGGTGTATATAGAATTGGGCAGAATAGGAATCTCCCTAGAGTGTAGGTCTGTAAGAACGGAACAAGTCCTCGACTTATCCTTACAGTGTCACACACAGATAGCTTCACTGTGGTCGTGATAACAGCCGTTACACGGTACTGAGAGAGGAACGTGCACGTACACCGCTGTCCGGTGTCCGTAAAATTGTCAAGCTCCGTGTTTTTTAAGTATACTGACTGACACACGCTGTCTCTCTATAGTTTTGAATGTGATCGAACAGCAAATATACTTAACTGTTTGAAAACCAGACAAACTAGAAGGTGGAGGTCTGTAAGAACGGAAAATGTCCTCGACTTATCCTTACAGAGTCACACACAGATAGCTTCACTGTGGCCGTGATAACAGCCGTTACACGGTACTGTGTGAGGAGCGTACACTGCTGTATGGTGTGAAAAAATGCATGCTCAGTACCTCACCAGGACAAAAAAAAAATTTGGATTGCTTTTAAAAAAGCAGTTTGCAGAGCAGTGGGAAAACAGCAATGCAGCTATCAGGAAGCCTTATAAGGCAGCCTAACAACCAACACAGCTGATCCAGCAAAATATAGGCTCCACTTGCACTGCACACACAGTAACTGGTGTGTTGTACAGGCAAAATCGCTAGCAGCAGAAGCAGTTTTTGGTGTCTTCTTCCCTGCCTAACGCTCTCCCTACAGAATCAGCAGCAGCAGCTCTCCCTATTCTGAGATCAGCATGAGTAACATGGCGGTCGGCGTGCACGCCCTTTTATACACCCTGTGACGCCCCCCAAAGCAAGCCAATCACTTGCATGCCCTTCTGAAAGATGGTGGTGACCCCTGCCTATGTCATCACGTTGCCCACAGTGTCCGTGGATCCTGATTGGCTGAAAAAGGGCGGAAAACAAACTTTTGAAACACGACTTTGGCGCTAATGTCGCCGAGCTCGTGGCCGACCTCACCCTAGGGTCGGGTTTCGTTTCATGAAACCCGACTTTACCAAAAGTCGGCGACTTTTGAAATTTTTCGACCCGTTTCGCTGAACTCTACTCACCACTTCTCGTGGCAGCTTGTTCCACTCATTGATCACTCTAACTGTCAAAAAGTTTTTTCTAATATCTAATCTGTGTCTCCTCCCATTCAGTTTCATCCCATTGCTTCTAGTCTTTCCTTGTGCAAATGAGAATAAAGTTGATCCTTCTACAATGTGGCAATAGACTATTTCAAAGTCTTTTTCTCTGAGGATTTTGTTAACCTTATGGTGGGCAAAACTAATTAATATTCTCATCAATTTTTGGAACAAAACCCAGTTCATCATTTTCTAACTAGTCTCCTGTAGACCCAGTTGAAATACTGCAGTTTTGGGGCCTGGTCCTTCACATGGGGATCCTGAGGAAGCCAGAAATTCGGCAATATTGGAGTGTTGATATTTTATACAACACCCCAATGTTCCGAATGGTCATGGCCCGGATGTGTTTTGAGGCCATTCCTGCATTGTGCCGATAATGCACAGTGTCCCCCACAAGATGACCCCAACTTTGACCTCCTGTTCAAAGTTTGGCCGGTGATGAAGAAAAAGTTTGCTAAAGTGTACGTGCCCCAAAAGGACATCTGCATGGATGAGTCCTTAGTTCATTTTAAGGGAAGGCTCAGATTCCGTCAGTACCTGCCCAGCAAGAGGGCCAGGTGCGGAATTAAACTCAACTAACTGTGTGAGAGTACCTCAGGGTACACCCACAGGTTTAGAGTTTATGAAGGAAAGGACACCAGGATTGAACCCCTGAATGTCCTCTTGTCCTGGGAGTGAGTGGTAAAATTGTGTAGGATTTGGTGCACCCACTGCTGGATAAAGGTTATTGCCTCTACACCGATAACTTTTATACCAGCATCCCACTCTTCAAATCCCTCTCTGCACGAGGTACCTCAACCTGTGGTGCTGTCCACAAAAATCAGAGATGCCTGCCGAAAATGCTACTTGGCAGATGCTCAGAAGGGGTGACAGCAGAGCCCAACATAGCGACCACCTGCTGGTGGTTAAGTATAAGGACAAGAGGGATGTCCTTCTCTTGTTCACCTTACATGGTGATGGCAGCGCCTTCAGCACTGTATGAGGTACCTCTATACAGGTCTCCAAACCGTACTGTGTACTGGGGTACAACAAAAATATGGGGGCATTGATCTATCTGATAAACGCCTCCAACTGTTCAGTCCTTTGAGAAAGGCCAAGGTGTGGTACTAAAAGCTGGCCGTGCACATCATCCAAATGGCAATGCTCAACTCTTTCCTGCTGTCACGATGTGCAGGTCATACTGATACGTCATACCTTCAGTTCCAGGAGGTAGTGGGTAAGGCCCTGATATTTGGCACTCAGGTAGGAGGGGCCCCAGTACTTTTGGATCTGAAGGTGCTCGTATCGTACCAGGTCAGCATTTCCCAGAGGCGGTCCCGCAAACTGGTAAAAAGAGGTAGATCGCCAAAAAGGTGCCGAGTGTGTTACAAAAGAGGAATATGCAAGGACACCATGGTAGTCACTGGGATTTTTCCACTGCATGGGATAGATCCCAAACCTTGTGTGATGCTGTGGTCTCTCATTCAGGCTCAGCCGCTGGGAAGAATGCTCAGCACAGACTCTGGCCCCAGCCTCTTGCCCAGGCTTATGCTGCACATGTGGTTGCTGTTAGCTCTCCAGCTAAGCCTATGGTGACTACTGGTTTACACATGTAGCATTGTACTCTGAAGCCTAAGTCCAGATTTCATCCTACTGAGCATGTCTGGGATGTGGCGTTCTCATTGGTGTTCGGACATCACCTGCTCTGGTTATGCAGCAGCTTCTGATTAATCCACAGGCAAGGTCCTGTCTGTCTGGACTTGAGCTGTATGTATAAAAGGGCATGTCTGTGCGCTAGTATCATGTGTGTTTGGTGTATTCGTGGCTGCTTTACCACCCTATGTGCACATGTACCTCTAATAGCACTGCGAGTGTTTGTCTAGACAGGCAGTGTAGGGTGGGAACTCCTGATTGAACTTAGCATCTGCACCAGGCATCCTCAGGCGCATGCTAGAGCACACCATGTGTCAACCACCAGCTTAGTCTTCCCTGGGGGTTAAGTTATAGGGACACCAATTAGTATTTCTCTATATGCCTGTGCAGTCTAACAGGGAAGAGTACTTTTTGCTTTGCTTCATAGTACCGCTCTTTGGTGTAACAGAGCTTATTACTTTGCGCTCTGTGCACACTGAGTGACATTTAAATCAGTGTGCTTTAAGTGTTTTCTTGCAGCCTGGTTCCGCCATTGTGCTAGCTGCGGTTTCTTCATCACCACATGGTGGACACTGGATTGCGAATGCACCTTATTATAAGTTCTTATTTGGTGCGTTCCGCCAAGCCTAACACACCTTTTATCAATGGGACACCTGCCCCGAAAAACCTGGCCTGTGTTGGAAAGATTGCTTCAAACTATACCACACCTCCATGCACTACTAATTTACTTAAATTTACATAACAGGAAACAGTAGGTTAGTTCCAAAAAGGGGGCACATCTACTGTATATAAGTTCATTGGGGGTCTAGTTTCCACAAAGAGGGAACTTGTTGGGCATAGTCTCTGTTTAGGCACTTCTAGATAAGATCCTTGGAGGTCTAGTTTCCCAAATAATGTCACTTGGCACATCAGGGGCTTTGCAAACGGAACATGATGCCCACAGACCATTCCATCAAAGTCTGCATTTCAAAAAACGTCACTACATCTCTTCCAAGCCCCAACGTGTGTCCAAACAGTAGTTTTCTCCCACAAATGGGGTATCAGCATACTGAGGACAAATTGGATAACAACTTTTGGGGTCCTGTTTCTCCTGTTACCCTTGGGAAAATTAAAAATTGAGGACTAAAAGATCATTTTTGTGGGAGAAAAATTGGATTTTTCTTTTCATGCCCGGGCATTATAAACTTTAGTGAAACACTTGAGGGTTCAAAGTTCTCTCAAAACATCTAGATAAGTTCCAAAGGGGGTCTAGTTTCCAAAATGGGGTCACTTGTGGGGGGCTTCTACTGTTTAGGCACATCAGGGGCTCTCCAAACGTGACATGGCGGCAGATTTCAATTTCATCCAATTTTGGTTTGAAAACGTCAAACGGCGCTCCATCTCTTCTGAGCTCTGCCATGCACCCAAACAGTGGTTTCCCCCTACATGTGGAGTATTAATGTACTCAGGACAAATTGGACAACAACTTTTTGGGGTCCAATTTCTCCTGCTACCCTTGGGAAAATAAAAAAATTGGGGACTAAAAGATCATGCTTGTGAAAAAAATATGACTTTTAATTTTCACGCCCGGGCATTGTAAACTTCTGTGAAGCACTTGGGGGTTCAAAGTGCTCACCACATACCTGGGTAAGTTGCTTGGGGGTCTATTTACCAAAATGGGTCACATGTGGGGGGTTTCCATTGTTTTGGCACATCAGGGACTCTCCAAATGCGACATGGCGTCCAATCTCAACTCTAGCTAATTTTGGTTTGAAAAATCAAATAGTGCTCCATCTCTTCCGAGCTCGGCCATGCACCCAAACAGTGGTTTCCCCCTACATGTGGCATATTAGTGCACTCAGGACAAACTGGACAACAACTTTTAGGGTCCAATTTCTCATGCTACCCTTGGGAAAATAAAAAAATTGGGGACTAAATGATTATGTTTGTGGAAAAAATATGATTTTTTTATTTTCATTACTGGGTGTTATAAATTTTAGTGAAACACTTGGTGGTCTAAACTGCTCACCCCACATCTAGATAAGTTACTTGGGGGTCTAGTTTCCAAAATGGGGTCATTTGTGGGGGGTTTCCACTTTTTAGGCACATCAGGGGCTCTCCAAATGTGACATGGTGTCCGATTTCAATTCCAGCCAATTTTTGCTTGAAAAAGTCAAACGGCGCTCCTCCATTCCAAGCCCTGCTGTGTGCCCAAACAGTGGCTTTCCCCACATATGGGGTATCAGCGTACTCAGGAGATATTGCACAACAACTTTATCTGTACATTTTCTCCTTTTACCCTTGTGAAAATGAAAAAATTGTTGCTAAAAGATCATTTTTGTGACTAAAATGTTAAATGTTCATATTTTTCCATCCACATTGCTTCTGCTGCTGTGAAACACCTGAAGGGTTACTAAACTTCTTGAATTAAATATATGGAGGGAAAACAAATGACCAAAAAATCTCACAAAACATATAGAAAATACAAAATATAATTTATTGATTAGGTAACAAACCAGGATATGTGAAAACACAATGAAAAGAGAGATCCAGATCTGCTTGTACATGCAGAAAAAACCATAGGACACACATGCAGGGGGGAGAGAGTAAATGTGAATTGCATATAGCGCCTAGCAAAAAATGAATGTAATTGCTCATGACAAAATTGCACATCCCCCAATAGGCCTCATAGAATTTACCTTACCAGACATATATCAATAATGAACAGCAAACAATGCTGCAATGGAAGTATAGAATATTAAATTCATACCTGGTTAGGATAGGAGGCAGCCCGCCCGGTGTGTGTGTCCCCCGACGCGTGTTTCGGCGTGAAATGCCTTTCTCAAGGGAGAAATATTTAGTTCAAGTGCGACTATCTCATTAGTGTCCAAGTCTATATCTCATTGCCCAGTAATATAATGACATTTAGTGGTCATAATCCAATTCAATTCTGTACCTCTGAGCAAGAGATTCTTTTCCATGAAGTGCATAAGATAAACTTCTTGAATGTAGTTTTGATCAGCTTGAGGGGTGCAGTTTTTAGAATGGTGTCACTTTTGGGTATTTTCTGACATATAGACTTCAAATGTGAGGTGGTTCCTAAAAAATAGGTTTTGTAAATTTTCTTGCAAAAATTAGAAATCACTGATCAAACTTTAACCTTTATAACTTCCTAACAAAGAAAAAATTTGTTTCCAAAATTGTGCTGATGTAAAGTACACATGTGGAAAATGTTATTTATTAACTATTTTGTGTGACATATTTCTCTGTTTTAAGGGTATAAAAATTAAAAATTTGAAAATTGCAGAATTTTCCAAATTTTTGCCATATTTCCATTTTTTTCATAAATAAACGGAAGTCATATTGAAGAAATTTTACCACTACCTTGAAGTACAATATGTCATGAAAAAACAATCTCAGAATCACAAAGATCCGTTGAAGCGCTCCAGTGTTATTACCTCATAAAGGAAAAGTGGTCAGAATTGTAAAAATTGGCCCGGTCATTAACATGCAAACTACCCTCAGGGGTAAAGGGGTTAAAAAAAAGATAATTTAGAAAAAGTGCTCTGCGCTTGCTTTGAGAATGAATTGAGTGGAGATGTGCATGCTCGACCTTCTTCCGTGCTCCTCTGTTGACGAATGATGTCAGCATCATGCTGGTTGACTGAGTTGGCTTTCAGTCAACATGACATTGGCAGTCGTGCCCTGTTAATTGAGTAGTGAGGAAGAGAAGCCACTGCTCTGATGATGTAATGTTAGCTGAGGTTGCAGAATCGCAGGCAGGTGTGTGACTGATCTGAGTTGACAGAGAATGGTGGAGGGAAGAACAGGCAGGTAGTTATCAAGTACCTGCCTATTAGTTCTTAGGCCCATAGAACAAAAAAATAGTCCTGGATAACCCCTTTAACAAGCTCCACAAAATTCTCAGTTGTTCATAGACAATTCATCAAGCTCACACACAGTATACATAGCTTCCAACCGTCCTGGATTCAGCAGGTACATAGAGATATGTCTATATATAGTAGTGTATTTCTATGTCCCTGTATTCTAGAGGTGAAGAAAAAGTCAGATTATGTTGTTCTTATAAAGCTACTAAAAATTACCAAGTACAATTACCGCATATACTCGTGTATAAGCCGAGGTTTTTAGCACTTTTTTTGTGCTGAAAATGCCCCCTCAGCTTATACACGAGTCATTGTGCAGAAACCAGTGGGGGAGGGGGAGTGGTGGCAGGAGCAGGTGGCTGGGACATCATACTCACCCTCCTGTGCAGTCACTGAATGTCTCCTGCTCCTCCAGCGCCGACAGCTTCTTCCTGCTTTGAGCGGTCACATGGTACTGCTCATTAAGGTCATGAATATGGACGTGACTCCACTCCCATTGATGTGGTGTCCATATTCATGAATCTTAATGAGCGGTACCACGTGACCGCTCAATGCAGGAAGAAGCTGTCAGCTCTGGGACAGTGAAGGATGCAGGGACGTTCAGCGTTTGCACAGGAGGGTGAGTAGCGGGGAGCAGGATGGGGTGTGCATTGAGGAGGATGGGGGGGTGCACTGAAGAGGACAGGGGGTGCACTGAGGAGGACGGGGGGTGCACAGAGGAGGACAGGGAGCTGAGCCATACATACTGGGAGGGAGGAGAGCCACACATGCTAGGACAGGGATTAGGGGACAATTCATGCCCGGCTTTTACTTGAGTCAATAAGCTTACCCTGTTTTCCGTTGCAAAATTAGGGGGGCCTCGGCTTATACTTGGGTCAGCTTATACTCAAGTATATAAGGTATGTAATTTTCTGCTTTTTTGTGAGTCTCCCAGAATTTGAATCTACAATTTACAACATTGCAAGCAGGCAGGCAGGAACTAAATCCATGAGTCACAGACTCCACTGCCACTTATATGAGAATTTTGCATACTTGATCTGCAATGCAGACTCTGATACCACAAGATGATATACAGAGGTTGGACAAAATAATGGAAACACCTAACGTTTTGGCATCATAATCTTCGAACATGTTATAAACATGCAAACCGTGACATATGGTAATGTTTTGTAGTTGATTATTTGTGTTATGTGATATGTGTATGTAAATTAACCGTTTGTTTTGCAGAATTGTAAGAACATTGATGAGAACCTGATACCAATGGCAGACCTCTCAGATTTTCAAAGAGGCCAAATTGTTGGTGCTCGTATGCCAGGCGCTAGTGTAACAGAAAGTGCCCGAATGCTTGGTGTGTCAAGAGGTACTGTCTCCAAAGTTATTACTACGTTTGAAAGAGAAGGAAAAACGTCGGCAGCAAAGCACAGGTCCGGTCGAAATTGACTGAGAGACCGTCGAACTCTAAAGCAAATTGTGAGAGAGGACTGCAAGACCACGGCTCCGAAAATCACTGCTGAGCTCAATGAACACCTACAGAACCCAGTTTCCACGAAAACTGTTCATCGGGAGCTGCACAAATCTGGATTCCATGGAAGAGCTGCAATTAGAAAACTGCTGCTCTCAATGACAAATGTTTAAAAGCGTTTAGAGTGGTGTAGAAACCTTCAGAATTGATCCCTCAAACAGTGGAAACATGTGATATTGTCAGACGAATCATCGTTTTCCCTATTTCCGATCTCCGGCCGAGTGTACGTTTGGAGACAGCCGAAAGCATTCCATCCAGACTGCCTTCTCCCAACCGTAAAACATGGCGGAGGTTCTGTGATGATCTGGGGTGCTATTTCGTGGAGATCCATCGGGCCAAAGATATCCCTATATGGAAGAATTAACAGCAGAGATTATTTAGGCATTTTGGGCAACCAAGTGCATCCTATGGTTCAAGCACTGTTCCTGGAGGGGAATGCTATCTTTCAGGATGATAATGCACCAATTCATACAGCTAGAATCGTTAAAGCATGGCACGAGGAACATTCTAATGAAGTTAAGCTTCTCATCTGGCCCCCACAATCCCCAGACTTCAACATTATTGAGCATTTATGGTCGATTTTAGAGATTCAATTAAACGTCGATTTCCGCCGCCATCGTCACTCAAAGAACTGGAGGGTGTTTTAACTGAAGAATGGGCTACAATTCCTTTGGAAACAATTCACACCTTGTATGAATCCATACCTCGGAGAATTGAGGCTGTAATTGCCGCAAAAGGTGGACCTACACCATATTAAACTAACTTTTGTTGATGTTTCCAGGTGTTTCCTTTGTTTTGTCCAACCCCTGTATATATAATGTACAAAGCAGTGTATTTCTATGTCCCTGTATTCTAGAGCGAAAATAAAATATTTTAGTTTTTCCTATAACATTTCTAAATAATTATTAAAAACAATGACAATGATGCCATTTTTACTGTGCTTTTTTAAAAAATAATAAACATCACAAATCAGCAAATACTAAACATATTTTTGGTGTCCTTGTAATCATAACAATCCACATAACATAGCGATTAGATTATTTACAGTGATCGATAAATGGAAAAATTGGGCGATTGATACTTTTTCTCTATTAAACCCATGAAAAACTAATAAAAATGTAATGCTCAGGCATGTTTGCACTTTTTTTCTGCATGTTTTCTGCAGGTGTCTACACCACATGTTGCAATAACAATCCTCTCTGATTATTGTGTGTTTGCAGTGTTTCTTTTAAGTGGTTTCCTCCTTATTTATTTTTGGTGCAGATGTAAAGCAGCATTTTTAATGCATTTTATTAGTACAGAAAACCTTTGATTCTGCACTTAAAAATGCAACAGTATTTTTTTCCCACAGCGCTTGCATTGACATCAGAAAGATGAAGTGAGTTCATTGGCTGTGAACTCGCAAGACCTGTCTGACACCACCATGAGAACTTTCTGATGTTCGCTCTGCCCTCAGACAGGGAATAGAAGTTCACAGGGAGACACTGAGCACACAGTGCTCAATGTCTCTGCTGGATGACAGGCTGTAAGATCGCATCATGCAGCCATGCAGCCTGCCATCTAGATGTAGCGGAGCTAGACCCACCATGGGACAAATGGATTAGCAACATCTCTGAGGAAAGGTGAGGAATATTGTTGTTTTTTATTTCTAACTCTTTTGCAGATGACAAGGGCGCCGGTGGAATGGGTGAGGTCATAAGTATGGTTTAATTAAGATTTATTAAAGGAGTCTGTGTCATTCTTTCAATTAAAGGACTTTAATCTGGGTGTCTGTTTTCATACAATCTGACTATGTGGTTAGTAATCTGGCCATCTTATTGGCGCTTCTCCATTACTAATCTTGGGCTTGATGTCACCAGACAATACATAGGTGACATCAACTTCCAACTATTATCCCACTTGCCACTGCTACAGGGGCAAGAGGAAAGAGCGAGGCTAAGTGCCAGAATTGGCGTACCTTAGAGATGTGCCTTTTCTGGGGTGGCTGAGAGCTGATATTTTTGGCCTTTGGGGCAGTATCCATGGCCCTTTCCATCATCCCACAGTTGTATGCATAAACTTTGCTGGTTATAATTATAGGGAGACCCTGCATTTTTTTTAGGGTTCCTCACTTAAATAGCCAGTAAAGGCTAGGTGTATAGTTGTGAGCTGATATAAATAGCCTGGGAAGATCCATAGGTATTACCCCCTTCCCAGGCTATAAACATCGGTCCTCAGGCATCGGCTTTCTCTCTGCTGCATACGAATATTACTTGGAAGCCCACGTCATTTTTTTCAGAAAAATTATCTTTTATTAATTAAATACATGTAGAATAAGCTGCACATACACTGCACTAATTGTATTTTTCACAGACATCTGTATATCTACCTATTCTATGTGTATTTACTGTATGTAAACCATCTCTTCTATACTGTCGGCTCCTGATGCGATTTTACACTACATGGCTGCTAAATTGCAGGCATTTCTTCTATCTATCTATGTAATACATATACAGTATACAGTATATATGTGTGTGTCACTGACATCTATATATCTACGTATTCTATGTGTACATATCTAGTCTATCTATTCTTTTCTAACCTGTCACTCTGTGATATTACTGTATGTGGCGCATGAATTGCCAGCCTTTCAAAGGACACCTGTGCGTAAAAATCGGACAGCACATGCATGGTCCGACTGTTGTGCGGTTTGTTTCTCGCACCCATAGGCTTGTTTTGGCGAGTCTTGGCCAAGTCTCATGACAATTGCAGCATGATGCAATTTTAGCTGCATGTCGAATATGGCTGTGAAAATAAACGCTGATGTGAGCTGCCCCACTGATTAACACGGGGCCAAGTGCTATGCGATGTTTTCTCACATAGTACTCGGCCATATTCTATGGTAATGTGACTCCGGCTTTACCGTGATCCTATCTTCTGTCTCTCTTTAGGAAGTAGGCAGTATGTTCTATAACACTACGTACTTAATCCTTTATTTTTGAATTTGTGGTTTGCTTTACTCACTCTGGAATCTCTTTCAGCACACTTTCCCTTCTGTAAGTCATTTGCACTCTGCCCTTTGGTTCTTTAGGAGGAACATTAAGCACCCAACGGCCTCTTATGCAGCATAGGTTTGTAGCCATCGTCTAGTCTGTGTTAGGGCTAGCTCAGTTCATGCATGAACCACTATGGAGTGTGTGGTCAGGATCTCTAAAGTAGTCTGTACAAGAATCGGCAGGGTCAGTTGCAGTTTTTAGTGTGTTATCTATTTACTCCTGTGATTTGCTACACTATCATAACATTATTACCAGCCCACCCCTTTTTTATGTGCTGAGAAGCCAACATGAACATTGTGGAGACCCTGACCACACAATTGCAATCCATGTCTTTGAAGGTGGCAGACATCAAGCCAGAACAGCATGCATTAGCTGCCACTACGCAGGTTCTACTTCACTCAGTACAGTCTTCTGAGCCTAAGGTAAATTTACTGTAATATTTTGACGGGGGCCAAAAAAAGTTTTCCATCTTTCTTCATGTAATTTGTATTTTCGTCTCCATCCTGCCTCATCCGGAGGTGATAGTCAATGAGTGGGTATTGTTCTGTTGTTGCTTTGTGGTGATCCTTGGTTGTGCTTGGGCATTTTCTCTGCCAGAGGATTCTCCAGTGTTTTCCTCAGTTGACGCTTTTTTCTCTGCTCTGAAGCTCATTTATGATGATGTCGATAAAGTTGCTGGTGCTGAATCAATGATTCAAGGAAATCGTAAAGTGGAGTACTACAGCTCTCAATTCAGGTGCTAGGCATTTCTGCCAGGGCAGGGCAGCGTTGATCACAATGTGGAGATACTCATCTAACCAGACCGTGCAATTTACATACAGTGAAGGTCAAGTATAAAACACTTTTTCTGATGTATGCAGGGTCACATCTGAGGATATAAAGGGGTTGCAGGAACGTCATTATTATGATATTAAAGGAGATGGGCAGGGTTAACATGCAAAAAAACTGATGACAGGTTTCCTTTAAATATCCTTTTACATTCATGTTCAAATTGCTCATTACAGATAATAAACAAAAAAATTTCAATCTTTTCTGCAATCATAGTTTTGTGTTTTATATGCAATACAGTGACCAGCATGTTAACAGAGACAGACATATTTACATACAGATAGGAGTAGAATTAAAGATAACCCATCATCTCTCTTGACATATCGATTTTATAAATATTTAGAGTTTCCATAAAATTTGAAAGTGTGTTTTCTGAAACTTTATGTTGACACTTCAAAGAGAGAAAAGATGGCAGTCTCTGTCAATTCAAAACATATTTTATAGCACAGTCATTAAAATCATTAAAAAATGGATTCTGGTGCAAGAGACTGATGATGGTGTTTTGCACCATTGTGTGCAAAACGGCCTATGTCCGTCTCTTGCATCTGCATTCTACCGCATCCATTTTCTAATGATTCTGCAATAAAATACAGTTGTGCTCAAAATTTACATACCCCGGCAGAATTTTTCCTTTCTTGGCCTTTTTTCAGAGAATATTAATGATAACACCAAAACGTTTTCTCCACTCATGGTTAGTGGTTGGGTGATTCCATTTATTGTTAAACAACTGTGTTTTCTCTTTTTAAAAAATAATGACATCCCAAAACATTAAAATGACCCTGATCAAAAGTTTAAATACCCTGGTGATTTTGGCCTGATAACATGCACAGTGTCATGCCCGCCATGTCCGTTATGCCTGTCATGTCCGATATGCCTGTCATACCCGCCATGTCTGTTATGCCGCATGACTCCTGGAGCGGTGTGCACGTGGACTGAATTCTCATGCCCGTTATGTCTCATGCTGCAAGATGCCTGGAGCAGTGTGCATGCGCGCCTTACCTCATGGCTGCACGCCGTTGCTAGGTAACCATCCGTCTCTGCTCTGACTCTGCAATCCTCTATGTATTCCTGGACCCCCTGATCATGTAACCTTTCCTATGTTCCAGCACTGTCTGATTCTGCAATCCTCTATGTATTCCTGGAGCCCTGATCATGTGACCTTCTCTATGGTTCTGCCCAGTCTGATCTAGCAACACTCTCTATGATCCTGGAGGATATGAACCGGAAGTCCTTCCCAGATCCTGACCCAGAACTGCAGGTGCTATGGTGCTATATCAGACCGCCCCTTCCTATGGTCGGGGCCTGAGTATCATGTTGCTTCCCTGCATGGCTGCTTGGTCTGCTTGGTCGTTCCCTGTATTCTGTGCCCCTGCACTCTGCCCTGTCGTGTATCTCTGCACACTCTCTGTGCTTGTACTCTGCCTCTTGTCTCGTGCCATATCTTGTGTTGTCTCTCGTGCCATGTTTGTCCTTGCCTTGCATAGCCTTGTAGTACTTCTGCTGTTCTCTGCCTTTGCCTGTTTTGCCATGTCTGGTCTATGCTATTCTGAGCCTTGTAGTACTTCTCTTGTTCCTTGTCTCTGCCTGGTTTTCCGTACTCTGCCCTATGGTGCTCTCTTGCACATTTCCATGTCTAGTCTCAAGGCTCCGCCTTGACCCGGCTCTGGGCTTCGGCCTACGCTCCGCTGCTAGACTCTGTCCTATCGTGCTCTCTTACACATTTCCATGCTAGTCTCAAGGTTCTCCCTTGACCCGGCTCTGGGCTTCGGCCTACGCTCCGCTGCTAGCACTGTTCTCGCTCTGACCCCGCTCTGTGCTTCTGCCTACGTTCCGCTCCTTGTTTCGTACACTGCCTAGCTTTCCCTTGTTTCTTGCTTTACCTTGCCTTGTTTCTCCGTGTGCCCTTTGCATGCGCCTGACCTTCCTAGCCTCCTGCTTGTGCCTCAGCCGTGCCCGCCCTAGCTGTGCCCGCCTGCTTGTGCCTCAGCCGTGCTCGTCGGTCAGTGACAGCTGTGTCGCCTGCTATGCCCCAGTCAGGTTCGCTGGAGTCTTACCCGCCTGTTTGTGCTGCAGCCCGTCCAGCTAGCCAGTGCCCCAGCCGTGCTCTCTGTGCTTCTTTGCACTCACTCTGTCTCTGCACTGTGCTCTCTGTGCTTATCTTAGCACGTGCAGGCCCTCGCCTGCCCCGTGGCATATCTCCCCGTGCTTCTGTAAAAGTACGTGCAGGCCTTGCCATGTCCCCTGTCGTACCTTCCCGCACGCACAGGTCCTTACCTGTACTCTGTCCCTGGTGTATCCTCTGCACGTGCAGGACTCTGCCTTGAACCTGACCCTGGTGTGTCTCTCTGCACGTGCAGGACTCTGCCTTGAACCATGACCCTGGCATGCCCTCTGCACGCGCATGACTCTGCCTTGAACCTGACACTGGCGTGTCTCTCTGCACGCGCAGGACTCTGCCTTGAACCTGACCCTGGCGTGTCTCTCTGCACGCGCAGGACTCTGTCTTGTACTTTGTGCCTTGGCGTGTCTTTACACACGCACCCTGTCTTGTTTGTTGAACTTTGAACCCTGGCATGCCCTCTGCACGCGCGGGACTCTGCCTTGTACCTTGGCGTGTCTCTACACATGCACCCTGTCTTGTTTGTTGAACTTTGAACCCTGGCGTGTCCCCTACATACGCACCTTGCCTTGCACCTTTCTTTGAACCCTGGCGTGTCCCCTACACACACACACTGCCTTGCACCTTGCCCTGGACCCTGTCGTGCCCCTAGCACGCACCCTGCCTGGAATCCTGCCTTGGACCTCGGCGTATTCCCTAACACGCACCATGCCTGGAGATCTGTCGTGCCTCCTTGCCTGAACCCTGGTTTGCTTGCCGGATGCCCGGAACCTGCCGATCACTGCCAGAGATCGTAAGCCTGATGACTGCGGCCTGATGTCCGGAGCTGATGTCCGCAGCCTGATGCCCCGATCATGTCAATCATTGCCAGCTGTCTGGAGTCCGATGTCATTGTGCCTTTGCCTGTACCCTGACGTGCCACCTGGCACGTACCATGCTATGGACCTTGGCGTGCCCACGCACCCACCTTGCAGTGTTTGCTTGTTCTCACGTTTTTGCACTGCATGTTATCCTGAAGTTGTCTTACTGAAGATACCTTGAACTTACGTCTTGTCTTGCTTCCTGCTCGTCCTTGTCGTCAGGCACTCATATCTAGTGTCTACTTGAGCCGGCCGTCTGGTGCCAGCAGTCGTGGTGGCTCACCCCCTTGGTCTTGCCCCTGACACTCCTTGTTTTGGGGGTGGTTCCTCATAAGGTCAGCTCGCCCTAGGTGGGTGGGTGCCACGACCCAGAGGGTCTACTCTAAAGAAAGATGACTCAGCGTAAGCTGACCTCGTCACACACAGAAGTTGACACAAATGGGTGTCACATCTGCCATGTCTGTTTGTCTCATGTCCCCTAGAGCAGTGTGCACACTCACCTCATGTCTGAGCTAAAGGATGCCTGTGTTTCTGCTCTGCCTTCTGTGATCTTCTCGTCATGTCTGGAGTCCTTGATCATGTGACATTTCTTAAGATCCTGCACTGTCTGGTTCTGCAATCATCTCGTCATGTCTAGAATCCCAGATCATGTGTTCTTCCTAGGATCCTGCACTAGTTGGTTCGGTGATCATCTCGTCATGTCTGAAACCCTGATCATGTGACGTTTCCTAAGATCCTGCACTGTCTGGTTCTGCTATCATCTCGTCATGTCTAGAATCCCGGAAGTGCTCCCCTGGTCCTGACCTGGAGGAGGAGGTGCTAAGCTCTATATCAGGCCGCCTCTTCCTATGCTCAGGGCCTGATTATTGTGTGACTTCCCTGCATGGCTGCTTGGTCTGTGGGGTTGCTCCCTCTATTCTGTGCCCTTGCACTCTGCCCTGTCGTGCGTCTCTGCACACGCTCCGTGCTCGTATTCCGTCTCTTGTCTTGTGCCATGTCTTGTCTTGTCTCTAGTGTCATGTCTTGTCTTTGTCATGCTTTGACTTGTAGTCCTTCCTGTGTTCTCTGCCTCGCCTGTTTTGCCATGTCTTGCTTTAGCTATGCTTTGACTTGTAGTCCGTTCTGTGTTCTCTGCCTTGTCTGTTTTGCTATGTCTTGCTTTTGCTATGCTTTGACTTGTAGTCCTCCCTGTGTTCTCTGCCTTGCTATTCCTTGCTTTGTGTTCCTCCCTATGGTCTCAGTCTTTGCTTGCTCTGCCTCGCTCTCTCCTATGGTGCTCTGTAGTGCTCCCTGGCACACGCACCATTTCTCCTCTCCTTAGTGCTCGTTTCTATGTCTAGTCCCAAGGTCTTCCCTTGGCCCGGCTCTGGGCTTCTGCCTACGCTCCGCTGCTTGACTCTGTCCTCGCTCTGACCTGGCTCTGTTTCTGCTTGTTCCTTGCCTTGCTCCCTGCCTTGTCCTTGCATTGAACCCCGGCGTGGGTTCCCCTTGGCCGTCTCCTGTGCCGTGGTAAGTGCCACGTGTTTGTGTACAGCCGTGTGCACTGGCCAGTGTGGCGTGCCCCCTGCTTGGCTCCTTGCACGCAGCCCTTCCTTGTACCCTGGCGTGGCTCCTAGCATGCGCCCTGCCTTGAACCCTGGCGTGGCTCTTAGCACGCACCCTGCCTTGAACCTTGGCGTGTCTCTACACGCACCCTGTCTTGTGCCTTGGCGTGTCTCTACATGCACTCTGTCTTGTACCTTGTGCCTTGGCATGTCTCTACACGCACTCTGTCTTTTCCTATGCTTTGGCGTGGCTCTACACACACACCCTGTCTCGTTTGTGAACCTTGGCGTGTCCCCTACACACGCACCTCGCTTTGAACCCTGGCGTGTCCCCTACACATGCACCTTGCCTTGCACCTAGCCTTGAACCCTGGTGTGTCCCCTACACACGCACTTAGCCTTGAACCCTGGCATGTCCCCTACGCACGCACCTTGCCTTGGACCTTGGCGTGTTCCCTAAACACGCACCCTGCTTGGATATCTGTCGTGCCTCCTTGCCTGAACCCTGGTTTGCCTGCCGGATGCCCGGAACCTGCCGACCGTTGCCAGAGGTCCGGAACCAGATGACTACGGCCTGATGTTCGGAGCTGACGTCCGCAGCCTGATCCCTGGACCCTGTTGGTTTGCCAGCAGTCCGGAGTCCGATGCCATCATGCCATTACCTGTGCCTAGGCGTGCCACCTGGCACGTACCATGTTATGGACCTTGGCATGCCCACGCGCGCACCTTGCATGTTTTGCTTGTTTACTCTGTATGTGATCCTGTGTTATTCTAATGAAGATACCTTGCACCTACGTCTAGTCTCGTCTTGCTTCCTGCTCGTCCTTGTCGTCAGACACTCGTCTAGTGTCCCCTGAGCCGGCCGTCTGGTCCCAGCAGTCGTGGTGGCTCACCCCCTTGGTCTTGCCCCTGACACTCCCTGTATAGGGGGTGGATTCTCACAAGGTCAGCTCGCCCTCGGTGGGTGGGTGCCACGACCCAGAGGGTCCACTCAAAAAATGGGCTCAGCAGGAGCTGAGTCCGTCACAATGGGTTTTGAAAGGCTACTAAAGGTAACATCCTCATATGTGACCTGTTTGCTTGCAATCAGTGTGTATGTGTATAAAAGCTGAGTGAGTTTCTGGCATCCAGACAAATGCTTGAATCTTTCATCCAGCCACTGACGTTTCTGGATTGTGAGTCATGGGGAAAGCAAAAGAATTGTCAATGGATCTATGAGAAATGGTAGGTGAACTGTATAAATCAGGAAAGGGATACAAAAATATATTTAAGGAATTGATAATACCAGTCAGCAGCATTCAAACTGTGACTAACAAATGGAAAATCAGGGGCTCTGTGAAAACAAAACCACAGTCAAGTAGACCAACAAAACTTTCATCCACAACTGCCAGGAAGATTGTTAGGGATACAAAGAAAAATCCACAAATAACATCAGCTGAAGTATTGGACTCTCTGAAAACTAGCAGCGTGGCTGTTTCAAAATGCACAATAAGGAAGCACTTGAAGAAAAATGGGCTGCATGGTTGAGTCGTCAGAAGATAGCCATTACTGTGCATATGCCACAAAGTGTCTTGCCTACAATAGGCAAAACAGCACAGACACAAGCCCCAAAACTACTGGAACAAGGTAATTTGGAGTGATGAGACCAAAATTGAACTTTTTGGCCACAACCATAAACACATATACATTTGGAGAGAGGTCAACAAGACCTATGATGAAAGAAATACCATTCCTACTGTAAAGCACGGAGGTGGCTCGCTGATGCTTTGTAGATGTGTGAGCTAGAAAGGCACAGGAAACTTGGTCAAAGTAGAAGGAAAGATGAATGCAGCACGTTATCAACAAAAACTGGATGCAAATTTGCAATCTTTAGCCTGGAAGCTGAACATGGGACGAACTTGGAAGTTCCAACAGGACAACAATCCAAAACACAAGGCCAAGTCGATCTGTCATTGGCTATGGCAGAACAAATTGAAGGTTCTGGAATGGCCACCTCAGTCTCCTGACCTCAATATCATTGAGCCACTCTGGGGAGATCTCACACGCACAGTTCATGCGAAACTGCCCAGGAATTTACTGGAACTGGAGGCTTTTTGCCAAGAAGAGTGGGCAGCTTTACTATTTGAGAAAATAAAGAACCTCTCCACAACTACCACAAAAGACTTTAAGCTGTCATTGATGTTAGAGGGGGCAATACACTGTGTTAAGAAATGGGGTATGTGAACTTTTCATCAGGGTCATTTGGATGTTTTGGGTTGCCATTATGATTGAAAAAGAGAAAACAAAGTAGATTGACAATAAATGGCTTCACCCAACCACTAACCATGAGTGGAGAAAAAGTTTTGGTGTTATCATTCATATTATCTTAAAAAAGGCAGAGAAAGCAAAAATTCTGCTGGGGTATGTAAACTTTTGAGCACAACTGTACATTTTTATGGGACAGAGAGTGTCACCTTTTCACTCTTTGATATTTCACGTACATCTTGTATATGGTGACGTACCAGAGTAAGTTCAATTTTTCCACCTTTTTGCACATTGTTTAATCTTTATTTTGTGTAATTTTTCTGATATACCATATGAAATGGAAGTCTAAATTCTTAACCGAATGGCATCATTTGATCTTGTGAATGGGGTTTGTTCCTACAAACTAAAGAACTGTCCAACTGATCCGGCCACGCGGGCTGGGGATACTTGGTAGCCAGGCAGTCTATTGGGATATCACAAAGGCGATCACTCAACATCATGACCCTAACCGGACAAATGAAGGGGGAGTATTTACAGGGGATAATAGTTTATGGTTGTATCGTGAAGCCAGCTGAGGTGTCTGGCCAGGGATGGCCAGTGATGCAAGTTGGGTCCCCAGAGGATAGATTGTAATGCAGCAAGATGGATCACTCCCCTCAGCAAGAGCATGTCTCTGGGGTGATGATGAGGGTTGTAGGGAGCAGTGTAGCAGAAAGAAGCAAGGAGGCAAAGGAATTCAGTCTTGACCTTTACTGATGGTAGATGCAGGTTGAATCCAGGGGTTCTGGTCACTAGGTTGAGGGTCTGGCCAGTCCAGGAGGACCTGGAGTCCACTCCACTAAGTGGGTAGGATAAATGAGCTCCAAACAGTCAGATGACACATGTCAAAGTTCATAGTTAGCAGACAGTATAAAAATTCATAGTAATAGTTAGAAGCTGTTCTTATATTGACATGTCTATTTTAATTTCACAGGTTGTTGAACAAAAGGAAAAAAAAAATATAAGGAAAATTAAAAAAAACATATATACTGAGCAAGAAAAGCAACTCTCAGACACAAACTCCTAGAGATATGCCTCAGCTTCCTCCAGATCTGCTGCCTGACAATTAGACCACTCGGCTATGCTAACAGGTTCCTGCAAGTGTATCGAATGTGGAAGAGACATATGTTGAAATAAACCATTAGTTAAAAATTGAATTGCAGGGATCTAAATTTTAATCAATTAAAAATAAATGTTTTATTAATAAAAAATATAGAATACAGTATATATATTTTTTTAAAAAACTTTGGTTCGGCTTATTATTCCTATTTAATGATGAATTAGAATAAAGGGAAATGAAAAAAAAAAAAAAAAGGGGAACCAGTCATCTGCCAAGGGTCAGTGGCAGAGTTGGATGGACAATGTGCTCCACACCTGCAACATTGCATACACCTTCAGGATCGTACCACAGGAGGAGCACACAGCGCTTCTCTATTTGGAGAAGCACTCTGTGGTACGATCCAGAAGGTGTATGCAATATTGCAGGTGTGGAGCACATTGTCCTTCCAACTCTGCCACTGACCCTTGGCGGATGACTGATTCCCCCTTTTTTTTTCTTTTCTCTTTATTCTAATTCATCATTAAATAGGAATAATAAGCCGAAGCAAAGTTTTTAAAAAATATATATATATTCTATAAATTTTTTATTAATAAAAAATGTATTTTTAATTGATTAAAAATTAGATCCTTGCAATTCAATTTTTAACTAATGGTTTATTTCAACATATGTCTCTTCCACATTGGATACACTTGTAGGAACCTGTTAGCATAGCCGAGTGGCCTAATTGTCAGGCAGCAGATCTGGAGGAAGCTGAGGCATATCTCTAGGAGTTCGTGTCCGAGATTTGCTTTTCTTGCTCAGTATATATGTGTTTTTTAATTTTCCTTATATATATTTTTTTTTTCCCTTTGTTCAACAACCTGTGAAATTAAAATAGACATGTCAATATAAGAACAGCTTCTAACTATTACTATGAATTTTTATACTGTCTGCTAACTATGAACTGTTACATGTGTCATCTGACTGTTTGGAGCTCATTTTTTTGAAATCTGTGTGTAGTTAATGCACCACCTATGTATGCTTCATGTGGTATTTCCTGAAGAAGAGGTTGCAAAAAACCTTGAAACGCGTAGAATAAACCACTGTCAAACTTTATCAACCTTCTGGAATTTCATCATTTGGGCAGCACGGACGAAATCCACGTATTCCTTTGCAGAGCTCTGTTTCAGATAGTCAGTGACAGACTTGTGGATCTGCAGCAGCCCTTATCTATACATGCTTTGAATTCCTACTACCAGGTGAGCAGTTTTTTGTCAAACCGCTTACTTTATTTGTGGGATAAGACGCTATATTGCGCTTGTGTCTCCCTCTTTCCTCACAATACTAGTTACATCTAAGATGCACAGATGCTTGAAAAGGTGTTCAAATATTGTTATTTCATAGAAATTAAAAGTATTTACTAAAACTCACTTAAAGTGAACCTGTCAGAGAAGCGGCTGAAGAGAACAAAGCCAACAAATGATGAGAAAAAATAGAGTCATGGATGTCAGAACCAGATCTCCTTAAAGCGAAACTGTCAGCAGAATTTTGCTCAGTAAACTACAGACAATGTAAGGTTCGCACTGTTATACTGATTAAAATGATACCTGAGTTGATGAAATCCATCTTGTGGTTTTTGTTTAATCTGTATTTGCAGTTTTCAGTTAATGAGATTCTGATGCTGGTTCATTAACTGAAAACTGCAAATACAGATTAAACAACAACCACAAGTCGGATTTCATCAACCCATGTATCATTTTAATCAGTATAACAGCACCAACCTGACACAATCTGTAGTTTACTGAGCAAAATTCTGCTGACATGTTCACTTTAAGGAGATCTGATCCTGACCTCCATGCTTCCATTTTTCCTCATCCCTTGTTGGCTGTGTTCTCTTCAGCTGCTTCACTGCAGTTCCTGGTTCACACTACACGTAGGTCTCAGATGTTACTGCATGCAGTATCGTCACTCTGTTGTAATGTCACAATGTGCACTGCGACAGCATGACACA
Source organism: Dendrobates tinctorius (assembly GCF_039654945.1). Taxonomy (NCBI): domain Eukaryota; kingdom Metazoa; phylum Chordata; class Amphibia; order Anura; family Dendrobatidae; genus Dendrobates; species Dendrobates tinctorius. The sequence goes on from NW_027361793.1 coordinate 4,317,239, forward strand.
CAAAGACATCAAAAGCCTAGTTGCGCTGAATGTCATGGCCTAGAGTGAAGAGGCTAGATTGGATACACACTATTGGGGAAGAGGAAAAGAAAAGGCATGGAGGATTAGACGGTAGGCTATGGCAATGGTGGGATACGTAAGCGGTGAAGTATTATTATTTTTTTTAACTGTTTGGCTGGTCCTCTACAGTTCAGCAAATTGACAAAAAGCAAGTTGACAGCGTTATACTGCATTTGAGTGACGTGCAAAAAATACATACAGTGGGGAAAAAAAGGATTTAGTCAGCCATCAATTGTGCAAGGTCTCCCACTTAAAAAGATGAGAGGCCAGTAATTGACATTATAGGTAGAACACAAGTATGAGAGTCAAAATGAGAAAAAAAAATCCAGAAAATCACCTTGTCTGATTTGGCAAGATTTATTTTGCAAATTATGGTGGAAAATAAGCATTTGGTCACTAACAAAAGTTCATCTCAATATTTTGTTATATTTCTTTTGGTGGCAATGGCAGAAGTCAAACGTTTTCTGTAAGTCTTCACAAGGTTGGAACACACTATTGGTATGTTGGCCCATTCCTTCATGCAGATCTCCTCTAGAGCAGTGATGTTTTGGGCCTGTTTTGGGCAATACGGACTTTCAAATCCCTCCAAAGGCTTTCTACAGGATTGGGATCTGGAGATTGGCTAGGCCACTCCAGGATCTTCATATGCTTCTTACAAAGCCACTCCTCCTGGCTATGTGCTTGGGATCATTATCATGCTGAAAGACCCATCCATGTTTCATCTTCAAAGCCATTGCTGATGGAAGGCGGTTTGCACTCAAAATATCACTATACATGGCCCCATTCATTCTTTCATGTACACGGATCAGTCATCCTGGTCACTTTGCAGGGAAACAGCCCCAAAGCATGATGTTGCCACCACCATACTTCACAGTAGGTATGGTGTTCTTTGGATACAACTCAGCATCCTGTTTCCTCCAAACACGACGAGTTTTGTTTCTACCAAACAGTTCTACTTTGGTTTCATCAGACCATATCACATTCTCCCAGTACTATTCTGGACAATCCAAATGTTCTTGAGCAAACTTCACATGGGCCCAGACATATACTAGCTTAAGCAGCAGGACACGTCTGGCACTGCAGTATCTGAGTCCCTGGCGGCGTAGAGTGTTACTGATGGTAGCCTTTGTTACAGTGGTCTCAGCTCTATGCAGGTCATTCGCTAGGTCCCACCGTGTGGTTATGGGATTTTGCTCATTGTTATTGTGATCATTTTGACCCCTCGAGGTGAGATCTTGCGTGGAGCCCCAGATCGAGGGAGATTATCAGCGGTCTTGTATGTCTTCCATTTTCTTATTATTGCTCCCACAGTTGATTTCATAACACCAAGCTGCTTACCTATTGCAAATTCAGTCTTCCCAGCCTGGTGCAGGGTGACAGTTTTGTTTCTGGTGTCCTTCGACAGCTTTTTGGTCTTTAAAATAGTGGAGTTTGGAGTGTGACTGTTTGAGGTTGTGGACAGGTGTCTTTTATACTGATAACAAGTTCAGACAGGTGCCATTACTACAGGTAATGAATGGAGGACAGAGTAGCCTCTTAAAGAAGAAATTACAGGTCTGTGAGAGCCAGAAATGTTGCATGTTTTTAGGTATTCAAATACTTATTTTCCACCGTAACATACAAAATAAATCTTGCCAAATCAGACAAGGTGATTTTCTGGATTTGATTATGTCATTTACAGGCCTCTCTCATCTTTTTAATTGGAATAACTTGCACAATTGGCAGCTATCTAAATACTTTTTCCCCACTATATTCTGGAGAATATGAAACGCGGATGGTTGTAAAATTTAATGAAAAATCAATTCCCTTTGAAGAAATTTGCAATTTCCAGTGGAGATAGTTGGAAAACAAGTAGAAGGGAAGGAGCACTGAAATGTTTAGCCATACTAAGAATGGAAATGTATAAAGCGCCTGTGCTCAGATTTGCCAACGATGATTTTGCTCAGATGACCTGTGGTCATGGACCTCCCGGTACTTCAAGCAGTGATCACTAGGTATTTCATTTCAGGCTGAACCACAACAGCTGGTGACAGTGGTGTTTCTCAAAATGTTTGATGATGGCCATCAAGCTCCCATACCAGACTTAGAGCTCCAAACCTCACCAGTTGCATACTTGTCTCCATATTGGCTCTTATCACTCATTTCCACAATCTCTGTCAAGAGCCTTGCTGTCAAGAGCCTTGCTGTCGCATTGTTGGTGATGGCTTGTCCTGCATGACTACTCCATTCCTTCTATCTGTCCTTCACTAACCACAGGCCTCTCGAGTGATACCTTGTCCAGCCTGAGAAGTCAAGTGTTTATTGACTATGAAGTTGCTTTCTTTAGAGTCCCACTTCTCATGTGCAATCTCAGGGTAGACCATTAACCCTTAGCTGTGCCTCTTGTTGGCTCTTGGCTGTATCCACTGTAACTAAGCTTTCATTCTGTCTCTAATCCATGTGACCACACAGGATCCAGGATGCTCTGGCTGTATTACTCTGCCACTTGATCCAGTTACAGACTCTTGCTATCTATTTTCTGCTTCTTCCTTCCACACACTCATTACTATGTGGCCCAGTTTTTCACACTTCCTGTGACTACATCCACTTCACTACTATCTGCTGACTCACTAACCAGGAAATCGCTCTCTTCTTATTTCCAAACACTCCTCCGGTCTGTATCACTGGCTACCTGTTAACTCTACCTTTCGCAGTTGTCTAATCTACTGCAGCTCTAATGGGAGATATTACATTACATTCAGCAGAAAACAGTGCTCAACAATAATACATTGACCGTCGAGACCTGAACCAACCACCTGGAGCACCCATGCAATGACTGACACCACAACTATCAACTTGAAAACCTTTACTTTTATTTAACATCATTAAACCAGACATAGTTACCTTTTTTGGCAGGGGTCGGTCACAGCTTTAAACATACGGCCAGAGGGGCCTATAAACTTGTTGTGAAGCACTTTGCCTCCCAGTCCCCCAGGGGCAAGTTTGCCTTTGAAAGGATACTTGGCACCATCAATCCGCTGTGACTTTAACTTATGCAAACAAGCAAAAATTTAGGGTGGGAGGGTGGGAGAACCTGCTCTGGATCTCAGATGAGGAGAGAGACAGGAAGCCAACTTGCTGCAGTTTTATAATGAAGGGGATGGTCCTTCAGTGGGAAAGGAAGCACACCCTGAACAGCACTTCACTGCAATGAGTTAACCCCAGCATGACCAGAATGGGCCCGGCCGTCAAGGGTGCATCGTCAGATATAGACGAAGTGCCTCACATTAGAACAGCTCACAAAAGTCTTCAGGGAGGATGTCAGATATACTCTCACTTCTGACTCCTTTACAATTGCTGCCTTTCGGAATGATATCATAAACAAGGAGTTCACCCGTTGAACATAGATGTACAGCACATGACATGTTTAATATCATGGCTTTCTCTTTGTCCTTTAAAATTATATTACTATGGCAGTTTTATGGGGGTTGATACTATTGTATGTTATTTGTTATAGGTTTTTAGTCTGCATGAAATTGGACTTTAACATTGTCATCATTACACTATAAGTTTACATCCTCTCTTTGCCTTCTATTTGTAGTTCCTTTTATGTTTCTTTATGATATGTGCTGATATTACAAAGCTATCAATGTGATGCAGAAATACTTAGCCACCATATTTTTTAATGTAATAAAATAAAAGAAAGCTTAAGATAAACTTACAATGCTATAAAAGAAAGTTTCATTATCCTGGAAACATTTGTGGATTTCTCTGAAGTGACTGTGGTTTTCTGTTTCATTTTTTTTTCACTGTTCCATGGTTCAGATTAAACATGGCAAAAAAAACTGTCTTTGCAACATCATAAAAAATATGTATGATTTGTATGGTCTTAAGGTGAAAACTAAATGAACACTAGGTGGCAATCTAGTATTTCAGAAGAAATCGAGAATTTCAGAAGAAAGCTTGTACACCCCATGTCATAATAATAATCTTTATTTTTATATAGCGCTAACATATTCTGCAGCGCTTTACAGTTTGCACATATTTTCATCACTGTCCCTGATGGGGCTCACAATCTAAATTCCCTATCAGTATGTTTTTGGAGTGTGGGAGGAAACCGGAGTGCCCGGAGAAAACCCACGCAAACACGGGGAGAACATACAAACTCCTTGCAGATGTCGTCCTTGGTGGGATTTGAACCCAGGACTCCAGCGCTGCAAGGCTGCAGTGCTAACCACTGAGCCACCGTGCTGCCCTTGTCTTTATAACCTATTCCAAACATGGCTCAGTCCTCTGGAAACTTTTCAGTGAAATTCTACCAGGGAGGGGCTTTCAAATTAAAAGAAACTGTTACAGGACTTTTCTATTGTGTGTTAGAGAAAACTTGACATCTGGATATAATAGATCAGACCAAGTCCCCTTCCTGAATGCATACTACATCAGAGTATTTCTTCACATAACCAAACAAGACAAACTCATCTAAATTATTATTATTAGACAATTATGCAGGATCCTTTTCCAAACCGATTTTGATACTAAAGTGGTAGTGCCACTCCCCAACACTATTTAGCTGATTACTTAATGTGAATAGCAGTTGCTCTTCTACTGGGAATATACTAACATCCAACGGAGGAATAAGCGTGGATTCAGCACTTTGATTCATTGAGCGCTAAATCACATGTTTGGAATAAACACATTTCCATCCCTCATATTCCACTCATTACGTTGTAGAATCTCAGTGCCAAATTTGAGACGTAAACAGTTAATGAATATTTTTTTTGTAGCCTCATATGTTCGGGGAAAGGGACGTTTGATTAAGTTGCAATTGGTTTTGGCTCCAGAGCAGTTTGCTGATTTTGATGCAAACTGTCCTTGTCAGGAGTCAGCAAGGCAGAGATTAGCATACATGCTGAATACTGTGCTAATAGCTTAATTCAGATAATGGTCGGCAATCCACTAGGGAAAAGAGTAGAGGTTGTACTGAAAATCAGACAGGGCTGTAATAATGGTGTCTTGGTTGTTAGGGAGCTGTACATTGCTGTTCAGCGATTCAGCGATTAATAAAGTTCAGTGATACAAAGCCTTTAGGGTTCATGCTTACTGCTGTATTACCTCTAAGGCTGGAGTCACACTAACCTGCGCAAAATACGGTCCGTAGTGTACTTGCGTTATACGGATGAATGACCACTAAATAGTGCTCCGTAGGTCATCCGTAAGCAAGGTGAGGTCGCGTATTTTGCGCATGTGTGCATCCGTATGTAATCCGTGTGGCATCCGTATGCAATCCGTATGGCGAGATTTTCTCGCAGCCTTGCAAAATGGACATTTAACGGTTTTGAGGCCTGCAAACAATTTAAATCATTAGCCTGCACCCTATTTAGACACTCAGAAACAGGTGGCTGCCTCCATTCTGTCCATTTGTAAGCTTGCTTTCACGAGGTGTGTTGGTGTTCTTTGTGCAACATGGCAGAGGGTCTGAGATTCAATACAACTGAGCAGGTTCTCTTTAACTGGCTTTTGTCACGGCGCTTTGGGCAACCATACCCAGTGATAGTGGATCCGCGGAGGAGGAGAGGCATGTGGGTCCATCCACTTTTGAGGCAACGACTCACAAGAGGTCATTTTCACCGCCTCTATTCTTCTCTGCGGGAGCATCCGGAGAAATTTTACCTGTACTGTCGCATGAGCATTGCCACATTTGATCGACTCTTGGAGACAGTGCGCCCTGGGATAACCTTTCAGGACACAAGGATGCGCAAAGCGATATCTGCAGAGGAGCGACTTCTACTCACAATACGGTATGTACTACACAACCACATTCTCTATATTCCTAATGTGCGTGCTAAATTATGTTTTTTGGCCTTCTTGGACAAAGTTTAATGCCATCATCTTACTCCAAATATGATTCACCTGACACAGCAGAATGTTACATCTAATATGTCCAGCATATCACTTAGGCTGGTTTCACACTTGCGTTTTTTTTCGCGGGATTTTAGCGCTAAAAAACGCATGCGTTTTTTTTTCCTATACTTTGCATGGGATGCGCTTATGTGCGCATACACATGCGTTTGTATGCGTTTTTCCACGCATGCGTTTTTTTGCGGTATGCGCTCGGGCGCACAAAATGCATCCTGTTGCATTTTTTGTGCGTCCGACTTGCCTCAAAAAAACGCATGCGCGCGCAATGCGTTTTTTTACAGCAAGACACCCATTATAAGTCTATGGGTGCGCATATGTGCGCATTGGCATGCTTATGTATGCGTTTTTTTGCGCATGCGTTTTTTTTTTTACCATTAGTTGGACAATGGAATTTAGGGGTTTGGGTTAGAGTTAGGGTTAGTTAAGGGGGTTTAGGGCTAGGGTTAGGGTTAGCTAGGGTTTAGAGTCAGGGTTAGGGTTAGTATGGTTTGGTTAAGGGTTAGGGTCAGGGTTAGGGTCAGGGTTAGGGTCAGGGTTAGGGTCAGGGTTAGGGTCAGTAAAGTCATGGTTTGGGTTAGTGTGAGGGGCCACCTAATGTTGGAAAAAAACGCAAACGCTGTAAAAACGCAGTAAAAACGCATACAAACGCATAAAAACGCTGCGTTTTTTTCATGCATGCTCATAAAAATGCTTGAAAAAAACGCAGCAGTTGTATGTTTTTGTATGCGTTTTTTCAATGCGTTTTTTTGCGGGAAAAACGCGCTGCAAAAAAAAGCAAGTGTGAAACCAGCCTTAGTCATTGTGCCACCAAATATGTGTGTGTTCTTCTCTCTCATTTCCTAACAAGTTTGGTCGGCATGTAACTGATTTTTTTTTTACTTTAGCCATTCTAAACTTTACTATTTCTGTTGTTCTACAGCTTCCTGTCCACTGGCCTGTCTTATGCCGCCCTCCACCATGAGTTTCTCATAGGAAAATCTACCATTTCAGGCATAGTGAGGTCTACATGTGCAGAAATCTGGACAAGACTCCATCAAGTGGTCATGCCCGAGCCCAGGATGGAAGACTGGTTACGGATATCAAGGGAGTTTGAGGAGGACTGCCAGTTTCCAAATTGTATTGGGGCCCTGGATGGCAAACATATCAGGGTGCGTAAGCCGCCGAACTCAGGCTCCCAATTCTTCAATTATAAACAATACTTTTCTGTTGTATTGTTGGCTCTGGTAGACCCTCAATACAAGTTTATAATTGTTGACATTGGGGCCTATGGAAGAACGGGAGACTCTAGAGTCTTCAATACTTCCATAATGGCTCGGCGGCTACGCACCAACCAGTTGGATCTACCACCACCACGCCAGCTACCAGGCTCCCCCGAACAATCAGTCCCTTATGTCCTTGTGGCAGATGAGGCCTTTTAGTTATCGCACAATGTCATGAGGCTATATCCCCGGCGCAACCTTGACCACAGGCGCAGAATTTTTAACTTGCACCTATCACGTGCTAGGCGACTGGTGGAGTGTTCCTTTGGGATTCTTTGTGCCAAATGGCAAGTACTCCAGTCTGCCATTCAGTTGAGTGAGCAAAATGTGAATGAAGTTGTGAAAGCCTGTGTTGTTCTGCATAACTTCACCAGGATACATGATTGCTCCTCCTCTGATGGTGTTGTGCGTAGGCCGGACAATGTGCGCAGGGTGAGACCACCTATGAACCCTCAACGTAGACCGCTCTCTGGCCTCAAAGTGCGTGATATTTTCACTAATTACTTTATCTCACCTAAGGGGGCAACTTCTTGGCAAGAGCATGCTGTGTCTATGTTATAATTTGTTGCTTTAAGTGTGTCAAAATATATATTACTCAAGCCTTTATGATACTATGAGTGTTTCATTGCATTGGTTGGTGTCTGTTAGTATGTTGTGAGGGATTGTGACAAATCACACAGAGACGTTAAGTAGAGTAGACAAATATTTAGTTTTGCCTTTTTTTTTTTTTTTTCGCTTAAAGGCAAACATAATTTTGTCATAAGACAAATTTGGCAATGGCCAAAATGACCCTTTGTGCCTTCTTTAACTTGTTGTAAAATGAACATTACATAACAAAACAGCCACAAACATTAGGCAAAAAAAACATTGCTGCATGATTAACCTAGATTTGCCAACAAAAGGTGAGCTCCATCACCAAAATAAAGGCAACGAGATAACACTCACATTTCCTCATAATGTTAGCCAAACATAGAAAGATTCCACCATGACAGGCAAGGCTACCTCACAGCTTTCACACAGATATTACCTGTCTGTAGACCAGACAATATTTAAGCATGCTATACCGGAAAGGATGAAAATACAAAACTCACTTGTTAAGACATAGAGAGAGCGTGATATTCTGAATGCTGGTCGCCTTGAATTTTTTTACTAGAGATTGCTAACAAAAAAGGTGACTACTTCACTAAGGCGAGCACGCCTTTCCTAGGCGTTAGCAAGTGAGTAGTGTATTTTCATCCTTTCATTTTACAGTATAGCACATTTAAATATTCTCTTTTCTACACACATGTAATATCTGTCTGAAAGGTGTGAGGTAGCCTTGCCTGTCATGATGGATTGTTTCATATGTTTGGAAAACATTGTTTAAAAATGTGAATGTTAAATTAGGTTATAAATGTTGGTGAAGGAGAACACCTGTTTTTACATTTAGATTAGGAGCACCAGTTACATCTGACTGGACATCTCCAACCATCAGAATCATAAATCCTCATATGTTGGGGAAGGGGAACGTGGAAGAACAGCCTGTGGGTGCTGCTGGACATTGTGGCCAACATCGCCCTGTGTGGGGCCATACTGTTGCCCATGATGCTGGAATTGTCCAGCCTCCTGGGACTGTTGGGGATACTGGCCAGAGTACTGATGATGGTGAGGAGCTTCTTGTTGGCTCTGGTAGGCCCGTGGCTCATACCCACCAAGATAGCCAGATCGTCCCCAACCAGGTTGGGACCAGCCTCCAACACTGGGTGGGTACAAGTGGCGATATTGGTGGGGTTGGCTTGAGGAAGACAATTGGTGCTGCGGTATAGACGGTTGGGTAGGGGGAGGAAGGGGTTGAGGTGTTGGCCCACGTATTAGGGGCTGTTCAGACCCTGCTTGAGCAAGCATCTGTGTAGATGGTCTCATGCGCATTAAATTTCGTGGTGAGAGCTGCCACCTCTCCAGAAATTCAAAAACCTCATATGCGGCATTAGGGGGGGGTGCTTGCATCAAGCAGGATCTGAATACATCCCCTAATATGGAGCCTGACCTCACGGGTAAGGGCACGGAGATAAAGGGTGAGGTTACGTGCATAGGCCTCATCACCATCATCTGTAGTTACTCTGAACAAATAATTTAGCACCCCTGTGTCCACATTGGTCCTGCTCTCTTGAAGAGTGACCTGGCGCCTTCTTCTTGTTCGCCGTGATGTTAGAGCAGCCTGTGGGGAGGACCTGATCTGGGCAGTCGGGCTGCTGCTCACGTTGCCCGGCTCTTCCAGGATGGGTGAGGTGGCAGCAGCAGACTGTCCTGGTGGTGTGGTGTGTAGGGCAGCCATTGTGTGGTCTTGTGATGCCTCATCTTCAGCCATCCTTCTTGTAGGGGGAGAAGATGGGCCAGCCACCTCATCCCCTACAGGATCTATAATGGGCTCTGCCTCTGAGGCCGTTCCTCGATCCGTAAGGTTGGATTGAGTTCTGTTATGAAATAGAACAGAGGCAAAAATACATCAATATTTTTGTCCCTGTAAAGTATTTGTGTAATGTATTTGTGTAATGTGGTGTGAGGTATGTACTTACAGTCTCAGATCCAGAATTGGGGCGAGGAAGTTCAGCTGGTCATAGTATATATATTTTCTTTTGACATGCCCAGCATCCCCACTCCTGGACCGCTGCTGGCGTTCCCGGCGGAACTGGTCCCGGATGCTTCGCCAGCGTTTCATCACATCTTCCACTGCAATGTGACAGGAAAGATTGTCAAAATCACATATTTGAGAGGTCACATTTTCTAACAGTAGTCTAGGCATGGGGCCTTCTGGGGTGTGCTTTCTACCCATGGTGGCATATGTAATTGGGCCGATACACAGGGTCTCATTAGCTACACTTAAACTAATTTTATTGGCTAGGAGGATGAGGAGCTTGTGGCCTAACCCCTAATTATGGCTGTGTGAAGCCACGTGTCACATCCAAATGTAACGGCCTCATGAGGCTAATAAAATTACGAGCCCAGGAAGGGGGGTGCTGATTGTAGAATCATTTTTTAGCGCGCGCTAAGGTTAATGATGTTTTTATGGTTGCACTTACGAATTTTATGCTGCTCATCACGTGGTCTGTCACCAAAGTCATGGTACATCTGGCGACAGATGCGCCTCCATGACGCCTCCTTTCTTGTCCGGTTCGCATAATTTGCATCGCGTGGGTCCCATATTTCGGGACGCTCCTGCACCAGCACAATGAGCATCTCAACATTAATATATGTGGACGCCATGCTGCTGCTGTACTCCATGGAGGCGTACTTCCTGGATGTCTGGAGCGCTTTTTGAGCTCATTTGCATGTCTAGGCTTCCTGATGATGGATTGGCCCATTTCCTGTCACCAGCCAAAAGACCTGCGTATTGCTCGCAGGTCACACGTGTGTTCAGTGTATAATCCGTATTTTTTGCGCACCCATTGACTTGCATTGGCGTACTACGGGCGTAGTACGCTGACAATCGCAGCATGCTGTGATTGGCGCGGAGCGTAGGATACGGATGAGAAATATAAGCCTGGTGCGAGTGACCCCATTGAAAATCATTTGTCCGTGTCTAATGCGTGCTTTTTGCGCCTCTCACGCGCCCGTATTCTTCGCCAGTGTGACTCCGGCCTTAGGTTAAGTTCCCACAATGAGTTTTTGATTCTCCGTATTTTCACAACATTTTAGAGTTCCAGCAAAGCGAATGGGACTTCTAGAAATCTGATGTCCACCATGTTTGTTTTTATATGCCGTATAAACTAACGTGCGGAGCGTTTTTGAAATCGAGGAAACGTGTCAGTTTCTCTAGAATGCTATGCTTTAAATGCAGATTTTTTCCATGCAGTTAATGTTGAAAATCAGCAGGTAAAAAAAAAATTTTCAGTGCATTTCCTTTTGATAACACATAAAAAACATGCTTCAGGAAGCATTTCACTGAGGTATCTTTCACACTGAGACTTTTTACTGAGTTTTAGGAATAGAAATTTATAAGAGACTCCAAATTTTGAGGACGATTTGGAGAGTTTCTGCTCATTTCTGACTATAAAAACTCGTAAAAAAAAAATCTGCATCCACATAGCCTTAAATAGATTTCGAAGCATTTTGGAAAAGTTTTGTTCCTAAAGTGTTCTTTGCAGCCTTTTGATTGGAGAGTGTCTAGTTTGGAGAGGTATCCTTCAGGATTGGCTTTAAAGCGACATGTAGGTTTTTTCACTATGTACTGAAAGTTGACTGAAGCTGAGCCAATAGCACCCCTATGACTGAATGCCAGAGGTTGACGGAAAGAATAAAGTTAATTTTCTCCCAGCAGCAGGGCTCTCAGTGCAGTAGGCAGGTAGATTCAGAACACTATTAACCTGCAAATTAACCCCATATCAGTAGATTAATAGTTTTTTTACATGAGAGGTCACCTTTAAGCTCAGTATATGCTCAGTTTCTGCTCCAAAAACTCCCCAAAAAGCTTAATATGAACATACACTAAATGGTATCATTTTTGAAGAAGGAGACGCTTCAAGAAAAAGCCAGCGGTGTTTTTGCTGAAGCATATTCTTTGATGCCATTTTTGTTTGTTTTTTTTGCGGCAGCTTCACAGCTGACTTCACTGTGTGCACAAATGAGCAGTGTGTATTTTCGATAAATAACTTTATTATTGAACATTGCAGTGCTGTCGGTGACTGCAAGAGGTTAATAAACCTGAAACCTGAATACTTAAGAAAATAAAAGTGAGGATTTGACTTTCTTAGGAGAATGTCTGTGAGCAGAATTATTGAACAATAAATTAAAAACATAATTTTTTGAGCTGTTGAAGTGAGAATAATAACCAAACTCACAATGAACAAAAATACATTTCTGTCATTTAAAAAAATATATCAATGACACATAAAGCTGCCCTTCTTATCAATAAGGGCTCGTTTTCATCTGCATATAAATCGAATAAATGCAATCCGACAAATAAAATCAGATTGCACTCAGACTAATATTATTCATAGATTCTGTGCTCATCTGCAAGTTTTTTCTCAGATCAGATAGATAGATAGATGGATAGATAGATGTCAGTGAGATATATAATCAGTGCTTTTCGTGTATAGTTTTCTGTACTTGTATTTAGGTAATAAATTATTAAAAAAATAAAAACATGATGTGCGGTCCACCTAATTTTTAATAACCAGTTAAGGGAAAACAGGCAGCAGTGAGCTGGTCTTAGTAGTCTGGGAAGGGGCCAATAAATATGGAGCTGCCCAGACTATCAATATCAGCTCCAAGCTGTCTGCTTATCCTTTACCGGTTATCAAAAAAGGCAAACCCCCCCCAAAAAATGAGGTGGGGTCCCCCCTATTTTTAAAAACAATCAAAGGCTAAGGAGACAGCTGCAGGCTGATATTAATAGGCTGGGAAAGGCCATGGATATTGGCCCCTTCCCAGCCTAATAAGACCAGCCCTTAACCTCCCCAGAAATGGCACATCCATTAGATGCACCAGTTCTGGCGATTAGCCTCAGCTCTGCTCAATTGCCCTGGTGCAGTGGCAAATGGAGTAATGGTTTTGTTGTTGATGTCAGTAGACATTAAGCAGCTGACATCAAGCCAAGGAGTTAGTAATGGAGAGGCATCTGTCGGACACCTCTTTACTAACTCTGTAGTCAAAAGAAATAAACACACGCACAATTAAGTCCTTTAATTGTAAGAAAAAAAAAGCACTCCCCAACAACTACTTTTTTTTACCCCTTTTTACCCATTTAGTAACAAAACCCATTTATTAAAAAAAAGTAATCCACATAGGTCTGGGGTAATCTATAATATGGAGGTCCCACGATGATCCCTGACTTCTTTGTCCAGTCTATGGAGCCCCAATCAGAGATCACAGCTCCATATACTGTAGCCACAGCCACTGACAGTTCTCATACTGCTAGAACCCAGCTGATGTGACAAGTGGTAATGTCAGCAAGGTTATCTCAGTTTAAAGCCTCTGAACTGCGGGAACCTTACTGATGTCACCGCTTGCAGTGTGAGAACTTTCTGCTAGTTTTCACGCTTTGCAGCAAGTTGTCACCCAGTGAACAGTGACAAAAATAAAAGAGAACAGCATCCAGTCCAGGTGAAAAAATTGAAAGTCGATCTTTATTTCGCCATATTGCAACATTTCGACCATTAGGTCTTTTTCAAGCATACTGCTTGAAAAGGAACTAATGGTCAAAATATTGCAATATGGCAAAATTGGAGCTGCGTTCTCTGAATGGGGCTTCACAGACTAGATGAAGAAGGGGATCGTCGTGGGACCTTCACATTATGGATTACGGTGGTCAGGTGTGGATTACTTTTTTTGCTAATTTTTTGTGTCCCCCTAAGTAGACAGCTGTGAGCTGATAGTAACAGACTGGGAAGCTCCATGTTTATTGTCCCCTTCCCAGACTATTAAGACCAGCTCACAGAGGTCTGCTTTCCCTTAACTGGTTATTAAAATAAAGGTGACCCCATGCAATTTTTTAATCAATTTATTAGCTAAATGCAAGGACAGAAAACTACATATGCAAAGTACTGATAATAAATCTCACTGACATCTATCTTTCATCTATCTATATGTGTATATAAGATTGCTTTCTTAGTTTGAAAACAAGCTTTAAATTACATAGAGAATGACAGTATATAAAAGATGAAGTTAAAAACACATTCCATACGGATTGCATACGCATATCATACAGATATCATATGGATGCTAGTTTAGAAAAATTGCATTGTACTCACATGACACTCGCATGACACTCGTCCTATCTTTTTGGATCAAGATCAGAGTGATTTTTTTTTTACGCGGTGTCAGCAAGCCCTGACAGTCATAAGCTCCATCCATGGAGTCTGTCAGTTTCTTGAACTTTTGATAATCAACTTTTTTGGGCAGCTCCAACTCCCAGACACTGTTGATAGAGGTTACAGTTTTCCTTCACTATCAATTTCTGTGTGCCCACAAGTTCTCAATAAAGTGTAGCTCTGGTGAGGAAGGGCTATGTTATTATTCATTCATCTAGTATAAAAATCGTTTTCTTGAAAGATGCACACTTTTCCTGTATCACTACTTGAAGATAATGCCATGTAAAAACTTGCAGAAAGTTTAGTAATTGAGTTTTAGTTCATCTTTACCCAAAAAGGTCCAACAAGCTCATCTTACTAAAACCATCCCATAGCAGTACCCCACCTCCACCTTGCTGGTGTCTGAGTAAGGGCTCATACCCATTTCCGAGAAAAAAACGGTCCGATGTCTGGATTGAAAAAATGGACGAGTGCTATGCGAGTGTCATGTGAGTGTAATCCGATTTCCATGCGATTTTTCCAAGGAACATCCATATGACATGTGTATGACATGCATATGCAAACCGTATGCAATGCGATTTTAACATGAGGCTTTACATAGAGCAGTTCTCTCTATGTAAAAACTCATGTTAAAATAGCATAGTAAAAAAACTGTACACATCGCTTAAAAAGCAAATAATCATATATATATATATATATATATATACACTCACTGGCCACTTTATTAGGTACACCTGTCCAACTGTGTGTTAAGACTTAATTTCTAATCAGCCAATCACATGGCGGCAACTCAGTGCATTTAGGCATGTAGACATGGTCAAGACAATCTCCTGCAGTTCAAACCGAGCATCAGTATGGGGAAGAAAGGTGATTTGAGTGCCTTTGAACGTGGCATGATTGTTGGTGCCAGAAGGGCTGGTCTGAGTATTTCAGAAACTGCTGATCTACTGGGATTTTCACGCACAACCATCTCTAGGGTTTACAGAGAATGGTCCGAAAAAGAAAAAAAATCCAGTGAGCGGCAGTTCTGTGGGCGGAAATGCCTTGTTGATGCCAGAGGTCAGAGGAGAATGGGCATACTGGTTCGAGCTGATAGAAAGGCAACAGTGACTCAAATTGCCACCCGTTACAACCAAGGTAGGCAGAAGAGCATCTCTGAACGCACAGTGCGTCGAACTTTGAGGCAGATGGGCTACAGCAGCAGAAGACCACACTGGGTACCACTCCTCTCAGCTAAGAACAGGAAACTGAGGCTACAATTTGCACAAGCTCATCGAAATTGGACAGTAGAAGATTGGAAAAACGTTGCCTGGTCTGATGAGTCTCGATTTCTGCTGCGACATTCGGATGGTAGGGTCAGAATTTGGCGTAAACAACATGAAAGCATGGATCCATCCAGCCTTGTATCAACGGTTCAGGCTGGTGGTGGTGGTGTCATGGTGTGGGGAATTTTTTCTTGGCACTCTTTGGGCCCCTTGGTACCAATTGAGCATCGTTGCAACGCCACAGCCTACCTGAGTATTGTTGCTGACCATGTCCATCCCTTTATGACCACAATGTACCCAACATCTGATGGCTACTTTCAGCAGGATAATGCGCCATGTCATAAAGCTCGAATCATCTCAGATTGGTATCTTGACCATGACAATGAGTTCACTGTACTCAAATGGCCTCCTCAGTCACCAGATCTCAATCCAATAGAGCATCTTTGGGATGTGGTGGAACGGGAGATTCGCATCAGGGATGTGCAGCCGACAAATCTGCGCCAACTGTGTGATGCCATCATGTCAATATGGTCCAAAATCTCTGAGGAATGCTTCCAGCACCTTGTTGAATCTCTGCCACGAAGAATTGAGGCAGTTCTGAAGGCAAAAGGGGGTCCAACCCGTTACTAGCATGGTGTACCTAATAAAGTGGCCAGTGAGTGTATATATACTGATCAAAAAAAAAAGGGCACTTAAGCAACAGAATATACTGTAACTCAAAGTAAATCAAACTTCTGTGAAATCAAACTGTCCACTTAGGAAGCAACACTGTTTGCCAATCAATTTCACATGCTGTTGTGCAAATGGAATCGACTACAGATGGAAATTATTGGCAATTATCAAGACATCCTCAGTAAAGGAGTGGTTCTGCAGGTGGGGACCACATATTACATCTCAGTACCAATGCTTCATGGCTGATGTTTTGGTCACTTTTGAATGTTGGTTGTGCTTTCACACTCGTGGTAGCATGAGATGGACTCTACAACCCACACAAGTGGCTCACATAGTGCAGCTCATCCAGGATGGCACATCAATGCAAGCTGTGGCAAGAAGGTTTGCTGTGTCTGTCAGCGTAGTGTCCAGAGGCTGGAGGCGCTACCAGGAGACAGGCCAGTACACCAGAAGACGTGGAAGGGGCCGTAGGAGGGCATCAACCCAGCAGCAGGACTGCTACCTCTGCCTTTGTGCAAGGAGGAACAGGAGGAGCACTGCCAGAGCCCTGCAAAATTACCTCCAGCAGGCCACAAATGTGCATGTGTCTGAACAAACGGTTAGAAACCGACTCCATGAGGATGGTCTGAGTGCCCGATGTCCACAAATGGGGGTTGTGCTCACAGCCTAACACTGTGCGGCCCTCCAAAGAAATGCCACCCCACACTATTACTGACCCACTGCCAAACCAGTCATGCTGAAGGATGTTGCAGGCAGCAGATCATTCTCCACGGCATCTCCAGACTCTGTCACGTCTGTCACGTGTTCTCAGTGTGATCATGCTTTCATCTGTGAAGAGCACAGGGCGCCAGTGGCGAATTTGCCAATCCTGGTGTTCTGTGGCAAGTGCCACGTGTCCTGCACGGTGTTGGGCTGTGATCCAGCCCTGTTAGAAATTTTCACAATAGTATCATAGGTGGAGAAACACGAACATTTGATGTCAAATGAAAAATCCTACTATCGCAAAGAGCTTAAACCATATGTCTTCTGCATCCCCGCCCTTACTTGCTCTCTTAGGGCCCCATCACACAAAGCGACGCACCAGCAATCCTGACAATGATATGAGCTTGTCAGGATCACTGGTGTGTCGCTACATGATCGCTGGTAAGCTGCCAAACAGGCAGCTTCACCAGCGATCAGCACCAGCGACAGGAGGGTAACAAGCGACGCACGTCGCTTAGTTACCCACTGTGTACCGTAGTTACCAGCGCGTTGGTGCAGGGAGCTGGTAACCAAGGTACACATCGGGTTTCTAACCAGCACTCGGCACTTAGAAACCTGATGTGTACCTTGGTTACCAGCTCCCTGCACCAGCGCGCTGGTAACTAAGGTGCACATCGGGTTTCTAAGCGCTGCACACCGCGTAGAAACCCGACGTCTACCTTAGTTACCAGCGCGCTGATCGCTGGTCTCCTGACTGTCACACGCAGTGATGCATGCTGGCCAGCGGGAGACCAGCGATCAAAAAAATGTCCTGGCCATTCCAGGACGATCAGCGATAACCGTCAGTGTCACACACAGCAATCTTGCTGGTGAGATCGCTGTTGCGTCACAAAACTTGTGACTCAGCAGCGATCTTGTTAGCCAGATCGCTATATGTGACGGGGGCTTTATGCCGGCTAGCACTTCTATGCTTGAAGAACAGCATCTGGTGCCGAGCCAGATTAGATGCAGATGTAGACTATAATCTTCTTAACTCACTTGGTATCTTCCAATTGGCAGGCTTTCAGAGTCCTTCTCCCCACTGCACAACCATCAGGTATCCAGTGTCTTCCATCCCTATGGAACACAGTGGCTGACAATCATTGATGCCATTAATACACGCCTCAGTTACATCGGCTACCTGGCAGGTCTATGGTAAGGCTTGGGAGGAGTGGTGCTCCCTAATTCATGGTAGGCTCGACAATAAGTAAAACCGAGCGAGATGCGAAATGTTAACGGAATTTTTGATTTGGCTCAAAGAAAGAGGAGCTTCAGGTACATCGGCACAATGGCAATTATCCGGAATAGCCTTTTTCTTTCAACTACTGGAGTGAGTGGACTTTACAAAGATCTTTTACATCAAACAAACCATTAAAGGCTGGAAAAAGCTTCAACCAAGCCAGGAATGTCATTCACCCATTTCATTAAGATTATTGCATGACATTATTTCAATATCCCCATCAATATGCAAGTCACAATGCGAGGCGATCCTCATATCAGCAGCCTTTGCTATCTCTTTTTCAGCATACTGCGCATTAGTGAATTGTTGCTGCGGTCAAAGACAGCATCGGAAGGCGGTTTGATCAACGAGGACTTAGTCATATGCAGCGACGTTCTCTGCGCTTTCGCATGCAAAAATCCATGTGTGATCCCACCGGTAGTGGCACGTGTGTCCTGATTAACTCATCAGATGGCCCAGTATGCCCAATAAAAAATAGACGTACTATCCCGTCCATGGGACCCGGGCCCCTATGCCCATGGACGAGATAGTACGTCTAGCGCGATCAGCGGCGCCCACGTGGTGAGCGCCGCTGATCGCGGCCAGGTGTCAGCTGATTATCACAGCTGACACCCGGCATCATGTGTCAGGGGCGGTCACGGACCGCCCCCGACACGTTAACCCCTTGCACACCGCGATCAAACATGATCGCGGTGTACCGGGAGTTAAAGGGAAGCATCGGCAGGGAGGGGGCTCCCTCCGTGCTTCCCTGAGCCTCCCACGGCAGCGCAATGTGCAGTGCTGCTGCGGGGGACTCCTTTCCTCCAGGCCCCCGGATCCAAGATGGCGACGGGGGCCTTCGGGGGCCTGGAGGAAGCTGGCTTCCTCAGTGCCTGCAAAGCGCAGGCATGAGGAAGCCTTTTGCACTGCCTGTGACAGATTGCTGATCTGTCACAGTGATCTGTGATGTCACAGATCAGCGATCTGTCACAGGACAGTGATGTCCCACCTGGGACTATGTAATAAAGTAAAAAAAAAATTAAAAAAAAGTGTAAAAGTAATTTAAAAAAAATCGCCAAATAAATTAGTAAAAAAAAAAAAAATATTCCCCAATAAATTCATTTTTTGAAAATAAAAAAAAACCAAAACAATAAAAGTACACATATTAGGTATCGACGCATCCGTAACGACCCGCCCTATAAAACTGTCCCATTAGTTAACCCCTTTAACGAACCCCTTAAAAAATAAAAATAAAAAACGAAGCAAAAAATAATGATTTATTATCATACTGCCAAACAAAAAGTGTAATAACGCGCGATCAAAAAGACGCATATAAATATCCATGGTACCGCTGAAAACGTCATCTTGTCCCGCAAAAAACGAGCTGCCACACAGCATCATCAGCAAAAAAATAAAAAAGTTATAGCTCACAGAATAAAGCGATGCAAAAATAATTATTTTTTATATAAAATAGTTTTCATTGCATAAAACCGACAAAACATAAAAAAGGACCTAAATGAGGTATCGCTGTAACCGTACTGACCCGAAGAATAAAACCGCTTTATCAATTTTACTGCACGCGGAACGGTGTAAACGCACTCCCCCAAAAGAAATTCATGAAACGCTAGTTTTTGTTCATTCTGCGTCCCAAAAATCGGAATAAAAAGCGATCAAAAAATGTCACGTGCCCGAAAATGGTACCAATAAAAACGTCATCTCGTCCCGCAAAAAATAAGACCTCACATGACTCGGTGGGTCAAAATACGGAAAAATTATAGCTCTCAATATGTGGTGATGCAAAAACTATTTTTACAATAAAAAGGTCTTTTAGCGTGCGACAGCTGCCAAAAATAAAAACCGCCATAAATAGTAAATCAAACCCCCCGTTATCACCCCCTTAGTTAGGGAAAAATAATAAAATTAAAAAAATGTATTTATTTCCATTTTTCCATTAGGGCTAGGGTTAGGGCTAGGGTTAGGGTTAGGGCTAGGGTTAGGGTTAGGGCTAGGGTTAGGGCTTGGGTTAGGGCTGAGATTAGGGTTAGGGGTGTGTTGGGGTTCGGGTTGGAGTTAGAATTGGGGGTTTCCACTGTTTGGGCACATCAGGGGCTCTCCAAATGCAACATTGCGTCTGATCTCAATTCCAGCCAATTCTGAGTTGAAAAATTCATATGGTGCTCCTTCCCTTCCAAGCTCTGCCATGCGCACAAACAGTGTTTTACCCCACATGTAGGGTATCAGCCTACTCAGGACAAATTGCAAAACAATTTTTGGGGTCCAATTTCTCCTGTTACCCTTAGGAAAAAAAAAAATTGGGGGCAAAAATATCATTTTTGTGGAAAAAAATGATTTTTTTATTTTCACGTCCGAGCGTTATAAACTTCTGTGAAGCACTTGGGGGTTCAAAGTGCTCACCACACATCTAGATAAGTTCCGTGGGGGGGTCTAGTGTCCAAAATGGGATCACTTGTTGGGATTTTCAATAGTTTAGGTACATCAGGGGCTCTCCAAATGCACATGACACCCGCAGACCATTCCATCAAAGTCTGCATTCCAAAATGGCACTGCTTCCCTTCCGAGTCCCGACGTGTGTCCATACAGTAGTTTTCTCCCACACATGGGGTGTCAGCGTACTCATGACAAATTGGACAACAACTTTTGCGGTCCAATTTCTCCTGTTACCCTTGGGAAAATGAAAAAATTGGGGACTAATTGATCATGTTTGTGGAAAAAATACGATTTTTTTATTTTCATGCCCAGGCATTATAAACTCATGTGAAGCCCTTGGGGGTACAAAGTGCTCACCACACATCTAGATAAGTTCCTTAGGGGTTCTCGTTTCCAAAATGAGGTCATTTGTGGGTGTTTCCACTGTTTAGGTACATTAGGGGCTCTCCAAAGGCAACATGACACCCGCAGACCATTCCATCAAAGTCTGCATTCCAAAACGTCACTACTTCCCTTCCGAGCCCTGACGTGTGTCCATACAGTAGTTTTCTCTCACATATGGGGTGTCAGCGTACTCAGGACAAATTGGACAACAACTTTTGGGGTTCAATTTCTCCTGTTACCCTTGGGAAAATAAAAAAATTGGGGACTAATTGATCATGTTTGTGGAAAAAATACGATTTTTTTATTTTCACGCCCTGGCATTATAAACTTCTGTGAAGCCCTTGGGGGTTCAAAGTGCTCACCTCACATCTAGATAAGTTCCTTAGGGGGTCTAGTTTTCAAAATGGGGTCATTTGTGGGGGGTTTCCACTGTTTAGGTACATTAGGGGCTCTCCAAAGGCAACATGACACCCGCAGACCATTCCATCAATGTCTGCATTCCAAAACGTCACTACTTCCCTTCCGATCCCCGACGTGTTCCCATACAGTAGTTTTCACCCACATATGGGGTATCAGCATACTCAGGACAAATTGGACAACAACTTTTGGGGTCCAATTTCTCCTGTTACCCTTGGGAAAATAAAAAAAATGGTGACTAAAAGATCATGTTTGTGGAAAAAATATGAATTCTTTATTTTCACGCCCGGGCGTTATAAACTTCTGTGAAGCACTGGGGGGTTCAAAGTGCTCACCACACATCTAGATAAGTTCCTTGGGGGGTCTAGTTTCCAAAATGGTGTCATTTGTGGGGGGTTTCCACTGTTTAGGTACATCAGGGGTTTTCCAATCGCGACATGGTGTC
Source organism: Dendrobates tinctorius (assembly GCF_039654945.1). Classification (NCBI taxonomy): domain Eukaryota; kingdom Metazoa; phylum Chordata; class Amphibia; order Anura; family Dendrobatidae; genus Dendrobates; species Dendrobates tinctorius. Next base: position 4,338,835 of record NW_027361793.1, read on the forward strand.
CGATCTCAATTCCAGCCAAAAACATCAAATGGCGCAGCTTCCCTTCCGAGCTCTGCCATGCGCCCAAATAGTGGTTTACCCCACATGTGGGGTATCAGCGTACTCAGGACAAATTGCACAATAACTTTTAGGGTGCTGTTACCCTTGGAAAAATAAGAATTGAGGGTGAAAAGATCATTTTTGTGGAAAAAATATGATTTTTTAATTGTACGGCTTTATGTTATAGACTTCTGTGAAGCCCTTGGAGGTTCAAAGTTCTCACCACACATCTAGATAAGTTCCTTAGGGGGTGTAGTTTCCAAAATGGTGTCATTTGTGGCGGGTTTCCACTGTTTAGGTACATCAGGGGTTTTCCAATCGCGACATGGTGTCCGATCTCAATTCCAGCCAAAAACGTCAAATGGCGCTGCTTCCCTTCCGGGCTCTGCCATGCGCCCAAATAGTGGTTTACCCCCACATGTGGGGTATCAGTGTACTCAGGACAAATTGCACAATAACTTTTAGGGTGCTGTTTCCCTTGGAAAAATAAGAATTGAGGGTGAAAAGATCATTTTTGTAGAAAAAATATGATTTTTTAATTGTATGGCTTTATGTTATAAACTTCTGTGAAGCCCTTGGGGGTTCAAAGTTCTCACCACACATCTAGATAAGTTCCTTAGGGGGTCTAGTTTCCAAAATGGTGTCATTTGTGGGGGGTTTCCACTGTTTTGGTACATCAGGGGTTTTCCAATCGCGACATGATGTCCGATCTTAATTCCAGCCAAAAACGTCAAATGGCGCTGCTTCCCTTCCGAGCTCTGCCATGCGCCCAAATAGTGGTTTACCCCCACATGTGGGGTATCAGCATACTCAGGACAAATTGCACAATAACTTTTAGGGTCCTGTTACCCTTGGGAAAATAAAAATTGGGGTGAAAAGATCATTTTTGTGGAAAAAATATGATTTTTTAATTGTACCGCTGTACGTTATAAACTTCTGTAAAGCCCTTGTGTGTTCAAAGTTCTCACCACATATCTAGATAAGTTCCTTGGGGGGTCTAGTTTCCAAAATGGGGTCACTTGTAGGGGGTTTCCACTGTTTAGGTACATCAGGGACTCTCCAAACGTGACATGGCGTCCGATCTGAATTCCAGCCAATTTTGCATTGAAAAAGTCAAACGGCACTCCTTCCATTCTGAGCTCTGCCATGCGCCGAAACAGTCGTTCCCGCCCACAAATCAGGTATCAGCGTACTCAGGACAAATTGCAGAATAACTTTTGCAGTCCAATTTCTCCTGTTACCCTTGGTAAAATAAAAAAAATTGAACCTGAAGTATTTTTTTTGTGAAAAAAAGTTAGATGTTCATTTTTTTTTAAATATTCAAAAAAATTCCTGTGACGCACCTAAAGGGTTAATAAACTTCTTGAATGTGGTTTTGAGCACCTTAAGGGGTGCAGTTTTTAGAATGGTGTCACTTTTGGGTATTTTCTATCATATAGACTCCTCAAAGTGGCTTCAAATGTGATGTGGTCCTAAAAATAAAATGGTCTTGTAAAAATGAGAAATCGCTGATCAACTTTTAACTAGAGTTGAGCGACTTTTGGTTTTTTAGGGTCGCGTTTCGTTTCGTGAAACCCGACTTTTCCAAAAGTCGGGTCGAGCAAGATCATCCGATTATAGGGAAAAGTCGGGGTCGGGGGAAACACGAAACCCAATGTAAGTCAATGGGGAATAAAAGTCGGCAGTGAGAGGAGGACAGGAAACACACCTACAGTGCCCATTTGAATGCCAAAAGCATCAATTCTTCTTACTTAAGCTTGTCAACCTTAATTAACTTCATAATACAAGTTACGCACTGAAATATGGGGGTTATTTGGCTAAAGTTGTGGGGGGGGGGAGGGCTGGCTGCAGGTTTTCATGTGCCCTGGGCGAAAGAGCGCCCCTTTAACACATACCACAACTCATCATGCTCCGATACGGCAGATAAATAGTGGTATAGTACAATGAAAAATACCTCACTTTTTACATCTCATGACGAGGCCCATCTATTTCTCCATACAGAATCATTGGTCCCATATAATGTTTGAAACAGTATGTGATGAGCTCCACATAATGCTACAGTATATGTTGGTCCCCATGGATGAAGCTCCACTGTCTTATGGGCCCAAATAATGCTCCAAACATAATGGGCCCCATTTCTAATGCTCTAGTGTATAATGGGCCCTGTAAATGCTGCTCCAGTGTCTGATGTCCACCTTTGGAATGTTCCAGTGTATGGTGGGCCCCATCTATCATTCTCCAGAGTATAGTGCTCCCCAAAAATTGCTGTCCCAACATTGAAAACAATCAAATAAGTCTCCTCGCTAGGGAATCCCTGTACTTGTCTGGACAGGTGCTGAAGCTTGCTTAACAGCTCGCCAGCCGTTCTCACGCCCAGTATGGATTGCACGTGATTGCAAAAAGGTTAGAAAGGGTACCGAATCCCTGGATAACATGATGGATAGCGTACACATTCAAAATATATGTCTCAGGAGGCAGGCTCAGACGGTGTTAGGCCCAGTATGGATTGCACGTGATTGCACAAAGTTTAGAAAGGGTACCGTATCCCCGGATAACATGTATGGATAGCGTACACATTCAAAATATATGTCTCAGGAGGCAGGCTCAGACGGTGTTAGGCCCAGTATGGATTGCACGTGATTGCACAAAGGTTAGAAAGGGTACCGTATCCCCGGATAACATGTATGGATAGCGTACACATTCAAAATATATGTCTCAGGAGGCAGGCTCAGACGGTGTCAGGCCCAGTATGAATTGCACGTGATTGCACAAAGGTTAGAAAGGGTACCGTATCCCTGGATAACATGTATGGATAGCGTACACATTCAAAAAATATGTCTCAGGAGGCAGGCTCAGACGGTGTTAGGCCCAGTATGGATTGCACGTGATTGCACAAAGTTTAGAAAGGGTACCGTATCCGTGGATAACATGTATGGATAGCGTACACATTCAAAATATATGTCTCAGGAGGCAGGCTCAGACGGTGTCAGGCACAGTATGGATTGCACGTGATTGCACAAAGGTTAGAAAGGGTACCGTATCCCCGGATAACATGTATGGATAGCGTACACATTCAAAATATATGTCTCAGGAGGCAGGCTCAGACGGTGTTAGGCCCAGTATGGATTGCACGTGATTGCACAAAGGTTAGAAAGGGTACCGTATCCCCGGATAACATGTATGGATAGTGTACACATTCAAAATATATGTCTCAGGAGGCATGCTCAGACGGTGTTAGGCACAGTATGGATTGCACGTGATTGCACAAAGGTTAGAAAGGGTACCGTATCCCCGGATAACATGTATGGATAGCGTACACATTCAAAATATATGTCTCAGGAGGCAGGCTCAGACGGTGTCAGGCCCAGTATGGATTGCACGTGATTGCACAAAGGTTAGAAAGGGTACCGCATCCCTGGATAACATGTATGGATAGCGTACACATTCAAAATATATGTCTCAGGAGGCAGGCTCAGACGGTGTCAGGCCCAGTATGGATTGCACGTGATTGCACAAAGGTTAGAAAGGGTACCGTATCCCCGGATAACATGTATGGATAGCGTACACATTCAAAATATATGTCTCAGGAGGCAGGCTCAGACGGTGTTAGGCCCAGTATGGATTGCACGTGATTGCACAAAGGTTAGAAAGGGTACCGTATCCCCGGATAACATGTATGGATAGCGTACACATTCAAAATATATGTCTCAGGAGGCAGGCTCAGACGGTGTTAGGCCCAGTATGGATTGCACGTGATTGCACAAAGGTTAGAAAGGGTACCGTATCCCCGGATAACATGTATGGATAGCGTACACATTCAAAATATATGTCTCAGGAGGCAGGCTCAGACGGTGTCAGGCCCAGTATGAATTGCACGTGATTGCACAAAGGTTAGAAAGGGTACCGTATCCCTGGATAACATGTATGGATAGCGTACACATTCAAAATATATGTCTCAGGAGGCAGGCTCAGACGGTGTCAGGCCCAGTATGGATTGCACGTGATTGCACAAAGTTTAGAAAGGGTACCGTATCCGTGGATAACATGTATGGATAGCGTACACATTCAAAATATATGTCTCAGGAGGCAGGCTCAGACGGTGTCAGGCACAGTATGGATTGCACGTGATTGCACAAAGGTTAGAAATGGTACCATATCCCCGGATAACATGTATGGATAGCGTACACATTCAAAATATATGTCTCAGGAGGCAGGCTCAGACGGTGTTAGGCCCAGTATGGATTGCACGTGATTGCACAAAGGTTAGAAAGGGTACCGTATCCCCGGATAACATGTATGGATAGCGTACACATTCAAAATATATGTCTCAGGAGGCAGGCTCAGACGGTGTCAGGCACAGTATGGATTTGACGGCCCAGATTACACAGCGGAGGAGCAGGGAGAGGTAAAGATTGCAAATGCTGGGGCCCTGCCCAAGCAAGGGGGGCCCACTCGTGGGCGTCGGTACTGGCACTGGGCCCCTCATAGTACAGCGGTGTGTCTGACGGCAGGTGTGCACCACCACCGTCAGAGACACTTGACTGCACTATGAGGGACCCTGTGCCAGTGCCCGCGCCCAAGAGTCGGCCTACCCACCTGTCCAGGGCAACGGCACTCGCACGGTGTCGTGCGCTAGGTGGTGACCCCAGCCATGGGGGGGAGGCAGCACAGTTAGGGAGTTTTAGAAAGTGGCATATGTTGATGTTGGACATTCAGCTGATGTAAAAGGCGAAATAGGTGAAGTATCAGGAAGAGGTGGACCAAAGCAAGCCATTTTTCTGTCACCCTATGTGTCATCAGGGGAAGGTGGGACAAAATCCTTGGAAACCCATGCGTGGTTCATTTTAATGAAGGTTAGATCATCCACATTTTGGGTTGACAGACGGGTCCTTTTTTCTGTCAGGATTGATCCAGCTGCACTGAAGACTCTTTCCGATAGCACACTTGCAGCTGGGCAAGCGAGCTCCTGTAAGGCATATTGGGCCAATTCAGGCCAGGTGTCCAGTTTAGCGGCCCAATAGTCAAAGGGGAATGACCTGTGTGGGAGAACATCGATATGGGAGGAAAAGTAGTTTGTAACCATAGTTGACAACTGCTGTCTCCTGTCACTTTCCATCGATGCAGTATTACCAGTTGTGTGAGCGGTATTTGAAAAATCAGTCCACAACATTGTCATGAAACCCCTGTCTCCAACGCCACTTCTGCTGTGTGCACCACGAACACCTCTGCCAAGCTGCCCCCGGCCCGTACGGCTCGTGTGAGAACCATCACCGCTGCTGTGTGCTGGGAATGCCTCAAGCAACCGATTTACCAGAGTTGCTTGTTTATTAGCCAATATTAGGTCAAGGTTCTCCTGTGGCATGATGTTTTGTAATTTGCCTTTATAGCGTGGATCCAGGATGCTGGCCAACCAGTAGTCGTCATCGTTCATCATTTTGGCAATGCGGGGGTCCCTTTTTAGGATCCGCAAGGCATAATCTGACATGTGGGCCAATGTTCCCGGTGTCAATGATGCACTGCGAGTGCTGGGTGGAGGAGCACTTTCTGGCAAATCCACATCCCTCCAGTCACGCACAAACCCTGTACCAGACCTTGCCATGCCAACATTTTCACTTGCCCCACGAGATGCATCCTCCTCCCCTAAGTATTCATCCCCATCCTCCTCCTCCTCCTCTTCTTCTTCTTCCTCCACCTCGTCCAGGAGAGGTCCCTGAGCAGACAATGGCTGAATGTCATCAAGGATTCCCTCCTCCTCTTCCTCCTCATCAACATTGGCTGCAGACGCCTGCTCCTTAAGGTGCGTCAAAGTTTGCATGAGCAGACGCATAAGTGGGATGCTCATGCTTAGGATGGCGTCGTCTGCGCTTACCAGCCGTGTGCATTCCTCAAAACACTGAAGGACTTTACAAAGGTCTTTCAGCTTCGACCACTGCACGCCTGTCAACTCCATGTCTGCTCTCAAAGTGCCTGGCCGTGTATCCTCCCACAAATGCATTATGGCCTGCCTCTGCTCGCACAGCCGCTCCACCATGTGCAGGGTGGAGTTCCACCTTGTTGCAATGTCGATAATGAGGCGGTAGTTGGGAAGGTGGAGCAATCGCTGCAGCTTCTGCATACGAACGGAGTGTACAGTCGACCGGCGGATGTGCGCGCACAGTCTTCGCACCTTCTGGAGCAGGGCTGTTAACTCTGGATAATTTTTGAGGAAGCACTGCACCACCAGGTTCAGGGTGTGAGCCAAGCAAGGTATGTGGCTGAGTTTTGAAAGGGCTATGGCTGCCACAAAATTATGGCCGTTATCACTAACTACCTTGCCTGCCTCAAGATGTACACTGCCCAACCATGACTCAGTTTGTCGCTTCAAGTACTCGGCCAGCACCTCGGCGGTGTGTCTGTCGCCCAAACACATCATCTGCAACACAGCCTGCTGATGCTTTCCACTAGCTGCTCGATAGGGGGACACATCGTGTGCAACAGTGGCAGCTGCAGATGGAGTGCTCGTGCGACTGCGCTCTGTGGACGAGCTTTCGCTTCTGGAGGAGGAGGAGGAGGAGGAGGAGGGTCGAACGCCTACAGCCAACTGTTTCCTATACCGTGGGCTAGGTAGCACTGTCCCACCACCGCTGTCCCCTGTGGACCCTGCATCCACCACATTAACCCAGTGCGCAGTGATGGACACGTAACGGACCTGGCCATGCCGACTGGACCATGCATCAGTTGTGAGGTGCACCTTTCCGCTCACTGACTGCTTGAGTGCATGGACAATGCGGTCTTTCACATGATGGTGGAGGGCTGGGATGGCTTTGCGAGAGAAGAAGTGGCGACTGGGTAGGTCATAGCGTTTTACTGCATAGGCCATGAGTTCGCGGAAAGCTGTGCTTTCCACCAACCGAAAGGGCATCATCTCAAACGAGATTAGTTTGGCAATGTGGGCGTTCAAACCCAGTGTACGCGGATGAGAGACTGAGTACTTTCTTGACCTACTCATAGTGTCTGGGAGGGTGAGCTGGACTTGAGAGCTGCATATGGTGGAAGTAGCGGTGGACAGGGCGGACTGAGAGAGGGTTGATGATGGTGATGGAGTTGGTGTTCTTTCTGATGGCCTAGAATCAGTCTTTCGTTGATATAACAGTGGGATTCCCTGACTGCTGTGGTCTTGCAACGACACCTCAACATTTGCTGCTGTGCTAACCGGTGGGCTTACAGTGGGGGAAACAATGTAGCGTTGCTGACTACCTTCATTGTGATCAGTTGCACATGTGGCACTTGAGGTTTGGTGTTGTGTCCACGCTTGCAAGTGCATGCTGGTTAAATGTCTAAGCATGCAACTGGTATTCAAATTTTTCAGATTTTTCCCTCGTCTAAAGGTCTTTGCGCACTTCTTACAGATAACCTTGGCCTGATCATGAGGATTTTGTTCAAAAAAGTGCCACACTGCACTCTTCCTACTTTGGCAGACATTTTGCGGCCTAGCACGCTGTGATCTTTTGACCCTCTGGACAAGCTGTCCAGCAACTCTTTTGATGTTTGGAACCTGTCTTTGGAGTGCTCCGGGCCTGCCAGATAACAGCTGTTGTGATGTCGATGTCTGCTGTGGATGCTCCTCATCTGAGCTATTGGAAGCAGCACCCTCTTCCCCCAATGGATGCCAATCTGGGTCAACAACTGGGTCATCCATCACCTCCTCTTCTATGTCATGTGCACCTTTCTCTGTGTCACCGTGTATGGTGGTATAGTGTGCGGGAAGGGGCACCTGAGTCTCATCAGGGTCAAAATCTGGCTCTGTACACTGCGAGGACAATGTAGTGATCTGAGTGAATGTACCAGCAGAATCATACATCAGCGGCTGTGCATCAGTGCACTCCATGTCAGATTCATCTTGGCCTGGGTAATTCACCATTTCACTTGATAATCCAGGCATGGTATGTGAAAACAGCTCCATGGAGTAATCAGTAGTATGGCCTGCGTCATCCTTCAATCTTGGTTGGGGTGAAGGACACAAGGAAAGGTGTGGTTCATGAACATGAGCCTCCAATGACGACTCAGTGCTTTTACTTTTTACAACTGAAGAAGAGGAGGCGATAGAGCTGGAGGCTGAGTCAGCAATGTAAGACAAAACTTTTTCCTGATGCTCTGAATTTAAAAGCGGTTTGCCAACTCCTAGAAAACTAAGCGTTCGAGGCCTTATGTAGCCAGATGATGACGCAGGGTCAGCACCTCCTGCATTCGGTCCTATTTTGCTCTTGCCACTACCATCAGATCCACCACCAACACCATCATTACCAGCTGCCAACCCCCGCCCAATTCCACGGCCTCTTCCACCAGCCTTCCTCATTTTTGGTAGAAATGTAGACAAAATCCAACAAACTATATAGTAATGTAAAACAAGGTACAAGGTGTCTATAGGACAGGGGAGTTTTAGAATTTCTGCACACACTTGTGGACAGTGGACACTTGTGGATTGTGTGCGGCCCACTGATATCTGAGCGCTATGTGACACGCTCGATGGCACAGCTGCCTGTGACCAAAGTGACGAGAGGATAATGGAGATTTTGAATCTCTGCGCACACTTTTGGACACTGGACACTTGTGGATTGTGTGAGGCCCACTGATATCTGAGCGCTATGTGACAGGCTCGATGGCACAGCTGCCTGTGACCAAAGTGACGAGAGGATAATGGAGATTTTGAATCTCTGCGCACACTTTTGGACACTGGACACTTGTGGATTGTGTGAGGCCCACTGATATCTGAGCGCTATGTGACAGGCTCGATGGCACAGCTGCCTGTGACCAAAGTGACGAGAGGATAATGGAGATTTTGAATCTCTGCGCACACTTTTGGACACTGGACACTTGTGGATTGTGTGAGGCCCACTGATATCTGAGCGCTATGTGACACGCTCGATGGCACAGCTGCCTGTGACCAAAGTGACGAGAGGATAATGGAGATTTTGAATCTCTGCGCACACTTTTGGACACTGGACACTTGTGGATTGTGTGAGGCCCACTGATATCTGAGCGCTATGTGACACGCTCGATGGCACAGCTGCCTGTGACCAAAGTGACGAGAGGATAATGGAGATTTTGAATCTCTGCGCACACTTTTGGACACTGGACACTTGTGGATTGTGTGAGGCCCACTGATATCTGAGCGCTATGTGACAGGCTCGATGGCACAGCTGCCTGTGACCAAAGTGACGAGAGGATAATGGAGATTTTGAATCTCTGCGCACACTTTTGGACACTGGACACTTGTGGATTGTGTGAGGCCCACTGATATCTGAGCGCTATGTGACACGCTCGATGGCACAGCTGCCTGTGACCAAAGTGACGAGAGGATAATGGAGATTTTGAATCTCTGCGCACACTTTTGGACACTGGACACTTGTGGATTGTGTGAGACCCACTGATTTCTGAGCGCTATGTGACACGCTCGATGGCACAGCTGCCTGTGACCAAAGTGACGAGAGGATAATGGAGATTTTGAATCTCTGCGCACACTTTTGGACACTGGACACTTGTGGATTGTGTGAGGCCCACTGATATCTGAGCGCTATGTGACACGCTCGATGGCACAGCTGCCTGTGACCAAAGTGACGAGAGGATAATGGAGATTTTGAATCTCTGCGCACACATTTGGACACTGGACACTTGTGGATTGTGTGAGGCCCACTGATATCTGAGCGCTATGTGACACGCTCGATGGCACAGCTGCCTGTGACCAAAGTGACGAGAGGATAATGGAGATTTTGAATCTCTGCGCACACTTTTGGACACTGGACACTTGTGGTTTGTGTGAGGCCCACTGATATCTGAGCGCTATGTGACAGGCTCGATGGCACAGCTGCCTGTGACAAAAGTGACGAGAGGATAATGGAGATTTTGAATCTCTGCGCACACTTTTGGACACTGGACACTTGTGGATTGTGTGAGGCCCACTGATATCTGAGCGCTATGTGACACGCTCGATGGCACTGCTGCCTGTGACCAAAGTGACGAGAGGATAATGGAGATTTTGAATCTCTGCGCACACTTTTGGACACTGGACACTTGTGGATTGTGTGAGGCCCACTGATATCTGAGCACTATGTGACAGGCTCGATGGCACAGCTGCCTGTGACCAAAGTGACGAGAGGATAATGGAGATTTTGAATCTCTGCGCACACTTTTGGACACTGGACACTTGTGGATTGTGTGAGGCCCACTGATATCTGAGCGCTATGTGACACGCTCGATGGCACAGCTGCCTGTGACCAAAGTGACGAGAGGATAATGGAGATTTTGAATCTCTGCGCACACTTTTGGACACTGGACACTTGTGGATTGTGTGAGGCCCACTGATATCTGCGCGCTATGTGACACGCTCGATGGCACAGCTGCCTGTGACCAAAGTGACGAGAGGATAATGGAGATTTTGAATCTCTGCGCACACTTTTGGACACTGGACACTTGTGGATTGTGTGAGGCCCACTGATATCTGAGCGCTATGTGACAGGCTCGATGGCACAGCTGCCTGTGACAAAAGTGATGAGAGGATATGGAGATTTTGAATCTCTGCGCACACTTTTGGACACTGGACACTTGTGGATTGTGTGAGGCCCACTGATATCTGAGCGCTATGTGACACGCTCGATGGCACAGCTGCCTGTGACCAAAGTGACGAGAGGATAATGGAGATTTTGAATCTCTGTGCACACTTTTGGACACTGGACACTTGTGGATTGTGTGAGGCCCACTGATATCTGAGCGCTATGTGACAGGCTCGATGGCACAGCTGTGACAAAAGTGACTAGAGGATAAGGGAGATTGGATTGCTTTTAAAAAAGCAGTTTGCGGAGCAGTGGGTAAACAGCAATGCCAGCGTGTCAGGAAGCCTTAAAAGGCAGCCCAACAACCAACACCACTGATACACCACAATATAGCCTCCCCTTGCACTGCACACACAGTGACTTGTGTGTTATGCAGGCCAAATCGCTAGCAGCAGAAGCAGTTTTTTTGTCTTCTTCCCTGCCTAACGCTCTCCCTACAGAATCAGCAGCAACCTCTCCCTATACTAAGATCGGCAGAAGTAAGATGGCGGTCGGCGTGCACGCCCTTTTATACCCCCTGTGACGCCCACCAAAGCAAGCCAATCACTTGCATGCCCTTCTGAAAGATGGTGGTGACCCGTGCCTAGGTCATCACGTTTCCCACAGTGTCCGTGGATCCTGATTGGCTGAAAAAGAGCGCAAAACAAACTTTTGAAACGCGACTTTGGCGCGTAAGTCGCCGACCTCGTGGCCGACCTCATCCTAGGGTCGGGTTTCGTTTCATGAAACCCGACTTTGCCAAAAGTCGGCGACTTTTGAATTTTTTCGACCCGTTTCGCTCAACTCTACTTTTAACCCTTATAACTTCCTAACAAAAAAAAATTTTGGTTCCAAAATTGTGCTGATGTAAAGTAAACATGTGGGAAATGTTAGTTATCAAGTTTTTTTTGTGCCGTATCTCTGTGATTTAAGGGCATAAAAATTCAAAGTTGGAAAATTGCGAAATTTTCAAAATTTTTGCCAAATTTCCGTTTTTTTCACAAATAAACGCAAGTTATTTGAATGAAATTTTTTCCACTATCATGAAGTACAATATGTCACGAGAAAACAATGTCAGAATCACCGGGATCCATAGAAGCATTCCAGAGTTATGACCTCATAAAGGTACAGTGGTCAGAATTGTAAAAATTGGCCCGGTCATGAACGTGCAAACCACCCTTGGGGGTGAAGGGGTTAAACTGACCACATTTGAAAGCCCTGAGCCTACGGACCCGGTCAGATATATAATTCCTTAATTGTCTGTGTGTATTGTCCGGTCTAACCAATTCGGAGGGTGTGTCTAGAATCTGTCTAGTATCTGTTAAAAACTATTTCATACTGCACTAGGGCTACTAGAAACATACAGAGCAGAGTACAAAGGGGGTGTTTCCACTGGGTTATCACCCTGGTTCCGACCTTAGATGGTCGAAGAAGATATATATATATATATATATATACACACACATATAGGTGCTCACGTCCGGCCATACGCCCACGGTATAAACTGGGCCCGGTGATGTGAATGACACGGCATATATATTTTTTTAAGGAAAGAGGTGATTACTATTTTCGCCTTCTGCTGAAATATCAACCACCTATCTAGAGGTGATTGCCACTATTTGCTACACCTAAAGTGACAAAAAGCCCAGCCCTAGTTGCCTTGGTAACAAAAGGAACAGTGAAAGGGATAAGGAATACATTGATTATTGTATTGCTATTCATAATAGTTTTTATGTTTTGTAGAATTGATGCATTGTTGAGACACGCCTGTCCGCAGCTCTCATACTGAATATACTGCCATACTGGTCATACTGGTTAGACTGCTACTTCAGCTGCATTTCCTGAATTCAAAGTGTTTAACAATCACGCTAAATTATCTGTATTCAGTCCGGAGGGTATAATATTATATTATACAGAGAGTAATAAGTTGTTTTATAGTATACACACATATACAGTAACTCTTCAGGTATATTTATAATTACGGTAATCTAAAAGTTTATGAGATCTTTACTAAAAATACAGTGGTTGAAAATTAAGTTATAAACATGGGTCATACCGAGTCTAAGACTAATTATTTTTCTGCTCAAGAGGTAGTGGCACAAAGAGAAGGCAAACAGTATGTTAAAAATGTGAAACTCCTCCTGAAACTTACGGGGTCTACAACCCGAGGAGGGAGACTTGATGAGACAGAGTGGAAAAATATGTTAATTACCAAGAAAGGATTGTTACGTGATAAAATATTTGGAGGGATGCAGAAGCATGGTATAGAACTTCCAGAGAAATTAAGAGACAAATGTGGGTTGAAGAATGTGATTCTGCCACTGGTGAATATATGTATAAGCCACCTCTTGATAAAATGACTCCGGCTTTGGCAGCTGCACCTGCACCGCACAAAACACCTCCGTATTCTCCAGAGGGGTGGACATGTGCAGTCTGCCAAAATCAGAACCCAGATTGGAGGGACACATGTGCCGTTTGTGGGGCACCACGCCCATGCAAATCTAACTTTTCCTCTGTGCTAATACTCTGACAGAAGCTCAGACAGAGTCCATCTCCTTACGACAAGTCCTAGCACCAAAAACCCACCCTGGTCACGATTTCCTTAATTGTCTGCCTTATCTGCTTTGCCTCTCTGCTTTGCTGTTTTGGTTGTTTGCATACGTGATTGTTACCTCAGCCAGCCTGAAAAGGAAAAAATATAGATAAGGAGACGTACTGAGCAAATTCACTGTCACTCTGGTTCCGGTCCTGCTCTCGGCTTGACCAATGCTCACAGAAGTCTGAACTGTGTCTCTCCCAGTGGGCAAGTGGGAGTAGGGGAGTAGGGGCTTGATTACTCTGCCAGAGATCCAATTCGGCCACAGACAATTAAGACAGGCCACACCCTAGTGTGGCAGAATCCATAGAAATCAACACAGTTACTCCATTATTGCTCAAAACTATGCAAAAGATACATTCGGACTGGTTGGGTAGTTTCCAGAAGAAGTGTGTAGGCTTGTGCAAATTGGTCAATGGCACTCCTGTCTCTTTCCCTTAAGGTGCCTGCTTCCAAGTAAAATGTGGCTTGTACATGTTCCTGACATGGGTTTCAGGCCTGACAGACTGACAATAAAGGCCCTTGCTTGCATACACTGTATTCAGAATTTAATTCTAATGCTTTTGGTGTCTGGTAGACTCCAATTTACTGACATTCATCATAAAGCTCCCCCAACTCCTGTATTATATTCACGTTACAGCGGCTTCACCCGCTATGACAGTTGTTCCATTGGGATGCACTGACAAAAATGAACTGTTGAGCTTAGAAAATGCAGGTTTCACAGCACCTGCTGGCCCTAATGAGATGGCGGTGGACATGGTGGAGGTGATGGCGGGCGAAGCCCAAAATTCAAATGGGCATTTTTGAAATGGCATTGTAAAGGCATGGGGAAAATGTATTGCACTATCTTGCTAACTATTTGGCATGAGGGAGGGACCTCCCATATTTAGGAGTGAGAGCTCTCCCAAATGTAAGATATAGAGTCACCTGAGGACCCTTACCGAACTCAGGTTTCACGGCACCTGCTGGCCCTCTGCAAATTGTAAGCGAGGGCCGCATAATGACTTGGCGATGGACATGGTGGTGGTGGCGGGCAAAGCCCAAAATTCAAATGGGCATGTTTAAATGGCATTGTAAAATGATGAGAAATATGTCTTGCTAACTATTTGGCATGAGAGAGGGACCTCCCAAATGTAGGAGTGAGAGCCCTCACAAATGTTAAAGGAAAAACTAAAGTCAAAATGCTCCATGTGAACATATGCTATTTTTTTAAGTTTTGTGTTATATACATGTATTTATGAAGGAAAAAATGTTTCTTAGCATTTTTCCCTTTGACTCCTTTGTGACATGAGCCATACTAGTACTGCTCTGCGGGAGGTGCATTCCTGCCAGCCGCAGTACTAGTACGGCGCCATGATCGCGCTGCCTCACGCTGAGAACCGCGGGGATCGCGTGCAGGTGTCAGCTGTATGTGACAGCTGAAACCCCACAGCAATGCCCACGATCAATGCTCGCACCGATTGTGGGCATTTAACCCCTCTGACGCCGCTGTCAGTAATGACAGCAGCATAGAGAAGCATCGCGCAGGGAGGGGGCTCCCTGCACACTTCCATCAAAACAATGCGATGCAATTGCGTTGTTCTGATGGTCTTCATGAAGATCTCGGCACCAAGATGGCCGCGGGGTCCTTCCGGATCCTGCAGGGAAGGTGGCTTGTGAGCACCTGCTGAGAGCAGGAGCCATCATGCCTCCTTCCTCTGCAGTGCAGAGTATCAAATCAGCAATCTGATGTTATGTTTTAGGCCGGGGTCACACTAACCGACGCAAAATACGGTCCGTAGTTTACAGGCGTAATACGGATGAATGACCCCTAAATAGTGCTCTGTAAGTCATCCGTAAGCAAGGTGTGGTCGCGTATTTTGCGCATGTAAGCATCCGTATGTAATCCATATGCCATCCGTAAGTTGAGATTTTCTCGCAGGCTTGCAAAATGAACATATAATGGAGCCCTATGACAGGTTTTATAACACAAATGAAAGAATAGATATAGACACATAGAATACATATATATATATATATATATATATATACATGTCATTGAGACACACACACATATATATATATATATATATTTATATTTCACAGAGTTCTTCATAGCAGAATAGCCGCTAATTCAATTGCCGGCTTTTGTCAAATCAATCCCCAACCCGACATGAAATGACACATGGTTTACATGCAGTAAACCATTTCATTTCATGTTTTTTTTTGTATGTCTTTCATTAGTTATTAAAATGAGGGTTGATGTTTAAATTTTGGGAGGTGTAGGTGTTAATTTAAGGGGTTAATTCATTGTAAAAAAATGTGTGGGCTCCCGCAGTAATTTGTCAATGCGGGAGCCCACACCAATCAATCAATCAATCAAATTTATTATCGCCAAGTACATATTACATATATACAAGGAATTCTTTGTGGCAAAGAGGCAACATAATATATAACAACAGATACAACAAGTAACATCTAACAAGACAGATACAGTATATAGTCTACACATGACGATTTAATTGTTGAACAGAGAGTGGATAGAAGCTGTTCATATGGCGGTTGGTGCTGCATTTGGGGACTCTGAAGCGACGTCCTGAATTTTTTCACACATTTTTTTACAACGAATTAACCCCTTAAATTAACACCTACACCTCCCAAAATTTAAACATCAACCCTCATCTAATTACTAATGAAAGACATAAAAAAACAACCATGAAATGAAATGGTTTACTGTATGTAAACCATGTGTCATTTCATGTCAGGTTGGGGAATGATTTGACAAAAGCCGGCAATTGAATTAGCGGCTATTCTGCTATGAAAAACTCTGTGAAATATAAATATATATATATAAATATATATATATATATGTGTCTCAATGACATGTATATATATATGTGTGTGTATTCTATGTGTCTATATCTATTCTTTTGTTTGTGTTATAAAACCTGTCAGTGTGATTTTACTGTATCGCGCACTGAATTGCCGGCTTTTGTAAAGGACACCGGGTGCGTATTTCTCGCAAGTCACACATCTGGGCCGTGTGTAATGCGTATTTTTAGCGCACCCATAGACTTGCATTGGCGTACTACGGGTGTAGTGCGCTGACAATCGCAGCATGCTGCGATTGGCACGGACCGTAGAATACAGACGAGAAATATACGGCTGATGGGAGCTGCCCCATAGAGAATCATTTGTCCGTGTGTAATGCGTGCTTTTAACGCCTCTCACGCGTCCATATTCCTCTTTAGTGTGACCCCGGCCTTAATGTTCCATACTGGGACAATGTAATAAAATAAAAAAATTTAAAGTGTAAAAATATTTTTTTCAAATCCCTAAATAAAAAAAAATAAATAAATATTTTCCAAAAAATACATTTATTTATGTAGATTAATAAAAAAACAAAAAAACAATAAAATTGCACATATTTGGTATCGCCGCGTCCGTAGGTAGCGACCTACTCTTTAAAACTGTCCCACTAGTTAACCCCTTCAGTGAGCACAGTAAAAAAATAAATAAAAAATGAATAAAAAAACTGCTTAATCATCATACTGCCAAAAAAAGTGCAATAAAACGCAATAAAAAAAAGGATGTGAATAAAAATGGTACTGCTGAAAACATCATCTTGTCCCGCAAAAAACAATCCACCATAGAGCTCCATCAGCGGAAAAATAAAAAATTATAGCTCTCAGAATAAAGTGATGCAAAAATAATTATTTTCTCTATGAAATTATTTTCTCTATTTATTGTGTAAAAGCGCCAAGACATAAAAAAAACTATATAAATGGGGTATTGCTTTAATCGAAGAATAAAGCTGCCTTACCAATTTTAGCACACTCGGAATGGTATAAAAAGATAAGCAATTCCAGAATTGATGGTTTTTGTTCATTCTGTCTCTCAAAAATCGGAATAGAAAGCTGTGAAGAAACCATAATATATCTTAATTACCCAGATGACTGTGTTTTTGCAGGCCAAAGGGGAGTTGGTTTTTTATCTGTATATTGGCTTGTGGATGCGTGCTGGCCAGCGGGAGACCAGCGACCAAAAAAAAGTCCTGGCCTTTTCTGCAGCGATCAGCGATACCGGCAGGGGGGCCGGTCTCTGATCGCTGTCACACACAGCAATCTCGCTGGTGAGATTGCTCTTGTGTCACAAAAATTGTGACTCAGCAGCGATCTCGCTAGCGAGATCGCTATGTGTGACGGGGCATTAAGTCTGTAATAGTGACTGTACATAGTGTGTGTTTAACTTTGTTTATTGATGTGCACTGATATACTAATTGTGTACTGTAGCAACATAAAGCAACATAATGCGAGGTTGTACTGAAGGACACTGGGTCATTCTAAAAATAGCCTACCTGCCTGGGGTATAAAAGACCCTGAGACTGAGAGACCTGATTTCATCTCATCTCATGACACAGAAAGCTACCAGTTGGACATTCTGCACAACACTCAACGGACGAGAGAGAGGACTGCAGCCAGTTCACCATGGCACCATCACGCGGGACACGGATCTATGATTCTAAGGGAAACAACCTAGGAGTGATTGGCTCTGGTTGGAAGGACACAAATCTGATCCAGTTACCATCTCTGAACCATGGCTATATTTGGAGAAAGCCAGGTTTTGGGCGCAGCTGGTCGCCTGGTTCCATGGAGATGGTCAGATAAGCCAGGTGGTGATTCTCGTGTCAGCTGGCTTTGGACCTTGTATGGACAGTATGGACTGTCACCTCCCTACGCTTGTTGTTATCTCTTCTCTGTGTGTATATCACAGGTAGAATAGCAACCCTGGGAGCTCTGACGATGTGTCAACTAGCTTTGGACCTTGTACAGACTCTATGGACTGTTCTCGGTCATCTCCCTACGCTTGTCAATATCTCTTCTCTGTGTGTTTATCACAGGTGGAATATCGACCCTGGGAGCTCTGACATAACATCTACCGTTATCCAGGCGAGTCAGCGGAAGGGTTAGGCCCTGTAATGTGCACCATGTTGGGGGTAATTGCTGGGATTGTTCTGTTTGCTATTGGGTGTTGTGGTTCAATAAAGCATTGCAACACTGTTTTACCCTAACCCTGCGTTGTCTGTGTAGTATGTTGCCCATGGGGAGAGAGAGTGGGCATTCAGTGGTATGAGACCTGGTCCATGCAGTCTTTCTAAAGGGCCAGCAGACGAGAGCACCCATTGACCCCGTTTCTCCACAAAAGCGATCAAAAAATGTCATGTGCCCGAAAACGTCACCTCGTCCATCAAAAAACTAGCCATCACATGACTGTCAGCCAAAATATGAGAAAATTATAGCAAATATGGTAAACTATTTTTCGCAATAAAAAGCGTCTTTTAGTGTGTGACAGCAGCCAAATATAAAAACCAGATATAAATCTAGTATCGCTGTAATCGCATTGACCCAAAGAAAAAAGTCGCCTAATCACTTATACAGGACGAGGAAAGACATAATGATAAATAAAACCAATTCTTCACATGATGTTGATTTTTTCATTCTGTCTCCCAAAGATCCAAGTAAGGCTCGGTGCACATTTATCCTGTGCTCTGCGCTGAGTGCTTACATCTGGGTGTCCGTGTAACTCTCTGAAACACGTGATTCAGACAGAACCTCTGGCTGAAGATTCCCTATAATGAGGTAGATGGAAGCACTGTGGACACCATCAGTTTTGTGCCCTTCTGAAAAGAATACACAATGGAACAAAGGCCAGACAGAGTCTAGAGTAAATCTGCTGCCTCACTATAGTGAATGGATCCATCTGAGGTTTCATCTGAATCATGTCACTCAAAGATTTAGATGGAAGCCCCAAAGTGCTAAGCATAGAGTGCCGGATAACTGTGATCCCAAACTTTATGTAAAATGTTCCCAATAAAAGCTTCAACTCAATCCACAATAAAAGCAAGTCCCCACTCAGATCTGTCATCTGTTAATGGAAATATAGGGGGATTCCACATTACTGGTGGCACAAAGGCTCTGGAAAAGCAAAATTGCTCCTCACACGCCAAAAGAAATTCAGCAAATTCTCCACTCCCAAATCCAAATGTCCCCTCCCTTCTGAGCCCCAGTGTGCCTAAACCACATACAGCTCCCACATGTTTGGCATTTCTGTAGTGATGAGAGCCTGCCTAATTTACAGATGCATGTCTCCAGAAGCATGAGCTGGGCATGACGTACTGGTCACTAAAACGGCAGTTTGCAACTTTTACTCAGCAACATCCACTGCTGCCTGTTTCTGGAAAACACCCAAGAAGTCAAATTTGTCACTACATCTGTAGAAAAATTCCCAAAGGGTTATAGTTTCCAAAACAGAGTCACTTGAGGGGGGATTCTGCTTTTCTAGCACTTAGGAGCTCTTTATATGGAATCCACAAACTAGTCTAGGAAAATCTGCGCTCCAGGAGGCAAATAGTGATCTGTCCCTCCTGAGCCCCTCGGTAGGACAAAGTAGCACTGTACAGCCACATATGGGGTATTTCTACATTCAGCAGAAATTGTGGGGCAAATTCTGGTGGCATGTTTACCCATTTACCAATGTGAAAACGTAAAACTTGAAGCCGACACACAATCTTGGTGGTAAAAATGTAAATTATTTTTTTCTTCACTACCCAATGCTATAAAAGTTTTTAACACAACTGTGGTGTCCACATAATCAATGCACCCCTAGGCGAATTCATTGAGAGGTTTAATTGGTAAAATGGGGTCACTTATGGGGGTTATGCTGTTCTGGCACCTCAGGGGCTCTATCAATGTAACATGGCACCCTCAGACAAGTGCAACAAAATCTACACTGTAATATGGCGCTACTTCCATTCTGAGCTTTGCACTGTGCCTCAAAAGTAGTTTTCCACCACATATGGGGCATCGGTGAACTCAGGAGAAATTGCAAAACAAAGTTTGGGGTCCATTTTCTTCTTTTGTCCTTGTGAAAATACAAAATTTGTAGCTAAAAAAGATTTTTTTGGGAAAAATGTAATTTTTTTTATTTTTACAGCTTAATGTTATAAACTTCTGTAAAGCACCTGGGGGATCAAGGTGCTCAATATACATCTACATAAGATCCAAAAGGTGTTTAGTTTCCAAAAGAGTGACACTTGTTGGGGGGTTTCACTGTTTAGGCTCATCAGGGGCTCTTCAAAAGCAACCTGGCGTCCGCTAATTATTCCATCAAATTTTGCATTCAAAAAGTCAAATGGCGCTCCTTCACTTCCAAGCCCTGCCGTGCACCCAAACAGTAGTATTCCCCCACATATGAAGTATCAACATACTGAGGAGAAATTGCACAACAAATTGTTTGGAGCAATTTCTCCTGTTACCATTATGAAAATGCAAATATTGAGCTAAAAAAGATTCATTTGGGAAAAATGTGATTTTTTATTTCCATGGCTCTACGCTATAAACTTATGTGAAGCACTTAGTGGTTCCAGGTGCTCAATACAAATCTAGATAAGTTCCTTAGGGGGTCTAGTTTCCAAAATGGTGTCACTTGTGGGGGTTTCTACTGTTTAGGCAGATCAGGGCTCTCCAAAGTGGTGAGCACTTTGAACCCCCATAACAACCAAAGAACAAGAAACATACCTAAAGCAGGGATCACCATAAATATTACCAAATTTTAATAGAACACACTAAACCACAAGTAGTTTTTAATAACATTTAAAATACACAAATAGTTACCTAAAATGTAACAAATACATACAGGAAGCAGCGGTGAACCCCCCAAGTGCTTCACAGAAGTTTATAACGTACAGCCGTAAAAATAAAAAAATAATTTTTTACAAAAATGATCTTTTTGCCCACAATTTTTTATTTTCCCAAGGGTAACAGGAGAGAATGGACCCCAAAAGTTATTGTGAAATTTATCCTGAGTACGCTGATAAACCTAATGTGGGGGTTTGAGCACATGGCAGAACTCGGAAGGGAAGGAGCGCCATTTTACTTTTTCAATGCAAAATTGTCTGGAATTGAGATCGGACGTCATGTTGCTTTTGGAGAGCCCCTGATGTGCCTAAAAAGTAGAAGCCCCCCACAAGTGACACCATTTTGGAAACAAGACCCCCCAAGGAACTTATCTAGATGTGTGGTGAGAACTTTGAACCCACATGTTATGAATGAGTCACCGTAGGAGGCAAAAACAGAAATACTAGCTAAGTCCAGAAAACCAGAGAAGTTGGCAGCTATCGGATTGCAGACCCCTGAACCTAACAACAACAACTAGCAGTAGCCGTGGGGGGTTCCTACGGTGCCCTAGACCCCTCAATCACAGCCGGAGAACTACATAGCCTAAAGACAGAAAGGGAAATCTAAACTGCCCCAGAGCAGACCCCAAAGCAATAGGCAGCCCCAACATATAATGATGGTGAAGCAAGATGAAAAAACACTCACACAGATAGAAAGATAGGCTGAGCAAATGATGGGGCCCAAGCTAACTAAATAGGACAGAATAGAAAAGCTGCTGTCTGCAATCCGCCAAAACCCTCTCAAAACAAGAGCCAACAGACTGATAGGGAGAAAAAACCCTGAAGACGCTAGGCTTCAAAAAGACTATATCAGTACTCAGGTATTTTCTGAAGACAGAGCAAAAAGGAATTAAGCTCACCCAGCAGGGGAAGGCAGAAATCCAGAAAAACAAGGCAAAACAAAACCAAAACACAAACGCAAAAAGCAGAGCAGAAAACTTAGCTTTTGAGGAGCAGGAATCAGACTGGTCTCCTAGAATCTCTCAGAGAAATCACCCGCAAGGCAGAAGGGCGTCGGCTGCCTTATATCCAGTCAGCAATTCCAGTCACCCAGTCATCATCATTCTGCTCAGGTGCTTTGTAATCAGCCTCACTACCTTCCTTCACCAGAAGAGGGAGTTCATCAGACCTCAATGGTGAAGGGGAAAATGAACTCACAACACCCACAGGTGTTTCACTAAAGTTTATAATGCTCGGGTGTGAAAATAAGAAATCATATTTTTTCCTAAACATGATATTTTAGTCCCCAATTTTTTTATTTTCCTAAGGGTAACAGGAGAAATTGGACCTCAAAAGTTGTTGTCCAATTTGACCTGAGTATGCTGATATGAGGGGGGGTACCACTGTTTGGGTACATGGCAGAGCTCGGACGGGATGGAGCGCCGTTTGACTTTTTCAAACCAAAATTGGCTGGAATTGATATTGGACGCCATGTCGGGTTTGGAGAGCACCTGATGTGCCTAAAAAGTGGAAAACCCCTACAAGTGACCCCATTTTGGAAACTAGACCCCCTAAGAAACTTATTTAGATGTGTGGAGAGCACTTTTAACGCCCAAGTGCTACACAGAAGTTTATAACATACAGCCGTGACAATAAAAAATCATATTTTTTCACAAAAATGATATTTTCGCCCCCAGTTTTTTTATTTTCACAAGGGTAACAGGAGAAATTGGACTCAAACAGTTGCTGTCCAACTTGCCCTGAATACGCCAATACCTCATATGTGGGGGTAAATCACTCCCCTAACCCTAATCCTAAGCCTAACCCTGATCCCAACATTAACCCTAATCCAAACCCTAACCCTAATCCAAACTCTAGCCCCAACTCTAACCCTAACTTTAGCCCCAACCCTAACCCTAACTTTAGCTCCAACCCTTACTCTAACTTTAGTCCCAACTTTAACCCTAGCTTTAATGGTGCATACTCAGATTGGTCCAGGGTTACTAGTGGGGTACCACAGGGTTCTGTATTGGGCCCCCTACTATTTAATATATTTATTAATGATCTAGTGGATGGCTTACACAGTAAAATATCAGTATTTGCAGATGATACAAAACTATGTAAGGTAGTTAACACAAAGGAGGACAGTTTGCAACTACAGACAGATTTGAGTAAATTGGAGAATTGGGCTGAAAAATGGCAAATGAGGTTTAACACAGATAAGTTTAAGGTTATGCACATGGGAAGGAGAAACAGATGCTATAATTACTTACTAAATGGGAAAGTGCTGGGGAAATCAGACATGGAAAAAGACTTAGGCATCTTAGTCAATAAGAAGCTAAATTGCAATTCCCAGTGTCAGGCAGCTGCCACCAAAGCAAATAGGGTCATGGGATGCATTAGAAGAGGTCTGGGGACACGAGATGAAAACATAATTCTCCCTCTGTACAAATCACTCGTCAGACCACACTTGGAGTATTGTGTGCAATTTTGGACGCCGGTGCTCAAGAAAGACATTACTGAACTTGAAAGGGTTCAAAGGCGGGTTACTAAAATGATAAATGGAGTTGGTTCACTACAATACCCAGAAAGGTTATCAAAATTAGGTCTATTTACTCTAGAAAAGAGAAGACTTAGGGGAGACTTAATATATATGTACAAGTATATCAGAGGGCAATACAGAGATCTCTCCAATGAACTGTTTGTACCAAGGACTGTGACAAGAACAAGGGGGCATTCTCTTCGTTTGGAGGAAAGACAACTTCTGCACCAGCATAGAAGAGGGTTCTTCATGGTAAGAGCAGTGAGGCTCTGGAATTCTCTTCCTGAGGAAGTGGTGATGGCCAACTCACTGAATGAATTTAAGGTTTGATTTACTATTTTTTTTTATTTTGATCACTGTGATAGGGTCTATTACAGTGATCAAAATGAACCAATAGGAAAAAATCTCCAATTGTTGTCATGTGCCAGCCGGCAGATCTCGACGGGAGCACTGCGCATGCGCACGCCATTTTCTCCCGGAAGAAGAAGCTGGCAGCCCGGTGAACTTCAGGGGGGCCTGCAGGGACAACGGAGGTACCAGGGGGGGTGATCAGGGGACCCTATTTCTCTCTCCTCTGATGTGCGATCACATCACAGGAGAGAGAAATTAAATGGAAAATCAGACTTTTTTTGTAGTTGCCGTTATACCGTTAATAACGGTGATTGCAACACCGGGGTCATTAAAAACCAACCCGAATCATGTTCTCTGGGGTCTCAGCTACCCCAGGTAACCAAGACCCCAGAGAAATTCTGATGCTGGGGGCCGCTATCACCTTAACCCCTTCCTGACATCCGACGTACTATCCCGTCCATGGGACCCGGGCCCCTATGCCCATGGACGGGATAGTACGTCTACCGCGATCAGCGGCGCCCACGTGGTGAGCGCCGCTGATCGCGGCCGGGTGTCAGCTGATTATCACAGCTGACACCCGGCACAATGTGTCAGGGAGTTAAAGGGAAGCATCGGCAGGGAGGGGGCTTCCTCCTTGCTTCCCTGAGCCCCCCACGGCAGCGCAATGTGCAGCGCTGCTGCGGGGGACTCCTTTCCTCCAGGCCCCCGAATCCAAGATGGCGACGGGGGCCTTCGGGGGCCTGCAGGAAGCTGGCTTCCTCAGTGCCTGCAAAGCGCAGGCAAGAGGAAGTCTTCTTCAATGCCTGTGACAGATTGCTGATCTGTCACAGTGATCTGTGATGTGACAGATCAGCGATCTGTCACAGGACAGTGATGTCCCACCTGGGACTATGTTATAAAGTAAAAAAAAAATTAAAAAAAAGTATAAAAATAATTTTAAAAAATCACCAAATAAATTAGTAAAAAAAAAAAAAAATATTCCCCAATAAATTCATTTTTTGAAAATAAAAAAAACCCAAAACAATAAAAGTACACATATTAGGTATCGCCGCGTCCGTAACGACCCGCCCTATAAAACTGTCCCATTAGTTAACCCCTTTAGCGAACCACTTAAAAAATAAAAATAAAAAACGAAGCAAAAAATAATGATTTATTATCATACCACCAAACAAAATGTGTAATAACGCGCGATCAAAAAGACGCATATAAATATCCATGGTACCGCTGAAAACGTCATCTTGTCCCGCAAAAAATGAGCCGCAACACAGCATCATCAGCAAAAAATAAAAAAGTTATAGCTCACAGAATAAAGCGATGCAAAAATAATTATTTTTTATATAAAATAGTTTTCATTGCATAAAACCGACAAAACATAAAAAAACGACCTAAATGAGGTATCGCTGTAACCATACTGACCTGAAGAATAAAACCGCTTTATCAATTTTACCGCACACGGAACGGTGTAAATGCACTCCCCCAAAAGAAATTCATGAAACGCTGGTTTTTGTTCATTCTGCGTCCCAAAAATCAGAATAAAAAGCGATCAAAAAATGCCACGTGCCCGAAAATGGTACCAATAAAAATGACAACTCGTCCCGCAAAAAATAAGACCTCACATGACTCGGTGGGTCAAAATACGGAAAAATTATAGATCTCAATATGTGGTGATGCAAAAACTATTTTTACAATAAAAAGCGTCTTTTAGCGTGCGACATCCGCCAATCAAAAAAACCGCCATAAATAGTAAATCAAACCCCCCGTTATCACCCCATTAGTTAGGGAAAAATAATAAAATTAAAAAAATGTATTTATTTCCATTTTTCCATTAGGTTTAGGGTTAGGGCTAGGGTTAGGGT
Source organism: Dendrobates tinctorius (assembly GCF_039654945.1). Lineage (NCBI taxonomy): Eukaryota > Metazoa > Chordata > Amphibia > Anura > Dendrobatidae > Dendrobates > Dendrobates tinctorius. The sequence goes on from NW_027361793.1 coordinate 4,364,441, forward strand.
GAGGGCTAGGGTTAGGGCTAGGGTTAGGGCTAGGGTTAGGGCTTGGGTTAGGGCTAGGGTTAGGGCTGAGATTAGGGTTAGGGGTGTGTTGGGGTTTGGGTTGGAGTTAGAATTGGGGGTTTCCACTGTTTGGGCACATCAGGGGCTCTCCAAATGCAACATTGCGTCTGATCTCAATTCCAGCCAATTCTGAGTTGAAAAAGTCATATGGTGCTCCTTCCCTTTCAAGCTCTGCCATGCGCCCAAACAGTGTTTTACGCCCACATGCAGGGTATCAGCCTACTCAGGACAAATTGCAAAACAATTTTTGGGGTCCAATTTCTCCTGTTACCCTTAGGAAAATAAAAAAATGGTGGCAAAAATATCATTTTTGTGGAAAAAAATGATTTTTTTATTTTCACGTCCGAGCGTTATAAACTTCTGTGAAGCACTTGGGGGTTCAAAGTGCTCACCACTAGAGTTGAGCGAAACGGGTTGAAAAAATTCAAAAGTCGCCAAATTTTGGCAAAGTCGGGTTTCATGAAACGAAACCCGACCCTAGGATGAGGTCGGCCACGAGGTCGACGACTTACGCGCCAAAGTCGCGTTTCAAAAGTTTGTTTTGCGCTCTTTTTCAGCCAATCAGGATCCACGGACACTGTGGGCAACGTGATGACATAGGCACGGGTCACCACCATCTTTCAGAAGGGCATGCAAGTGATTGGCTTGCTTTGGTGGGCGTCACAGGGGGTATAAAAGGGCGTGCACGCCGACCGCCATCTTACTTCTGCCGATCTTAGTATAGGGAGAGGTTGCTGCTGATTCTGTAGGGAGAGCGTTAGGCAGGGAAGAAGACAAAAAAACTGCTTCTGCTGCTAGCGATTTGGCCTGCACAACACACAAGTCACTGTGTGTGCAGTGCAAGGGGAGGCTATATTGTGGTGTATCAGTGGTGTTGGTAGTTGGGCTGCCTTCTAAGGCTTCCTGACACGCTGGCATTGCTGTTTACCCACTGCTCCGCAAACTGCTTTTTTAAAAGCAATCCAATCTCCCTTATCCTCTCGTCACTTTGGTCACAGGCAGCTGTGCCATCGAGCGTGTCACATAGCGCTCAGATATCAGTGGGCCGCACACAATCCACAAGTGTCCACTGTCCACAAGTGTACGCAGAGATTCAAAATCTCCATTATCCTCTCGTCACTTTGGTCTCAGGCAGCTGTGCCATCGAGCGTGTCACATAGCGCTCAGATATCAGTGGGCCGCACACAATCCACAAGTGTCCAGTGTCCAAAAGTGTACGCAGAGATTCAAAATCTCCATTATCCTCTCGTCACTTTGGTCACAGGCAGCTGTGCCATCGAGCGTGTCACATAGCGCTCAGATATCAGTGGGCCTCACACAATCCACAAGTGTCCAGTGTCCAAAAGTGTACGCAGAGATTCAAAATCTCCATTATCCTCTCGTCACTTTGGTCACAGGCAGCTGTGCCATCGAGCGTGTCACATAGCGCTCAGATATCAGTGGGCCGCACACAATCCACAAGTGTCCAGTGTCCAAAAGTGTACGCAGAGATTCAAAATCTCCATTATCGTCTCGTCACTTTGGTCACAGGCAGCTGTGCCATCGAGCGTGTCACATAGCGCTCAGATATCAGTGGGCCGCACACAATCCACAAGTTTCCACTGTCCACAAGTGTACGCAGAGATTCAAAATCTCCATTATCCTCTCGTCACTTTGGTCACAGGCAGCTGTGCCATCGAGCGTGTCACATAGCGCTCAGATATCAGTGGGCCGCACACAATCCACAAGTGTCCAGTGTCCAAAAGTGTACGCAGAGATTCAAAATCTCCATTATCCTCTCGTCACTTTGGTCACAGGCAGCTGTGCCATCGAGCGTGTCACATAGCGCTCAGATATCAGTGGGCCGCACACAATCCACAAGTGTCCAGTGTCCAAAAGTGTACGCAGAGATTCAAAATCTCCATTATCCTCTCGTCACTTTGGTCACAGGCAGCTGTGCCATCGAGCGTGTCACATAGCGCTCAGATATCAGTGGGCCGCACACAATCCACAAGTGTCCAGTGTCCAAAAGTGTACGCAGAGATTCAAAATCTCCATTATCCTCTCGTCACTTTGGTCACAGGCAGCTGTGCCATCGAGCGTGTCACATAGCGCTCAGATATCAGTGGGCCGCACACAATCCACTAGTGTCCACTGTCCACAAGTGTACGCAGAGATTCAAAATCTCCATTATCCTCTCGTCACTTTGGTCACAGGCAGCTGTGCCATCGAGCGTGTCACATAGCGCTCAGATATCAGTGGGCCGCACACAATCCACAAGTGTCCAGTGTCCAAAAGTGTACGCAGAGATTCAAAATCTCCATTATCCTCTCGTCACTTTGGTCACAGGCAGCTGTGCCATCGAGCGTGTCACATAGCGCTCAGATATCAGTGGGCCACACACAATCCACAAGTGTCCAGTGTCCACAAGTGTGTGCAGAAATTCTAAAACTCCCCTGTCCTATAGACACCTTGTACCTTGTTTTACATTACTATATAGTTTGTTGGATTTTGTCTACATTTCTACCAAAAATGAGGAAGGCTGTTGGAAGAGGCCGTGGAATTGGGCGGGGGTTGGCAGCTGGTAATGATGGTGTTGGTGGTGGATCTGATGGTAGTGGCAAGAGCAAAATAGGACCGAATGCAGGAGGTGCTGACCCTGCGTCATCGTCTGGCTACATAAGGCCTCGAACGCTTAGTTTTCTAGGAGTTGGCAAACCGCTTTTAAAGGCAGAGCATCAGGAAAAAGTTTTGTCTTACATTGCTGACTCAGCCTCCAGCTCTATCGCCTCCTCTTCTTCAGTTGTAAAAAGTAAAAGCACTGAGTCGTCATTGGAGGCTCATGTTCATGAACCACACCTTTCCTTGTGTCCTTCACCCCAACCAAGATTGAAGGATGACGCAGGCCATACTACTGATTACTCCATGGAGCTGTTTTCACATACCATGCCTGGATTATCAAGTGAAATGGTGAATTACCCAGGCCAAGATGAATCTGACATGGAGTGCACTGATGCACAGCCGCTGATGTATGATTCTGCTGGTACATTCACTCAGAGCACTACATTGTCCTCGCAGTGTACAGAGCCAGATTTTGACCCTGATGAGACTCAGGTGCCCCTTCCCGCACACTATACCACCATACACGGTGACACAGAGAAAGGTGCACATGACATAGAAGAGGAGGTGATGGATGACCCAGTTGTTGACCCAGATTGGCATCCATTGGGGGAAGAGGGTGCTGCTTCCAATAGCTCAGATGAGGAGCATCCACAGCAGACATCGACATCGCAACAGCTGTTATCTGGCAGGCCCGGAGCACTCCAAAGACAGGTTCCAAACATCAAAAGAGTTGCTGGACAGCTTGTCCAGAGGGTCAAAAGATCACAGCGTGCTAGGCCTCAAAATGTCTGCCAAAGTAGGAAGAGTGCAGTGTGCCAGTTTTTTGAACAAAATCCTCATGATCAGGCCAAGGTTATCTGTAAGAAGTGCGCAAAGACCTTTAGCCGAGGGAAAAATCTGAAAAATTTGAATACCAGTTGCATGCTTAGACATTTAACCAGCATGCACTTGCAAGCGAGGACACAACACCAAACTTCAAGTGCCACATGTGCAACTGATCACAACGAAGGTAGTCAGCAACGCTACATTGTTTCCCCCACTGTAAGCCCACCGGTTAGCACAGCAGCAAATGATGAGGTGTCGTTGCAAGGCCACAGCAGTCAGGGAATCCCACTGTTATATCAACGAAAGACTGATTCTAGGCCATCAGAAAGAACACCAACTCCATCACCATCATCAACCCTCTCTCAGTCCGCCCTGTCCACCGCTACTTCCACCATATGCAGCTCTCAAGTCCAGCTCACCCTCCCAGACACTATGAGTAGGTCAAGAAAGTACTCAGTCTCTCATCCGCGTACACTGGGTTTGAACGCCCACATTGCCAAACTAATCTCGTTTGAGATGATGCCCTTTCGGTTGGTGGAAAGCACAGCTTTCCGCGAACTCATGGCCTATGCAGTACCACGCTATGACCTACCCAGTCGCCACTTCTTCTCTCGCAAAGCCATCCCAGCCCTCCACCATCATGTGAAAGACCGCATTGTCCATGCACTCAAGCAGTCAGTGAGCGGAAAGGTGCACCTCACAACTGATGCATGGTCCAGTCGGCATGGCCAGGGCCGTTACGTGTCCATCACTGCGCACTGGGTTAATGTGGTGGATGCAGGGTCCACAGGGGACAGCGGTGGTGGGACAGTGCTGCCTAGCCCACGGTATAGGAAACAGTTGGCTGTAGGCGTTCGACCCTCCTCCTCCTCCTCCAGAAGCGACAGCTCGTCCACAGAGCGCAGTCGTACGAGCACTCCATCTGCAGCTGCCACTGTTGCACACGATGTGTCCCCCTATCGAGCAGCTAGTGGAAAGCGTCAGCAGGCTGTGTTGCAGATGATGTGTTTGGGCGACAGACACACCGCCGAGGTGCTGGCCGAGTACTTGAAGCGACAAACTGAGTCATGGCTGGGCAGTGTACATCTTGAGGCAGGCAAGGTAGTTAGTGATAATGGCCGTAATTTTGTGGCAGCCATAGCCCTTTCAAAACTCAGCCACATACCTTGCTTGGCTCACACCTTGAACCTGGTGGTGCAGTGCTTCCTCAAAAATTATCCGGAGTTAACAGCCCTGCTCCAGAAGGTGCGAAGACTGTGCGCGCACATCCGCCGGTCACCTGTACACTCCGTTCGTATTCAGAAGCTGCAGCGATTGCTCCACCTTCCCAACCACCGCCTCATTATCGACATTGCAACAAGGTGGAACTCCACCCTGCACATGGTGGAGCGGCTGTGCGAGCAGAGGCAGGCCATAATGCATTTGTGGGAGGATACACGGCCAGGCACTTTGAGAGCAGACATGGAGTTGACAGGCGTGCAGTGGTCGAAGCTGAAAGACCTTTGTAAAGTCCTTCAGTGTTTTGAGGAATGCACACGGCTGGTAAGCGCAGACGACGCCATCCTAAGCATGAGCATCCCACTTATGCGTCTGCTCATGCAAACTTTGATGCACCTTAAGGAGCAGGCGTCTGCAGCCAATGTTGATGAGGAGGAAGAGGAGGAGGGAATCCTTGATGACATTCAGCCATTGTCTGCTCAGGGACCTCTCCTGGACGAGGTGGAGGAAGAAGAGGAGGAGGAGGAGGAGGATGATGGGGATGATTACTTAGGGGAGGAGGATGCATCTCGTGGGGCAAGTGAAAATGTTGGCGTGGCAAGGTCTGGTACAGGGTTTGTGCGTGACTGGAGGGATGTGGATTTGCCAGAAAGTGCTCCTCCACCCAGCACTCGCAGTGCATCATTGACACCGGGAACATTGGCCCACATGTCAGATTATGCCTTGCGGATCCTAAAAAGGGACCCCCGCATTGCCAAAATGATGAACGATGACGACTACTGGTTGGCCAGCATCCTGGATCCACGCTATAAAGGCAAATTACAAAACATCATGCCACAGGAGAACCTTGACCTAATATTGGCTAATAAACAAGCAACTCTGGTAAATCGGTTGCTTGAGGCATTCCCAGCACACAGCAGCGGTGATGGTTCTCACACGAGCCGTACGGGCCGGGGGCAGCTTGGCAGAGGTGTTCATGGTTCACACAGCAGAAGTGGCGTTGGAGACAGGGGTTTCATGACAATGTTGTGGACTGATTTTTCAAATACCGCTCACACAACTGGTAATACTGCATCGATGGAAAGTGACAGGAGACAGCAGTTGTCAACTATGGTTACAAACTACTTTTCCTCCCATATCGATGTTCTCCCACACAGGTCATTCCCCTTTGACTATTGGGCCGCTAAACTGGACACCCGGCCTGAATTGGCCCAATATGCCTTACAGGAGCACGCTTGCCCAGCTGCAAGTGTGCTATCGGAAAGAGTGTTCAGTGCAGCTGGATCTATCCTGACAGAAAAAAGGACCCGTCTGTCAACCCAAAATGTGGATGATCTAACCTTCATTAAAATGAACCACGCATGGGTTTCCAAGGATTTTGTCCCACCTTCCCCTGATGACACACAGGGTGACAGAAAAATGGCTTGCTTTGGTCCACCTCTTCCTGGTACTTCACCTATTTCGCCTTTTGCATCAGTTGAATGTCCAACATCAACATATGCCACTTTCTAAAACTCCCTAACTGTGCTGCCTCCCCCCCCATGGCCGGGGTCACCACCTAGCGCACGACACCGTGCGAGTGCCGTTGCCCTGGACAGGTGGGTAGGCCGACTCTTGGGCGCGGGCACTGGCACAGGGTCCCTCATAGTGCAATCAAGTGTCTCTTACGGTGGTGGTGCACACCCGCCGTCAGACACACCGCTGTACTATGAGGGGCCCAGTGCCAGTACCGACGCCCACGAGTGGGTCCCCCTTGCTTGGCCAGGGCCCCAGCATTTGCAATCTTTACCTCTCCCTGCTCCTCTGCTGTGTAATGTGGGCCGTCAAATCCATACTGTGCCTGACACCGTCTGAGCCTGCCTCCTGAGACATATATTTTGAATGTGTACGCTATCCATACATGTTATCCGGGGATACGGTACCCCTTCTAACCTTTGTGCAATGACGTGCAATCCATACTGGGCCTAACACCGTCTGAGCCTGCCTCATGCTGTATAGACATATATTTTGAATGTGTACGCTATCCATACATGTTATCTGGGGATACGGTACCTCTTCTAACCTTTGTGAAATGACGTGCAATCCATACTGGGCCTAACACCGTCTGAGCCTGCCTCATGCTGTATAGACATATATTTTGAATGTGTACGCTATCCATACATGTTATCCGGGGATACGGTACCCCTTCTAACCTTTGTGCAATCACGTGCAATCCATACTGGGCCTAACACCGTCTGAGCCTGCCTCATGCTGTATAGACATATATTTTGAATGTGTACGCTATCCATACATGTTATCCGGGGATACGGTACCCCTTCTAACCTTTGTGCAATGACGTGTAATCCATACTGGGCCTAACACCGTCTGAGCCTGCCTCATGCTGTATAGACATATATTTTGAATGTGTACGCTATCCATACATGTTATCCGGGGATACGGTACCCCTTCTAACCTTTGTGCAATCACGTGCAATCCATACTGGGCCTAACACCGTCTGAGCCTGCCTCATGCTTTATAGACATATATTTTCAATGTGTACGCTATCCATACATGTTATCCGGGGATACGGTACCCCTTCTAACCTTTGTGCAATGACGTGCAATCCATACTGGGCCTAACACCGTCTGAGCCTGCCTCATGCTGTATAGACATATATTTTGAATGTGTACGCTATCCATACATGTTATCCGGGGATACGGTACCCCTTCTAACCTTTGTGCAATGACGTGCAATCCATTCTGGGCCTAACACCGTCTGAGCCTGCCTCATGCTGTATAGACATATATTTTGAATGTGTACGCTATCCATACATGTTATCCGGGGATACGGTACCCCTTCTAACCTTTGTGCAATCACGTGCAATCCATACTGGGCCTAACACCGTCTGAGCCTGCCTCATGCTGTATAGACATATATTTTGAATGTGTACGCTATCCATACATGTTATCCGGGGATACGGTACCCCTTCTAACCTTTGTGCAATGACGTGCAATCCATACTGGGCCTAACACCGTCTGAGCCTGCCTCATGCTGTATAGACATATATTTTGAATGTGTACGCTATCCATACATGTTATCCGGGGATACGGTACCCCTTCTAACCTTTGTGCAATGACGTGCAATCCATACTGGGCCTAACACCGTCTGAGCCTGCCTCATGCTGTATAGACATATATTTTGAATGTGTACGCTATCCATACATGTTATCCGGGGATACGGTACCCCTTCTAACCTTTGTGCAATCACGTGCAATCCATACTGGGCCTAACACCGTCTGAGCCTGCCTCATGCTGTATAGACATATATTTTGAATGTGTACGCTATCCATACATGTTATCCGGGGATACGGTACCCCTTCTAACCTTTGTGCAATCACGTGCAATCCATACTGGGCCTAACACCGTCTGAGCCTGCCTCATGCTTTATAGACATATATTTTCAATGTGTACGCTATCCATACATGTTATCCGGGGATACGGTACCCCTTCTAACCTTTGTGCAATGACGTGCAATCCATACTGGGCCTAACACCGTCTGAGCCTGCCTCATGCTGTATAGACATATATTTTGAATGTGTACGCTATCCATACATGTTATCCGGGGATACGGTACCCCTTCTAACCTTTGTGCAATGACGTGCAATCCATTCTGGGCCTAACACCGTCTGAGCCTGCCTCATGCTGTATAGACATATATTTTGAATGTGTACGCTATCCATACATGTTATCCGGGGATACGGTACCCCTTCTAACCTTTGTGCAATCACGTGCAATCCATACTGGGCCTAACACCGTCTGAGCCTGCCTCATGCTGTATAGACATATATTTTGAATGTGTACGCTATCCATACATGTTATCCGGGGATACGGTACCCCTTCTAACCTTTGTGCAATGACGTGCAATCCATTCTGGGCCTAACACCGTCTGAGCCTGCCTCATGCTGTATAGACATATATTTTGAATGTGTACGCTATCCATACATGTTATCCGGGGATACGGTACCCCTTCTAACCTTTGTGCAATCACGTGCAATCCATACTGGGCCTAACACCGTCTGAGCCTGCCTCATGCTGTATAGACATATATTTTGAATGTGTACGCTATCCATACATGTTATCCGGGGATACGGTACCCCTTCTAACCTTTGTGCAATCACGTGCAATCCATACTGGGCCTAACACCGTCTGAGCCTGCCTCATGCTGTATAGACATATATTTTGAATGTGTACGCTATCCATACATGTTATCCGGGGATACGGTACCCCTTCTAACCTTTGTGCAATGACGTGCAATCCATACTGGGCCTAACACCGTCTGAGCCTGCCTCATGCTGTATAGACATATATTTTGAATGTGTACGCTATCCATACATGTTATCCGGGGATACGGTACCCCTTCTAACCTTTGTGCAATCACGTGCAATCCATACTGGGCCTAACACCGTCTGAGCCTGCCTCATGCTGTATAGACATATATTTTGAATGTGTACGCTATCCATACATGTTATCCGGGGATACGGTACCCCTTCTAACCTTTGTGCAATGACGTGCAATCCATACTGGGCCTAACACCGTCTGAGCCTGCCTCATGCTGTATAGACATATATTTTGAATGTGTACGCTATCCATACATGTTATCCGGGGATACGGTACCCCTTCTAACCTTTGTGCAATCACGTGCAATCCATACTGGGCCTAACACCGTCTGAGCCTGCCTCATGCTGTATAGACATATATTTTGAATGTGTACGCTATCCATACATGTTATCCAGGGATACGGTACCCTTTCTAACCTTTGTGCAATCACGTGCAATCCATACTGGGCGTGAGAACGGCTGGCGAGCTGTTAAGCAACCTACAGCACCTGTCCAGACAAGTACAGGGATTCCCTAGCGAGTAGACTTATTTGATTGTTTTCTATTTTGGGACAGCAATTTTTGGGGAGCACTATACTCTGGAGAATGATAGATGGGGCCCACCATACACTGGAACATTCCAAAGGTGGACATCAGACACTGGAGCAGCATTTACAGGGCCCATTATACACTAGAGCAGTAGAAATGGGGCCCATTATGTTTGAAGCATTATTTGGGCCCATAAGACAGTGGAGCTTCATCCATGGGGACCAACATATACTGTAGCATTATGTGGAGCTCATCATATACTGTTTCAAACATTATATGGGACCAATGATTTTGTATGGAGAAATAGATGGGCCTCGTCATGAGATGTAAAAAGTGAGGTATTTTTCATTGTACTATACCGCTATTTCTCTGCCGTATCGGAGCATGATGAGTTGTGGTATGTGTTAAAGGGGCGCTCTTTCACCCAGGGCACATGAAAACCTGCAGCCAGCCCTCCCCCACCACAAATTTAGCCAAATAACCCCCATTTTTCAGTGCGTAACTTGTATTATGAAGTTAATTAAGGTTGACAAGCTTAAGTAAGAAGAATTGATGCTTTTGGCATTCAAATGGGCACTGTAGGTGTGTTTCCTGTCCTCCTCTCACTGCCGACTTTTATTCCCCATTGACTTACATTGGGTTTCGTGTTTCGGGACGACCCCGACTTTTCCCTATAATCGGACGATCTTGCTCGACCCGACTTTTGGAAAAGTCGGGTTTCACGAAACGAAACGCGACCCTAAAAAAGCAAAAGTCGCTCAACTCTACTCACCACACACCTAGATAAGTTCCGTGGGGGGGTCTAGTGTCCAAAATCGGGTCACTTGTGGGGAGTTTCAATAGTTTAGGTACATCAGGGGCTCTCCAAACGCACATGACACCCGCAGACCATTCCATCAAAGTCTGCATTCCAAAATGGCACTGCTTCCCTTCCGAGCCCCGACGTGTGTCCATACAGTAGTTTTCTCCCACATATGGGGTGTCAGCGTACTCATGACAAATTGGACAACAACTTTTGCGGTCCAATTTCTCCTGTTACCCTTGGGAAAATGAAAAAATTGGGGACTAATTGATCATGTTTGTGGAAAAAATACGATTTTTTTATTTTCATGCCCGGGCATTATAAACTTCTGTGAAGCCCTTGGGGGTTCAAAGTGCTCACCATACATCTAGATGAGTTCCTTAGGGGTTCTCGTTTCCAAAATGGGGTCATTTGTGGGTGTTTCCACTGTTTAGGTACATTAGGGGCTCTCCAAAGGCAACATGACGCCTGCAGACCATTCCATCAAATTCTGCATTCCAAAACGTCACTACTTCCATTCCGAGCCCTGACGTGTGTCCATACAGTAGTTTTCTCCCACATATGGGGTGTCAGCGTACTCAGGACAAATTGGACAACAACTTTTGGGGTTCAATTTCTCCTGTTACCCTTGGGAAAATAAAAAAATAGGGGAATAATTGATCATGTTTGTGGAAAAAATACGATTTTTTTATTTTCATGCCCTGGCATTATAAATTTCTGTGAAGCCCTCGGGGGATCAAAGTGCTCACCTCACATCTAGATAAGTTCCTTAGGGGGTCTAATTTTCAAAATGGGGTCATTTGTGGGGGGTTTCCACTGTTTAGGTACATTAGGGGCTCTCCAAAGGCAACATGACACCCGCAGACCATTCCATCAATGTCTGCATTCCAAAACGTCACTACTTCCCTTCCGATTCCTGACGTGTGTCCATACAGTAGTTTTCTCCCACATATGGGGTGTCAGCTTACTCAGGACAAATTGGACAACAACTTTTGGGGTTGAATTTCTCCTGTTACCCTTGGGAAAATAAAAAAATTGGGGAATAATTGATCATGTTTGTGGAAAAAATACGATTTTTTTATTTTCATGCCCTGGCATTATAAACTTCTGTGAAGCCCTTGGGGGTTCAAAGTGCTCACCTCACATCTAGATAAGTTCCTTAGGTGGTCTAGTTTTCAAAATGGGGTCATTTGTGGGGGGTTTCCACTGTTTAGGTACATTAGGGGCTCTCCAAAGGCAACATGACACCCGCAGACCATTCCATCAAAGTCTGCATTCCAAAACGTCACTACTTCCCTTCCGAGCCCTGACGTGTGTCCATACAGTAGTTTTCTCCCACATATGGGGTGTCAGCTTACTCAGGACAAATTGGACAACAACTTTTGGGGTTGAATTTCTCCTGTTACCCTTGGGAAAATAAAAAAATTGGGGAATAATTGATCATGTTTGTGGAAAAAATATGATTTTTTTATTTTCATGCCCTGGCATTATAAACTTCTGTGAAGCCCTTGGGGGTTCAAAGTGCTCACCTCACATCTAGATAAGTTCCTTAGGGGGTCTAGTTTTCAAAATGGGGTCATTTGTGGGGGGTTTCCACTGTTTAGGTACATTAGGGGCTCTCCAAAGGCAACTTGACACCCGCTGACCATTCCATCAATGTCTGCATTCCAAAACGTCACTACTTCCCTTCCGATCCCCGACGTGTGCCCATACAGTAGTTTTCTCCCACATATGGGGTATCAGCATACTCAGGACAAATTGGACAACAACTTTTGGGGTCCAATTTCTCCTGTTACCCTTGGGAAAATAAAAAAAATGGTGACTAAAAGATCATGTTTGTGGAAAATATACGAATTTTTTATTTTCACGCCCGGGCGTTATAAACTTCTGTGAAGCACTGGGGGGTTCAAAGTGCTCACCACACATCTAGATAAGTTCCTTGGGGGGTCTAGTTTACAAAATGGTGTCATTTGTGGGGGGTTTCCACTGTTTAGGTACATCAGGGGTTTTCCAATCGCGACATGGTGTCCGATCTCAATTCCAGCCAAAAACGTCAAATGGCGCTGCTTCCCTTCCAAGCTCTGCCATGCGCCCAAATAGTGGTTTACCCCCACATGTGGGGTATCAGCGTACTCAGGACAAATTGCACAACAACTTTTGGGGTTGAATTTCTCCTGTTACCCTTGGGAAAATAAAAAAATTGGGGAATAATTGATCATGTTTGTGGAAAAAATATGATTTTTTTATTTTCATGCCCTGGCATTATAAACTTCTGTGAAGCCCTTGGGGGTTCAAAGTGCTCACCTCACATCTAGATAAGTTCCTTAGGGGGTCTAGTTTTCAAAATGGGGTCATTTGTGGGGGGTTTCCACTGTTTAGGTACATTAGGGGCTCTCCAAAGGCAACATGACACCCGCTGACCATTCCATCAATGTCTGCATTCCAAAACGTCACTACTTCCCTTCCGATCCCCGACGTGTGCCCATACAGTAGTTTTCTCCCACATATGGGGTATCAGCATACTCAGGACAAATTGGACAACAACTTTTGGGGTCCAATTTCTCCTGTTACCCTTGGGAAAATAAAAAAAATGGTGACTAAAAGATCATGTTTGTGGAAAATATACGAATTTTTTATTTTCACGCCCGGGCGTTATAAACTTCTGTGAAGCACTGGGGGGTTCAAAGTGCTCACCACACATCTAGATAAGTTCCTTGGGGGGTCTAGTTTACAAAATGGTGTCATTTGTGGGGGGTTTCCACTGTTTAGGTACATCAGGGGTTTTCCAATCGCGACATGGTGTCCGATCTCAATTCCAGCCAAAAACGTCAAATGGCGCTGCTTCCCTTCCAAGCTCTGCCATGCGCCCAAATAGTGGTTTACCCCCACATGTGGGGTATCAGCGTACTCAGGACAAATTGCACAATAACTTTTAGGGTGCTGTTACCCTTGGAAAAATAAGAATTGAGGGTGAAAAGTTCATTTTTGTTGCAAAAATATGATTTTTTAATTGTACAGCTTTATGTTATAAACTTCTGTGAAGCCCTTGGGGGTTCAAAGTTCTCACCACACATCTAGATAAGTTCCTTAGGGGGTCTAGTTTCCAAAATGGTGTCATTTGTGGGGGGTTTCCACTGTTTTGGTACATTAGGGGTTTTCCAATCGCGACATGATGTCCGATCTCAATTCCAGCCAAAAACGTCAAATGGCACTGCTTCCCTTCCGAGCTCTGCCATGCGCCCAAATAGTGGTTTACCCCCACATGTGGGGTATCAGCATACTCAGGACAAATTGCACAATAACTTTTAGGGTCCTGTTACCCTTGGGAAAATAAAAATTGGGGTGAAAAGATCATTTTTGTGGAAAAAATATGATTTTTTAATTGTACCGCTGTACGTTATAAACTTCTGTAAAACCCTTGGGGGCACAAAGTGCTCACCACACATCTAGATAAGTTCCTTAGGGGTTCTCGTTTCCAAATTGGGGTCATTTGTGGGTGTTTCCACTGTTTAGGTACATTAGGGGCTCTCCAAAGGCAACATGACACCCGCAGACCATTCCATCAAAGTCTGCATTCCAAAACGTCACTACTTCCCTTCCGAGCCCTGACGTGTGTCCATACAGTAGTTTTCTCCCACATATGGGGTGTCAGCGTACTCAGGACAAATTGGACAACAACTTTTGGGGTTCAATTTCTCCTGTTACCCTTGGGAAAATAAAAAAATAGGGGAATAATTGATCATGTTTGTGGAAAAAATACGATTTTTTTATTTTCATGCCCTGGCATTATAAACTTCTGTGAAGCCCTCGGGGGTTCAAAGTGCTCACCTCACATCTAGATAAGTTCCTTAGGGGGTCTAGTTTTCAAAATGGGGTCATTTGTGGGGGGTTTCCACTGTTTAGGTACATTAGGGGCTCTCCAAAGGCAACATGACACCCGCAGACCATTCCATCAATGTCTGCATTCCAAAACGTCACTACTTCCCTTCCGAGCCCTGACGTGTGTCCATACAGTAGTTTTCTCCCACATATGGGGTGTCAGCTTACTCAGGACAAATTGGACAACAACTTTTGGGGTTGAATTTCTCCTGTTACCCTTGGGAAAATAAAAAAATTGGGGAATAATTGATCATGTTTGTGGAAAAAATACGATTTTTTTATTTTCATGCCCTGGCATTATAAACTTCTGTGAAGCCCTTGGGGGTTCAAAGTGCTCACCTCACATCTAAATAAGTTCCTTAGGGGGTCTAGTTTTCAAAATGGGGTCATTTGTGGGGGGTTTCCACTGTTTAGGTACATTAGGGGCTCTCCAAAGGCAACATGACACCCGCAGACCATTCCATCAAAGTTTGCATTCCAAAACGTCACTACTTCCCTTCCGAGCCCTGACGTGTGTCCATACAGTAGTTTTCTCCCACATATGGGGTGTCAGCTTACTCAGGACAAATTGGACAACAACTTTTGGGGTTGAATTTCTCCTGTTACCCTTGGGAAAATAAAAAAAATGGTGACTAAAAGATCATGTTTGTGGAAAAAATACGAATTTTTTATTTTCACGCCCGGGTGTTATAAACTTCTGTGAAGCACTGGGGGGTTCAAAGTGCTCACCACACATCTAGATAAGTTCCTTGGGGGGTCTAGTTTACAAAATGGTGTCATTTGTGGGGGTTTCCACTGTTTAGGTACATCAGGGGTTTTCCAATCGCGACATGGTGTCCGATCTCAATTCCAGCCAAAAACGTCAAATGGCGCTGCTTCCCTTCCGAGCTCTGCCATGCGCCCAAATAGTGGTTTACCCCCACATGTGGGGTATCAGCGTACTCAGGACAAATTGCACAATAACTTTTAGGGTGCTGTTACCCTTGGAAAAATAAGAATTGAGGGTGAAAAGATCATTTTTGTGGAAAAAATATGATTTTTTAATTGTACGGCTTTATGTTATAAACTTCTGTGAAGCCCTTTGGGGTTCAAAGTTCTCACCACACATCTGGATAAGTTCCTTAGGGGGTCTAGTTTCCAAAATGGTGTCATTTGTGGGGGGTTTCCACTGTTTTGGTACATTAGGGGTTTTCCAATCGCGACATGATGTCCGATCTCAATTCCAGCCAAAAACGTCAAATGGCGCTGCTTCCCTTCCGAGCTCTGCCATGCGCCCAAATAGTGGTTTACCCCCACATGTGGGGTATCAGCATACTCAGGACAAATTGCACAATAACTTTTAGGGTCCTCTTACCCTTGGGAAAATAAAAATTGGAGTGAAAAGATCATTTTTGTGGAAAAAATATGATTTTTTAATTGTACCGCTGTACGTTATAAACTTCTGTAAAGCCCTTGTGGGTTCAAAGTTCTCACCACATATCTAGATAAGTTCCTTGGGGGGTCTAGTTTCCAAAATGGGGTCACTTGTAGGGGGTTTCCACTGTTTAGGTACATCAGGGACTCTCCAAACGTGACATGGCGTCCGATCTGAATTCCAGCCAATTTTGCTTTGAAAAAGTCAAACGGCGCTCCTTCCATTCTGAGCTCTGCCATGCGCCAAAACAGTCGTTCCCCCCCACAAATCAGGTATCAGCGTACTCAGGACAAATTGCACAATAACTTTTGCAGTCCAATTTCTCCTGTTACCCTTGGTAAAATAAAAAAAATTGAACCTGAAGTATTTTTTTTGTGAAAAAAAGTTAGATGTTCATTTTTTGTAATATTCACAAAAATTCCTGTGACGAACCTAAAGGGTTAATAAACTTCTTGAATGTGGTTTTGAGCACCTTAAGGGGTGCAGGTTTTAGAATGGTGTCACTTTTGGGTATTTTCTATCATATAGACCCCTCAAAGTGGCTTCAAATGTGATGTGGTCCTAAAAATAAAATGGTCTTGTAAAAATGAGAAATTGCTGGTCAACTTTTAACCCTTATAACTTCCTAACAAAAAAAAATTTTGGTTCCAAAATTGTGCTGATGTAAAGTAAACATGTGGGAAATGTTAGTTATCAAGTTTTTTGTGTACCGTATCTCTGTGATTTAAGGGCATAAAAATTCAAAGTTGGAAAATTGCGAAATGTTCAAAATTTTTGCCAAATTTCCGTTTTTTTCACAAATAAACGTAAGTTATTTGAATGAAATTTTACCACTAACATGAAGTACAATATGTCAGAATCACCGGGATCCATAGAAGCGTTCCAGAGTTATGACCTCATAACGGTACAGTGGTCAGAATTGTAAAAATTGGCCCGGTCATGAACGTGCAAACCACCCTTGGGGGTGAAGGGGTTAAACCTCAGTGCCGTTAAAAAGCCGCGTTGTGGTTTAAGTACCCTTAACTGCTGCCATTAAAAGCCATATAAGCTAAGGGGTTAAATGTATTCTCCCCTGCTCACGCCGATCGCTGGAAGAGCAGGTGAGATTGACGAGAGCCGTGTTCAGCACCCAGCGCCGGGGAACAGCACTTTTACTGTACTGCAATGCTTCTTCCCTGTTGCCAGTCCATGTGGTACAGATGCGGCATGCCACATGTGTGCCGCAAGTATTACACACACGAACACTGACATCTCCTGTACCAGAAATATCAGGATGTGTGAAAGAGGCCTTATAGCAGGTTTTTAAGTTTGGCAGCTGTCACACGCTAAAAGATGCCTTTTATTGCAAAAAATAGTTTTTGCATCACATTTTGAGAGCTATAATTTTTCCATATTTTGTCCCACAGAGTCATGTGAGGTCTTGTTTTTTGCGGGACGAGCTGACATTTTTATTGGTATAATTTTCGGGCACATTACATTTTTTGATTGCTTTCTATTCTGATTTTTGAGAGACAGAATGAGTAAACACCAGCAATTCATGAACTTCTTTTTGGGGCGTTTACACCGTTCCACGTGTGGCAAAATTGATAAGGTAGTTTTATTCTTTGGGTTAGTACGATTACAGTGATACCTCATTTATATTTTTTTTATGTTTTGGTGCTTTTATATAATCAAAACTATTTTATAGAAAAAATAATTGTTTTTGCATCACTTTATTCTGAGAGCTATAACTTTTTTATTTTTTCGCTGATAATGCTGTGTGGTGGCTGATTTTTTTCAGAACAAGATGTCGTTTTCAGCGGTACCATGTTTATTTATATCCGTGTTTTTGATCGCGTGTTATTCTACTTTTTGTTCGGCGGTATGATGATAAAGCATTTTTTTTGCCTTTTCTATGGTGTTCAATAAAGGGGTTAACTAGTGGGACAGTTTTATAGGTCGGGTTGTTACAGACGTGGGGATACCAAATATGTGTACTTTTATTGTTTAGATATTTTTATTTAAGGATTGATTTAATAATAATATAAATATTGATTTTAGTATTATTATTATTTTTTAAAATATTTTTACAATTATTTAAAAAAAATTTTTTTACTTCATTCTAATTTTTACACTTAGTCCCACTATGGGAAACTCATTTTTTGCAGGTTGATTGCTTCTATAACATGCAAATGAAGCATCATCTGCATGCTACAGAAGCTGTCAGTGCTGCATTCTGTGTACACTAATCTTAGAGACTTCCTGACATGCATTTCGCAAGACAGGAAGTTTCTCAGCTCTGGTAACCCGGATGTTGTCATGACGACATCGGATTACCATGGGAGCGATCAGGTCCCTGCGTTATGCTATGTGGTCTCCGATCCAAAGGTAGAGGGGCTGTCAGCCCTCTGCCTGCTCCCAGAATGCTGCGATTGTGATCAATCGCAATATTCCAGGGGTTAAAGTGCCGGGAGAGGTCTGTGACAGCTCCTGGCAATTAATGCCGGGTGTCAGCTATGAGAAGCAACTGACACCCAGCTGCAATCAGGGGGTGCATGGCCAATCGCTATGATGTACTATCCCATCTGTGGTCAAATTGACCCAGGCCACAATTCTATATTGTGCTGTGTTTTTGTTTTTGTTTCTCTTGTTAATATACTCATTTGCATCAACTTTGGTCTCAGTTTTGTATTATCCCACGCAATCAAATTCCGTAGTACCCAAATAATTGTTACAAGATACTCAGGCCAATTAAGGAATCTACTGGGATAATGTCGACTGAGTTGTTCGACTCAGTTGTTCTCTATGATCCACTCTTTACAGGAGGATATAGAGGCTCTGCAAAACAAGGTTGCTAACTGGGAGGCCCATTTTGGACAAGCACTTCAGGATTTAAGTAATCAGATAACAGCACAAGTGCCTTCACCGCCGGGGCAGCCACTGTTAACTAGTCCTCCCAAGTTACCACCATTTAGGCTCAGTGGAGACCGATACAAATTTTGTGGGTTTGTAAATCAATGCATTTTGTATTTTGATGTGAATGATGCCTACTTCCTTACTGATCGATCCAAGTTTTATGTATAATCATATTACTTATTTCCCGAGCTCTCGCGTGGGCAGTTGAGACCACTGTGTTATCATTATGTCAGGGTAAGCGTTTTGTCAATGACTACGCTACTGAGTTTAGATAGATGGCTGGCGGTGGATACGATTTGGGACTGTTATGCCCAATTACCCATTTTTAAGAGGGGATTGTCTAGTGTAATAAGGTGCTCTGGTCAGATGAAACCAAAATCGAACTTTTTGGCAACAATGCCAAACGATATGTTTGGCGTAAAAGCAACACAGCTCATCGCCCTGAATACACCATCCCCACTGTCAAACATGGTGGTGGCAGCATCATGGTTTGGGCCCTCTTTTCTTCAGCAGGAACAGGGAAGATGGTTAAAATTGATGGGAAGATGGATGGAGCCAAATACAGGACTACTCTTGAAGATAACCTGTTGGAGTCTGCAAAATACCTGAGACTGGGATGGAGATTTGACTTCCAACAAGACAATGATCCCAAACATAAAGCAAAATTTATAATGGAATGGTCCACAAATCAATGTATCCAGGTGTTAGAATGGCCAAGTCAAAGTCCAGACCTGAAACCAATCGAGAATCTGTGAAAAGAGCTGAAAACTGCTGTTCACAATTGTTCTCGCAAGGCACTGTATCTTTGTTACCATCTATTATAATAAATTTTCATATATTTGTGAAAAGAAGACGGCAGACCAACTTCCTCCTCACAGACCTTATGAATGCACCATTGAACTGCTTTCGGGGGCAGCTATTTCATTCAAGAATGTCTACCCACTAGCAGCTCCGGAGCTGCAGGCTTTGAAGGAATATACATTGATGAGAATTTGGCTAAGGGCTTCCTTCATCCCTCCTCATCACCCGCTGGAGGACCCATCTTTTTCGAAAATAAGAAGGATTGAACTCTTAGACCTTGTATTGATTATCAGGAGCTCAATAAGGTATCCATCCGGAATCACTACCCTTTTCCGTTGATTCCTGAACTGCTGGAAAGTGTGCGACATGCTAAGATCTTCTCTATGTTGGATCTTCAAGGAGCATATAATTTGATTCGGATCCACTCTGGATATGAATGGAAGTCTGCATTTAGATGTCGGTATGAGCATTTCCGATATCTTGTGATGCCTTTTGGTCTCTGTAATACTCCGGCAACCTTCCAACACCTGGCTAATGATATTTTTAGAGATCTGTTAGATCATTTTGTCGTGATCTATCTGGATGATATTTTGATTTTTTTCTGTTTCATTGCAAGAGCATCAGGAGCATGATAAAACTGTCCTAAGACATCTGAAAAAGAATCATCTCTACATTAAGCCTGAGAAATGTGAGTTCCATTGCACAGAGATTCAATTTTTGGGGTATGCCATCTCACCACAGGGGCTTAACATGGAGGCAAGTAAGATCCAGACTATTCTTGATTTTGGTCTGCACCTAAAAATGTCATGGAGGTACAGTGTTTCATCAGATTCTCAAACGTTTATAGACGATTTATTCGTAATTTCTCTGAAATTGTTCCACCCATTAAACAGCTAACTAAGAAAGAAAATACTTTCTTGTGGTCCTCACCAGCTTAGGAAGCTTTTGATTGTCTTAAGTCCCGGTTTTCTTCTGCACCTGTACTGATTCACCCTAAACCAGTACATCCTTTCATCGTGGAAGTGGAACACTTCGGACTGTGCTCTGGGGGCCATCCTTTCACAAAGAACAGGAGAGAAAGGTCTGTTACATCCATGTGCTTTTTTTTCTCGTAGACTTTCTGCTGCAGAGAAGAACTATGATGTGGGAGATAAAGAGCTTCTAGCCATTATCGCTGCATTTAAGGAATGGAGGCACTATCTGCAGGGGGCAGCACAAAAAGTTATTGTGCTCATGGATCATCGCAATCTGGAATTTCTTAGATCTGCTAGATGTCTTTCTCCACCGCAGGCTCGTTGGAGTCTATTTTTGAACCAATTTAATTTTGTCATTTCGTACCACCCAGGTTCATGTAATGGGAAAGCGGATGCTTTGTCCGGAATCCATGCCACAGATTCCGTACCTGGGACCTTGTCTTAGACCGTCTTGTCTGATGCCAAATTTGTTGGAGTAATTCAGAATAAGGACTTATGGAAGACCATTAAGAAGGCCTGTGTCGCAGACCCATTTCTTGTTACCCTGACTGCTGATGTGAACTTATTTCTCAAAAATGGTATGTGGGTCCGAGATCAACGTTTATACATTCCGGAGGCTGTAAAGCTGCTGGTCCTCTAGTTTGTTCATGACTCCAAGTTGGCTGGTCATCGGGGAGTACAGAAGACACAGGAGTTCCTGAGCCATTTCTTTTGATGGACTACCTGTCTGAAAGATGTGAAGAGTTACGTTCTCTCTTGTAATGTTTGTGCCCATCCCCTCTCACCCTTGGGGGTCTATTTCTATGGACTTTATAGTAGAATTGCCCATCTCTGGGGGAAAGAATTTTATTCTGGTGGTAATAGATCGCCTTACTAAGGCTGCCCACTTCATCCCTTGTACTGGTCTCAGCCAAGGAGACAGTAGATTTGGTCATCCAGAATGTTTTCCGGCTGCATGGAGTTCCGGACAAAATCATCTCGGAACAGGGAGATCAGTTTACATCCAGGTTCTGGAAGGGATTCTGTTCTGTGCTTGGTGTTAATATTTGTCTGTCTTCTGCGTATCATCCTCAGGCTAATGGGCAGACTGAGAGGACGAATCAGACGCTGGAACAGTACCTTCGATGCTATATCAGCCATTCGCATGATGACTGGTTGGAGTTGCTTCCGCTAGCAGAATTTTGCTGCAACAACTCTCAGAGTTCATCTACTAAGGTAACACCCTTCTTTGCCAACATGGATTGTCATCCCAGTATTATTCCCAGATCCCCGATCGATGCACCGGTGCCTGCAGTTCATGAGAAATTGGCGACAATGAGACAGAATCTGGAAACCCTGAAGGAGTCTCTATCTACTGCACATATTTGTCCAAGCTATAGGTAAAACAAGAGCGCAATAGGGTCTTATCCGGGTGACTTATAGGGTTTAATAAAGAAATTTTTGCGAACATAAGACGCACTTTTTTCCCCCAAAATTTTGGGGGAAAGTGGGGGGTGCGTCTTATGGTCGCAATACACGGTACTAACCTGGTGGCTGGTGGCAGCGGGCGGGGCTCTGCGGTGAGGTGGTGGCAGCGGGCGGCGCTCTGCAGTGCGGTGGTGGCAGCGGGCTGTGCTCCGGTGCAGGGGTGGCGGCTCCGCCGGCATTTCTTCGTAGCCCGGAGGCCTCCGCACTTCCCTTGCTGGTCGCCGCCATGTTGCGGTGGCCTCCGGGAGCATGGACGCCGGAAAGATGGCCGCCGGTCCGGGGACGGCGCATGTATATGTCATCCCCTGAGGAAGAAGTATGGACTTCGAAACGCATTGGGAATAAAGAGATTAATTCATCTACATGATTGGAATCTGATAATTTGGCAGCGCACTTAAATCCAAAGATTTTTATTCCTAAGAGTTTTATCTACTGCACAGGAAAGATATAAAAGATCTGCCTATTAATTTTGGAGGCCTGCACCTATGTTCAAGGTAGGGGACTCGGTGTGGGTATCCACAAAACACTTGAGATTTAGTGTTCTATCACAGAAACTGGGACAAAAATTAATCGCTCTGTTCAAGATCTCTGGGATCGTGAGTTCCGTTGCCTGTTGTCTGAAGTTACCAAGGACCTTGAAGGTACATCCTGTGTTTCATCTCTCCCTATTAAAACCAGTGTCTCCAAATGCTTTTCAGGGTCGTATTACGCCTCCTCCTCAGCCTGTGCTAGTGGACAGACAAGAACAATTTGTTAAAAACACATGAGCCATGCACAAAAGTGAACAAGTCGGTAGGACAATGTTCACACCACCCAAAGACTGAAACACAGAAAAAATACAGTATAACAAACGTGTAAAAATACTCTGTTGTGAAAAATATATATAACAGTAAACAGCAAGTGCTGGTAAAAAGATGATAACAAAAACAGAGTATTTAGAACAATTTGTTGTAGAGAAGATTCTGGACTCTAGAATCCACAGGAATCAGCTAAAATACCTCATCAAGTGGCAAGGATATCCATCTGAGGAGAATTCTTGGGAGCCAATGAGTAATATCTGTGCTCCTCAAAATATTACTCTGTTCCATCAAAGATATCCTGAAAAACCTGTTCCTGGATCATACTGAGGTCGCTTCTGAGATGAGAGTAATGTAAGGATTCCAGACTTTCCTTTGTGCCTGTTCGTACTTTTCCAAGATGGAGTTTTGTATCTCTGTTTGTCATGGAACTTCCTGTCTGTTCTGATTATTTAAGTCCGGGCCATGTGTTCCTCTTTGCCTGAGTATTTTGTTGCTGTTGGCTCCTGAGCTCCTGCCTGACTACTGGTGGACTCCAGGCTGCTGCTCGTTACTCGGTGCTCTGCCTCTTCTTTTCCAAACAATTTTATTAACATTTTATAACAGAGCATACATAAATGCAATATCATGAGGCATTCATGACACATGAAACAAAAAAATAAAAAAACACAACCAGACTATAAATAATAATAATAAGAACTCATGGAAACCTTTCCAGCCAGAGAGACGATTTCTTTATAAAGGAAGGAAGACAGCCATTCAGCAACGCCAATTTTTGCTCATATGACTTATGTAAAGTCAGCTTTGCAATAATATCGAGTGAAGAGGGCACTCGAGTAGATTTCCAATAAAACGCAATTTCATTTTTAGAAACCAAAACCAGTGAAAAATCTGATTGATTTAAAATATGAGAAATAAGAGAGGAGATGTCGTCCCAAAAATGCCGAAGACGTGGACAAAACCAAAATAAATGGGAAAGGCTACCATGATGCCTGCAATCCCTCCAACAGAGAGGGGAGGTGGAAGGGTTGATAAAAGCTAGACGAGATGGCGAATAATACCATCTCAATATGATTTTAAAGTAGGACTCATGGAGAGCCATAGACATGGTAGCAGAATAGGTTAGAGATTTGGTCAGTTCCCAAACATCTGGGGTAACAGAAATTCAAAACCGATTCCCATTTTTTCATATATGGGGTTTTTATAAATGCAGAATCATTGTTGAACCACTGGTAGATATAACGAGTGGACCAAAAAATATTATGGCCTGAGTTGCATAAAATATTGATCGCTGGCTCCGATAGCGGAGGGCAGCGAGTCACCAGTGGAGTCAAAAATTCTTTCAACATAGTGAAGTGTAGAAAAGCAGAGGAGGGAACCCCAAACGTATTCTTAAGATGAGAAAAAGATACAAATTTATGACCATCAAATATGTCATTTAATTTAGAAATACCCCAGTCAGCCCAAGTAGAATGCAAATCGAATGAATAAACAGAGGCCAGAAAAGAGAGAGGAAGCCTCAACAGGAGTTGTATCCTAGAAAAACCACTCTTAAATTTAAAAAACTTCCTCCAAGCCACAATAGCAGCCATAAAAATTGGATGATTAGACTGAGATAAATGCTTAGATGTCAATAGATTCAAAATAAGAGAACAAGGAGGGGAATTTTTATTAAAATAAAATTCCAAGTCCGCCCATGAAGGTATATGGCCAGTTGACCACCAACATAGACTTTGCTTAATAAGATTAGAGTAATAATAAGCTGAGATGTTAGGCAGTCCCATACCTCCATGTAACTTATGTTTGTATAACTGATTCGAAGCAATACGGGCCTTTTTATTTCCCCAAATAAATAAATTAAGGCGTGTATGCAGACTAGTTAAATAAGAAGTGGAAACAAGCAAGGGAAGGGATCTGAAAACATAAAGGATTTTGGGAAGGAATATAGATTTGGCTACTAGACATTTTCCCCACCAGGATAATTTTTGGTCCGCGTAAAAATTAAGGCCTTTAGAAATGGAGGCAATTAGCGAATCTAGGTTAGTGGAAAGCAGAGATCCAAGGTTTCTAGAAAACCGCAGACCTAAATAAACAATTTCCCTCTCCGCCCAACCCCAAGAAGAGACAGCCTTTATACTCCTGATTTGAGAATTGGTGAGATTAAATTGGAAAATTTTGGATTTGGACTCATTAATCTTAAAATAGGAAAGGGAGGAAAATTTTTGAAGAAGGGATTGTAAATGTGAAATAGAGGAGCAGGGATTAGTGAGAGACAGGAGGACATCATCAGCATATAGACTGATCTTAAACTCCAGACGATCTGTTCGAACACCCTCTATGGAGGAATGATCTCTGATTAATTGAGCTAGCGGTACTATTGCAAGGGCAAAAAGCAATGGAGAGAGGGGACAACCTTGCCGGGTACCATTAGAAATTGGAAATGGGGAGGAAAAGTGATTATTAATTAAAATTTTTGCTTGAGGGTCAGAATATAATGCCATAATTTTGGTGATAAAGTCTAAATTAAATCCAAATTTTAGTAGGGAGCATCGGAGAAAGGTCCAATTCAAGCAATCAATCTGCCTCTCCATGTTATGCTGCCTACTGTCCTCTGTGCATCTCCCTGATGCTGTCTGTGCTTAACTACTGTCTGGACTTCTATTGTGTAACTATTCACCTCTTGATCTGCTGTGGCCTGTACAGAATCCTGACATCACCATCTCCTCTAGGCCTGTGTTTGTTGGGCTATGATGCTGGACTTGTGTGGGGCTTTCAGCCCAAAAAAGGTACATATAGTGACCTCCTCCTGTTAATGTCACTGGTCTTCTACATTTAAGTGCCATCTGCATTTCCACCCATATGATTGCTAGACTTCTACACTTCAGTGCTGTGTGCGTGCTCATTCATAATATAGCTGGATTTTCTTATTAAAAGCGGTGTGCTTACTCTCATACTTACTGCTGGACTCCCACATTTAGTGCCTTGCACACACCTGCGTTATTTTACTGTTGGACTGGTTCATATTAGCGGTCACGCCCCGCTCTTCAGTTACACTGGACATTTCCTTTATGTGCTGTGCATTCGTTACTGTTGCAGGAAGTGATCTGCTAGTTTTGTTTCACTTGCATTATTCTATATTTGCTGTGTTTTCATTACTATTGCAGGAAGTGCTGTGTTAGTTTTGTTTCTCTTGTTAACCTCTTTCTGACATCCGACTTAGTATCCTGTCCACGGTACCCGGGCCCGTATGACTGTGGACGGGATAGTACGTCAAGCCCTTTAATGGTGATCACATTAAAATTGCAATGCCATCTTACGTTAGGGAAGATGACGTCGGCCTCCCGGGCTATGATCCCGCCCCCCGGCATCCAGAGCGCTGTGATTGACTGTTCAATTCTGAACAGCCAATCGTAATGTTTCTTATTGTTTCAGCCAATCAGCTTGGCTGAAACAATGAGGTCCTAGGTTAGGATCGGAGTACCAAAGTACTCGATCCTAGAGCCGGTGCCTGGCAATGCCAGACATCAGCAAAAAGCCTCCGGACTGGCGCGATCGCCGATTTAATCGATCACGCCAATTGCATGGCACAGCGGCGGTATATCTCCGCTGTGCCCTGCCAGTACCAGCCCGGATCAGTGCTGTATTAGCACCGATCCTAGGCCGGAGCCTGGTGCAGGCCCAGCAGGGCCTGCAGTAGCTGGTTGGCGCGATCGATTAGATCGGCGATCGCACCAGCCACAGGGCACAGCTGCTGTCACGCTGTGACCGCTCTGTGCCCTGCTGGTGACCTGGCCATGACCTACCTAGGAATCGGAGCTATGAGCTCTGATCCTAGGCAGTTGCCATGGTCACCAGGCAGAGCAGGGATTGGTGGATCGATGTTATCATTTGATCCCACCAATGACAAGTCACAGCAATGATGTGAACGCTCTGTGACCTGTCCCTGACCTGCCTGTGACCTGTCTGACATCTCTGCAGGGGTCCTCACTCTAGCTGAAGATTTCTGCAGAGAGGTCAGATGCAGCAAGAGTTCCTGTGCTGGGTTTTGTGGTGCCACAACTTGTAGCATCACAATCCCTGCAGAAAAATGAAGAAAGAAAAAAACGTCAACTGTAAGTGTTACCTGATCCCTGATCCCCTGCCCAATCTATCTTCACCCCCATCTATCTTCATCCCCCCAATCCCCCCCATCCTCCCCTTCCCCCTCTTTTTACTCCCCTCCATCCCCCTTTTTGCGCCGCCTCCGGGCGCAGCCGCCGAGCGTTGATCGGTGACGCAGTTCACTGATCAACACTCATGCTAGCTTTTTTTCCTTAGCCCCCTTTGCGCCACCTCCATACACACATCCCACAGCCACAAAACTTGGATAAGTGACACACGTCACTCACCAAAGTTTGTGCCTGCCGTTTTTAATTTTTTTCACCCTCCTTTGTGCCACCTAACTACAACCCTATCTGATGATCCCTGCCCAATCTCTCTTCAACCACCGCAATCCCAATCCCCCTTCCCCCTCTTTTTACCCCCTCCACCCCCCTTTTGTGCCACCTCCGTGCGCAGCTGCCGAGCGTTCATCGGTAACGCAGTTCACCGATCAACACTCGTGCTCGCTTTTTTTTCCTTAGCCACCTTGTGCCACCTCCATACACACATCCCGCAACCGCAAAGCTTGAATAAGTGACACATGTCACTTATCAAAGCTTGTGCCTGGCATTTTTCATTTTTTTGACCCCCTTTGTGCCACCTAACTTCAACCCTAACTGTTGATCCCTGCCCAATCTCTCTTCATCCACCCCAATCCCCATCCCCCTTTTTTCACCCCCTCCACCCCCCTTTGAGCAGCCGCCGAGCGTTGATTGGTGACGCAGTTCACAGATCAACACTCATGCTCCCTTTTTTTCTCAGCCTCCTTAGCGCCAACTCCACACACACATCCCTCAGCTGCCAAACTTTGATAAGTGACACAGTTCACTTATCAGAGTTTGTGCCTGCCATTTTCCTTTTTTTACCTCCCCTTGCGCCACCCCCATGTGCACATACAGCTGCTGCCGAGCTTTGATAAGTAAAACAGTTCACTTATTAGAGCTCGTGTTTTAGATACTTTTATTTTCGGCACCCCTGTGCGCACATCCAGCAGCCTAATTTTGATAAGTGACAAGCAGTTCACTTATCAGAGCTAGAGCCTGCTATTTTAGACTTTTTTTCCACAGCTTTTTCTTTACAGAAACTTTACACCAATCACTACCCCCCTATACATACACATACAGTTTTCAATAAAGTATACCCAAGCACAATATTCACTCAAAAATGTCATCAAATTCATCCCAACAGCGCTATTCAATGGAGGAGGCATATGCTTTTCTTGCCTCTGACACTGATAGTGAGTGAGAGGATCCCACTTTTCTTTATTTTTTTGGATTCTTCATCCCCTTCCTCTTCCCCCTCTTCATCTTCCTCCTCGGGTTCTGTGGAACCGCCACGCAGATGCTTCAGGATAGAAGATGAGGCAGCGCCCACCATGCCCGCAGCTGACCCAGCACTCCCCGTATGGACCTTGCCCCCTGAAAATTACAAGCCACTGATTCCTGATTTGTGTCAGAATAAGGAACCAAGTTTGACACCACCGGCCTCACAGAAATTGACTTTTTAAAAGTCTTTTTCTCTGAGGATTTTGTTAGACTCAAGGTGGAGCAAACTAACTTGTATGCTCATCAATTTTTGGAGCAAAACCCGCGGTCATCATTTTCAAACTGGTCTCCTGTAGACGCGGTTGAAATGACGCAGTTTTGGGGCCTCATCCTCCATATGGGGATCCTGAAGAAGCCCGAACTTCATCAATATTGGAGTGTTGATATTTTATATAACACTCCAGTGATCCGAATGGTCATGGCCCAGATGCTTTTTGAGGCCATCCACAAATTTCTGCATTATACTGATAATGCAGTGTCCGGCACAAGATGACCCCAACTTTGACCGTCTTTTCAAAGTTCGGCCGGTCATCGAACACTTCAACAAAAAGTTTGCTGAGGTATACGTGCCCCAATGGGACATCTGCGTGGATGAGTCCTTGGTTCCTTTCAAGGGAAGGCTGCAATTCCATCAATACCTGCCCAGTAAGAGGGCCAGGTACAGAATCAAACTCTATAAGCTGTGTGAGAGTACCTCAGGGTACACCCACAGGTTTACAGTGTACGAAGGGAAGGACACCCGGATTGAACCCCCTGAGTGTCCTCCTTTCCTGGGAGTGAGTGGGGAAATTGTGTGGGATTTGGTGCACCCACTGCTGGATAAAGGTTATCACCTCTACACTGATAACTTTTATACCAGTGTCCCACTCTCCAAATTCCTCTCTGCACGAGGTACCGCAGCCTGCCGTAATGTCTGCAAAAATCAGAGAGGCCTCCTGAAGATGCTACTTGGGCAGATGCTCCTGAAAGGTGAGAGCAGAGCGCAATGCAGCGACCACCTGCTGGTGGTCAAGTACAAGGACAAGAGGGATATCCATCTCTTGACCACCATACACGGTGATGGCAGTGTCCCTTTCAAGCCCAGACGTGTGCCTAAACAGTTTTTTCCCACAGATGGGGTACAAGCGTACTCATGACAAATTGGACAATGACTTTTGGAGTCCAATTTCTCCTGTTACTCTTGGGAAAATTAAAAATTGGGGACTAAAAGATCATTTTTGTGGGAACAAAATAGGATTTTATATTTTCACGCCCGGGCATTATAATCTTCAGTGAAATACTTGGGGGTTCAAAGTTTTCACCACACATCTGTATAAGTTCCTTAGGGGGTCTATTTTCAAAATGGGGTCACTTGTCAGGAGTTTCTACTGTTTAGGCACATCAGGGGCTCTGCAAACGGAGCATGATGCCCTCAGGCCATTTCATCAAAGTCTGCATTCCAAAACGTCATTATTTCTCATTTGAGCCCCGACGTGTGCCCAAACAGTAGTTTTCACCCACATGTGGGGTATCAGCATACTCAGGACAAATTGGACAACAACTTTTGGGGTCCAATTTCTTCTGTTACCCTTGGGAAAATTAAAAATTGGGGACTAAGAAATCATTTTTGTGGAAAAAAAATATTATTTTTTTTCACGCCCAGGCATTATAAACTTGGGGCTTCAAAGTGCTCACCAAACATCTAGATAAGTTCCTTAGGGGGTCTAGTTTCCAAAATGGTGTCCCTTGTGGGGGTTTTCCACTGTTTAGGCTCATCAGGGGCTCTGCAAAGGGAACATGACGCCCGCAGACCATTCCATCAAAGTCTGCATTCCAAAATGTCATTACTTCCATTTCGAGCCCCGACGTGTGCCCAAACAGTAGTTTTCTCCCACATGTTGGGTATCAGCATACTTAGGACAAATTGGACAAAAACTTTTGTGGTCCATTTTCTCCTTTTACTCTTTGGAAAACAAAAAAATGGGGACTGAGAAAGCATTTTTGTGGAAAAAATATTTTTTATTTTCATGCCCGGGTGTTATAAACTTCTGTGAAGCCCTTGGGGGTTCAACGTGCTCATCACACATCTAGATAAGTTCCCTAGGGGGTATAGTTTCCAAAATGGGGTCATTTGTGGGGGGGTTCCACTGTGTAGGCACATCAGGCGATCGTCAAACGCGACATGGCTTCCAATCTCAATTCCAGCCAATTTTAGGTTGAAAACGTCAAATGGCGCTCCTTCCCTTCTGAGCCCTGCCATGTGCCCAAACAGTGGTTCCCCCACATATTGGGCATCAGTGTACTCAGGACAAATCAGACAACAACTTTTGGGGTCCAATTTCTCCTGTTACAATTGGGTAAACAAAAATATTGGGGAGTAAATGATCATGTTTGTGGAAAAAATATGATTTTTTTATTTTCACGCCGAGGTGTTATAAACTTCTGTTAAGCCCCTGGGTGCTTAAAGTGCTCACCACATATCTAGGGGGTCTAGTTTCCAAAATGGGGTCACTTGTGGGGGCTTCCACTGTTTAGGCACATCAGGCGCTCGTCAAATGCGACATGGCGTCCGATCTTAATTCCAGCCAATTTTAGGTTGAAAAAATCAAACGGCGCTCCTTGCCTGTGAGCCCTGCCATGTGTCCAAACAGTGGTTCACCCCACATATTGGGTATTAGTGTACTCAGGACAAATTGGACAACAACTTTTGGGGTCCAATTTCTCCTGTTACCCTTGGGAAAATAAAAAAAATTGTTGCTAAAAGATAATTTTTGTGACTAAAAAAAGTTAAATGTTCATTTTTTCCTTCCATGTTGCTTCTGCTCTCGTGAAACACCTGAAGGGTTAATAATCTTCTTGAATGTAGTTTTGAGTAGCTTGAGAGGTGCCGTTTTTAGAATGTTGTCACTTTTGGGTACTTTCTGGCATATAGACCCCTCAAAGTGACTTCAAATATGAGGTGGTACCTAAAAAAATGGATTTGTAAGTTTTGTTGTAAAAATGACAAATCGCTGGTCAACTTTTAACCCTTATTATAACTTCCTAACAAAAAAAAAAATTTGTTTCCAAAATTGTGCTGATGTAAAGTAGACATGTGGGAAATGTTATTTAGTAACTATTTTGCGTCACATATTTCTCTGTTTTAAGGGCATAAAAATTCAAAGTTTGAAAATTGCAAAATTTTCAAAATTTTCGACATATTTCTGTATTTTTCATAAATAAATGCAAGTTATAGCAAACAAAATGTAATCACTAAAGTGAAGTACAATATGTCACGAGAAAACAGTCTCCGAATCGCCTAGATCCATTGAAGCGTTCCAGAATTATAACCTCATAAATGGACAGTGGTCAGAATTGTAAAAATTGGCCCAGTCATGAACGTGCAGACCACCCTTGGGGGTAAAGGGATTAATATACTCGTTTGCATCAACTTTGATATCAGTTTCGTATTATCCCATGCAATCAGATTCCGTAGTACCCATATAATTGTTACACCCTTGTTGATACCCCAAACTCATAATACTTTACTAAAAAATAGGATGATTATAAAGAAAATTGTAATCATGGAAGCCCATGATTTTTTGTTTGAAAATACATTTTACATTTTTTTTGTACCCAGCCGTGTGCATGGGTCGAATTCTGTGAGGGATCCTACTGGAGAAGTACACCCTAATCAATGCTAAGTCATGTGGCTAAGTCACTAGAACTACTGTACTCGTGACACCTACTAGAACTACTGAATGTAGTCATTTTGACTACTGACTTGTTTTCGTTTATTATTAGAGTTTCATTTGTGGTTATTTATTAATAATTATATTTTTTTAATGTATTATTATTGTGAGATCCAACAGTAATGCTTTGTAATGTTTTTTTTCTGATTTTTTTTTCATATTTTTCTACAGGAAATAACAAAAGTAAACTAAGTAAAACAATAATAATAGACGTTTTAAAATAATTTATTATTAAAGTGCACACATATAAACAACAACTCAAGAACAACAAGCAGAGAAAATGTAAGTGAAGGAGAAGAAAAATGAAAATATGGCGCAGAATCTCAATAAAAACCGACCAACCGTTATTATGAAGTACAACCGGTAACTTTCTAAACATTTGTTGATTCGCATTTCAGGCATCGTCTTTCAATTACAGCGGTACATAGCCCACACAAAGACTTATGGCAAGTCATACAATTTCCAACAGATCGATTATTTTTGCATTTTGCTTTTATCTGGAAAAATTTTTTTTGAGACATCACATCTGAAGATGTAGCGACTTGGGACATGCCACCCTTTCCCCTAGATACAACATACGGACCACTCAACTCTGTGACAAGCTTTTGCAAAAATGCCTTGTGTGACATTTGTCCGGTGGTCATCTCCTTGTATAATATCCAAGCATTTATACCCGCTAAGTCTAAGGTATTTTCAAATGCGTGAACAGGCCATCTCCTAGTACCTGTTCTTGTGCTGTATTTGCGTGCCATCTGATCTACTACATCTACTCCATATTTTGTTTCATTATAAAACTTTACAGTTTCTGGAGTTTTTTTTGGAGATTCAGAAGCAACAAGAACATCGGGATGGACGGAACTCAGAATTATCACATTTTTGGTTGGCTTACCTTGATACACGGTAAGTGTAAAATTATCCTCATTGTTATAGACTTTAGTGCTGTACAACTTTTCTTTCATTGTTTTTATTTCTTTAGGCACTTCTCGTCTTATCTTATTTAGCATTCCCACGATAGTCGTTCCCTGGCTTTTTAGCTGTTTGGCAAGTTTTACTGATGTAAAATAATTATCAGTGGTTACATTTCGACCTTTTTTCAAAAACGGCTGCAATAGTTTCATGACTACTTGGTCAGCTAAACGGTCATCAGCACGGCGTGAATCATCTTTACCCAGATAAGGGAAGCCATTTACAACATATTTACTATCCTTATCTATAGCTAGCCAAAATTTATGGCCATATTTATCTGGCTTGGAAGGTATATACTGTGTGAAAGGACACCTGGTTTTGCTTGGGAAAAGTTGTTCATCAACCGTAATGTATGGGCCAGGTTTGTAACAAGCAATGCAATTGGCAATAAACCTGTCCCACACAATAGAAAAGAGAGCAAATTTGTCGGTTTGCAGTCTCTGCGATCGATTGGACTTCTCATCAAATCTGAGGTAATGCATAATTTCTACAAAACGGTCCCTAGACATTATCGCTTTGCATAACGGTATTCCCCAGTCATAATACAACCAGGTAACACAATGAAAATGTGAAAAGTTGACATCTGAATTGAACTACATCTATATGAACATCAGGGTAAATAAGATACAGTGAAAAAATTATGCACAAAACTTTACAGCAACTTTTAGTGACAAAAGGACAGCAAAATATAGCAGGTAGTCAAAATGACTACCTTTAGTAGTTATAGGTGAATGTTGAAATAAATGCGCAATTTTTGCATCTAAATTATTTCTTGCCACAAAATCTTTTTTAACATCCTATTTGAGGAAAAGTCACCGAATCTCAAGCCGGAATTCCAAAAAATGTAATCACAGAGGAGAAATACATAGTGCGAAGTAGTCAAAATGACTACCTCAGTAGTTCTAGTGTTAAAGGGTTAACCTTTACTTTTAGGGTTTCTGCCTCCAAGAGTCTGTGGTCTCTTTCTCTCTAAAGAATCTACTTACATACAGTGTAAGACACTAGCTGAAGAGCCCGGCGCTGCCTGGGCATAGTATCTAACTGTGGTTAGTTATAGCAAATTATAATTATCCTCCATCCCATAGTCCCATGCCCATATACCCATCATACATATCCATGATCCCATAGGCCCATGCCCATATACCCATCATACATATCCTTCATCCCATAGTCGAGTGCCCATATACCCATCACACATCCTCCATCCCATAGTCCCATGCCCATATACCCATCACACATCCTCCATCCCATAGTCCCATGCCCATATACCCATCACACATCCTCCATCCCATAGTCCCATGCCCATATACCCATCACACATCCTCCATCCCATAGTCCCATGCCCATATACCCATCATACATATCCTTAATTTAATTTTCTTTTGTATTTTTTAAATTTAATTATTCCCCTTACTCAGAAAGGAATGAACAAAAAATATACTGTGTAAATTGACCTGTGGTGGTATTTAAAATGCACAACATGTCAATTTCACTTGTGGAGTAGCTGAATTTTATGTGCACATTTTTCCCATAGAACTGTTTGGATGTGGAAAATCTGCAGGTAAAAAACCATTTGCAATTTTAATGCATTTCCAATAGGGAAATATAATAAAAGCAATTATAATCCACACATGAATGTATTAATAAAGTTTTGTCAAAGCCAAATAGCAGGAAGTATCAAGACCAAGCTGCATTATTTAAAATACAACATACCACCAAAAGGCAAAAACGCAGTATTTTGTGCACAGACAATGTGGTGTTTGCAGGTACGCAGGATGCAGTGATGAGTCGCGAGGCAATTTTGTGCTTTCTATAATAACGTTTATAAGACTAGATGGAACTTTCCTCAGTCACGGCCTGATCACCAAAAGGGGTAACACGGGTTGCCCTCGCAGGGGCTCTATGCAAGCAAAACACAAACGGGTACAACACGACTACTTCCGGCAATAGCCGGTCACTATAGGGCCGCGGTATGGCCAACAACGGGTCCTTAAATATATAGTCAACTTAGCCGTCCAGATGTCTCTTGCCGTTCGGGATGGTGGTCTTTCGGTGTAGTAGTTGCTGGGCCCAGTTGCTGAGGCGTTGAAGAAGATTTTGCGCGCTCCGGCGCGCTGATGACACTGGAGCCACACAGGCCCCGGCAGAGTCCTTAGATGGATGGGCCGCAGCCCCCAGACTGGGACAAGCGGCAGTGATGTGTGGTGGTGAATGACAGGCCACCTGCGCAGCTAACGGCTGTGACAGGGAGTCCGCAGTTAGCAGAGGCCTGGCCCCTGCTGCGGACCGGAGAGGGACAGGCTGGCCACCGACGGCACTGGGCTTGCCGCGACCACGGGTGAGGGCAAAGCGGCTACGGGCACCGGGAGACAGGTCACAGCCTGTTGGAGTGAGGCAGCAGTGGCCGCTGGTGTCCGTGGGCAGGCCGCAGTCACGGCCAGGAGTGAGGTGGCAACGGCTGCTGGTGGCCGTGGGCAGGCCGCAGCCGCCGGCTGGAAGAAGGCGGCGACCGCTGGTCGACGCAGGGCAGCGGTTCTCGGATGGTCGTCTCGGCGCCGTCCCACTGATGTCCAGGGGAAGTATCTCTCCTGTCTCTGGCCTCCTTCCTGGCTCTGGTGAGTCGCTCTGGCTCTCAGTCACTCCCACGATCTCCTGCTCCTTCTGTCTCGCTCTGCTGACTCATCGTCCCGGGAATTCCCAGCCCATCTGTTTGTCACAACGGTCCGTCCCCGAACTCTGTCCCCCGGAACCCAGGTGACGGTCCCCTTGGTTCCGACTCGAACACTCGACGGGGCCCTCTCTCCCACAACTACACTAGTATTTTCTACTGCCATTGTACAACCCACATTATTTCTGCTTTTCTTGTCTAGTTTCTAGTGTTTTGCAAGTGTTTTCATTTGCACCTAATTTGTCTCTTTATTTTTGCCTTTTTATTGTAATGTTTTACGTTGTAGGTGGGGTTTGGGGATTTCAAGATGTTTTTAGCTGATTCGTTAAATGTTATCACTGGAACGATTATATATAAGCCAGATATTTTGGAACAAATATTTAGCACCCAATTATACGCTTCTTCTCCTGACATCACGCCAGCCTTTCTAGAAAACACCGGCGATTGTCTAAACGCTGTGTCTAACATCATATCCTCACTATATCTGAAACTGAACCTGTCAAAGACTGAGCTCCTTGTGTTTCCTCCCTCTACTAATGTACCTATACCCGACATTGCCAACATGCCCGCTGTCTTGGGGTCATACTTGATTCCGAGCTTTCCTTTGCCCCCCACATTCGATCACTGGCTCGCTCTTGTCATCTGCACCTCAAAAACATTTCTAGAATTCGACCTTTTCTTACTTTTGAGTCTGCAAAAACTCTTACTGTTTCTCTTATTCATTCTTGTCTCGAATATTGTAACTCTCTTCTAATCGGTCTCCCTCTTACCAAACTCTCCCCTCTTCAATCTGTCTTGAATGCTGCAGCCAGGATCATATTCCTCGCCAATCGTTACACCGATGCCTCTACCTTGTGCCAGTCATGACGTTAGTATTGTCAAGTATTTACCTCGTAAGGGGATATCAAGCGTCTTGACTTACCCCCAAAAGCCCCACCGTGACCATAAAATGACCACCCCCACCTCGGCGCCCACTAATACACAGACACCGGTATTTCTTTTGGAATTTTATGGCCACAGCAGCCTTTTATTATAACAATGAACAAACAATAAACACTGTATCATAAACAACATGAGTACAATGAATTTAACCCTGGAAGGAGAAGTCCTTGAAGCCACAAGATCGTGGTGAAATAGTCCAAATATTGTGAACAACCCCCTACCATTTGCTCCCAGCCGTTACCCCACAGGCTCGGGAGCACCAGCACACCAATAGATGTTGTCCACAAACTCCTTGGGGATCCGCCCTCTTCCGACGGAAAACTTCCCATCCACCTTTCACCAGATCACGACCAGCATACCTTTAAACGAAGGAGACCCTACCCACAGAGTGTCCAAAACCAATTTCCACCGACTTCAAGGACTCCCCCTCCCCCAAAACCACCACAACGAGGGGCCTTTGAACGCCTCAATGACCCGAGACCCCCACAACCCGCCAAGCGACAGCCTTCTCTATACCCTCCTGAAGGGCAAGGGCTCAAATATCGGAACCCACTGCATTCAAGTGAATCCCGTCCGCCAACCAGTAATCGCCCTCACCCTTCTCCAAATCAAAATGTCGCACGGCAACTCCTCCGTTTTTAACTATAAAAGCGGACACCGCTCTGTTGACCTTGATCCTGGCCCGGTTGACCTTTTCCAACGATCTCACGGACCGCCAATGCCTGCGTGGCACGATCTCTGACCACACAATCGTGACTTCCCGATAAGTCACCCACAACCGCAAACAATCTTGCTTAATATCCTTGATCAACTCCCGGAAGGGACGGACAGCCAGATCATTACCCCCAGCATGAATAACGAGAACATCTGGTGCCCGGTCCAAACGAACACACTCGTGAATTTCCGGCAACACCCGACGCCACACTAGGCCCCTAAAACCGATCCACCGCACCACCGCCGCCGATCTGGAAATTCCCAACTGTCTGCCATCGGTCCTGACATCGGCTCTCACCGCTCCCCAGTAAACAAAAGAGTGACCAAATATCCAGACCAGCAGCGGTTCCGTACCTGAAACACAAAACGACACTCACAGAAACATATCGCAAAGAAAACGCTCCAATACTTGTAACATTTAATCTACCCCATGGACCACACCAACCGGGCACACCTCCTGCCTCAGTCGCCGCACCAATCCGAAAAGAATGAGAAGCAAACCTAGAATCATCCAATCCCAAACACTGAATTGACTTCTTAAACACTGCGCCAAACTGATATCGAGACAGACTTCCACCGTCTGCGTGACACAACAAAGATCCGCCCAGACTAGGACGAAGGTCCCAAAATCTACGCAAACACTGAGCCGGGCACATTCCGGAACCAGACACAACACCCAACACAACTCGACGGCCTTTTCCAGACTGGTCCGTTTTTGACCTACGTAGCCAAAATTCGACGCTCTGAGAAGTCAAAGTCACATCCCTGGCTAACAACCCGCCCACAGACTCTTTATTGTGAGACACGAGTTCCCCAATCCGCAGTGCCCCAAAAAATGCAAAGGAAAAAGCCAGACGAAACAACGCAACCTCATAACCATCCGCGCATACCGATCCCAGAACCAGTCCCAATTGCTCAAGCATATTAAACGACACAGGCTGCCTTAAATCACCCCCCCCAAAAACGGTGAAAACCTTTCACCGCCTGTCTAACCAAAAACGTTTTCGTCAAATCCCTGTACCCGCGCAACCGAAAACCGAAAGACAATCCGGCCAACAAACGTGTCACCTTTGCCCGAGACCAACCTTCGTTTGCGCCCTGCCCCAACCATGACAACAACAGACCCTCTTGCTCAAGCCTGACCCCACTGGTGGAGCCAGCCGTAAGGACCTCTTCCCACATACACCACACATTCTGGTAGGCCTCCCAGGTTTTTGGTGCCAAAGACTATATGATCAGTGACTCCGCGGCTCGTAAGCCACCCTCCACAATTCCTCCGGACAAATCAGACCCTCGAACTCTGCCTCTGGGGCCAAGGAACGAAAACGATCCCACTGTAAGCGAGAGAGAGAGTCAGCTATCTCGTTCTCCACTCCAGGCACATGCGTCGCCGTCACATGCGCATTCAAAGACAAACATGCTAGCACCAACTTCTGCAAAACTCTGACCACTGGAGGGGACGATGCAGTAAGACCATTAATCGCGCTCACAACCCCCATGTTGTCGCAATTGAAACGAACGCACCGATTCCGAAACTCCTGACCCCACAAATGAACAGCCACCAGAATCGGAAAAATCTCCAACAACGTGATGTTACGCACCAACCCCGCCGAAACCCAAGCAGCAGGCCACTGAGTGGCGCACCATTGCCCTCCCAAATAGGCACCAAAACCGAATCCGCCTGCCGCATCCGTAAACAAGTCCAAAGCATCGTTACAAACCACATCAGCCATTACCAACGAACGACCGTTGTACTTCTCCAAAAAGGACTCCCAAACCACCAAATCAGCCCTGAGCTCCGCCGACAATCTCACAAAATGATGAGGAGCCCAAACCCCCGAAGTAGCGCTAGCCAGCCTACGTGAAAAAACTCAACCCATCGGCATCACCCGACAAGCGAAGTTAAGCTTTCCCAACAGCGACTGAAGGTCCTGCAACGATATTTTCCGCAACCGACGTGCACGAACCACCTCAGACCTCAAATCATCAAGCTTGTCCTCCGGCAACCGAAATTCCCATTCAACAGTATCGATGACGATCCCCAGAAAACGCAAACATGTACTGGGGCCCTCAGTTTTTCCAGGCGCCAGCGGAACCCCGAACCGATCTGCCACCCACTCAATCGCTTTCAAAATCCTGAGACAACGTGAAGAATCCACCGGGCCAATGCACAAGAAATCGTCCAAATAATGAACTATCGAATCACAACCAGAGACGTCGCACACAACCCACTCAAGAAAAGAACTAAAAGCCTCAAAATACGCACAAGACAAGGAACAACCCATAGGTAAACACCTATCTACAAAAAACCTGTCTTCCCAGAAACAGCCCAACAACCTCATGCTGTCTGGGTGAACCGGAGGCAAACGAAAAGCGGATTCAACATCAGTCTTAGCCATAAGGGCCCCGCGACCACATTTCCGGACCCAACTCGCCGCTTCATCAAATGAAGAGTATACCACTGAACAAATCTCCGGATCAATACCGTCGTTAACCGACCTCCCCCGTGGGTAAGACAAATGCTGAATGAGCCGAAACTTATTGGGCTCCTTCTTCGGAACCACCCCCAACGGGGAAACGACCAGATTCGGAAAAGGAGGGGACACGAAAGGGCCCGCCATGCGCCCCAATGAAACTTCTTTCCGGATCTTCTCCGAAACAACTGACGGATGCTCCAAAGCAGAGCACAAATTTTTTAAAACAAACGGGATTTCAAACGGAGGACCCGGAATCCGAAAACCCTCCTGAAAACCTGAATACAACAGCCCCGCTCTTACCCTATCAGGGTATCTATTTAGATAGGGGACCATCCTTTCCAGATTCACTGGAGTCTCCCCCTTGCGAATTACCCCCGCCCGATTTGGACTTCCCTTTCTTGAAACACTTTGATGCCAAGTGTTTAGTACCGTTGCAGTTTGAGCAGAGGTGTTTAAATTTACAGTTGGCCCCAAACTTACACTGGCCGTCATTAAACTGCCAGCACACACCCGCCTTGTGCGTTCCCGACTGCCCTTGACCCCCACCACTCGTAGAGCCGGCAGTGCCGCTATTCTGGCTGGTGTTTCCAGCCCCCCCAAGAAAGGAACTCCCAGACTTATTTTGCGCTATCACACGCATCCAAAAGCCAATGTCTTTTTTGGTCCCAGCGGATAGCCGGACGCACAGCTTTCCTCTGACGAAACTGCTCGTCATACCGCAGCCACGCCTGACCGCCATAAACTCTATAAGCCTCCCCGATAGCATCCAAATAACAAAATAATGCGGAGCAATTATCAGGGGCCTGTTCCCCGATAACAATCGCCAAAATGGCAAACGCCTGCTGCCAATTCACAAATGTCTGAGGAATCAAGCGCCACCTCCGCTTTTCCTCCTCTTCCTTTTTGCTATCCTCTTTCTTACTTTTGTCCAAATTAAACTTCTCAAGAGGCAATAGCGAAAATATTTCCACATATTCATCCTTCCAAATCCGCTCTTTCACCTCGTTTTTCAGATGGGCCCCCAACGAACCTTCAAAACACACATACACCTCGCCATGCGCCCGATCATCCAGATGCACACGACACTCCTTTTCCTTCTCGGTTTGCACCGACACTGACACTGGCGTGCCAACACAAGGGCCCGACGCAGCCGCGCCCTGACCCGCCAACCCGCCACCCTGTGGCCCAACCCACGCTGCTACCGGTGACGACTAGTGTTGAGCTTTCCGATACCGCAAGTATCGGGTATCGGCCGATATTTGCCGTATCGGAATTCTGATACCGAGTACCGATACTTTTTTCGTATCGGATACCGGAATCGGAAGTCCAAAATGCAATGAGCCACTTTTGTGGCTCTGATTGGCTGCCGAAATGACGTCATCATGATGCGCTGTCTGTGCACATCATGATGCGCCGTCAGTTCGGGCCTTCGGGGGGGCTGTGCCGACTGTCCGGGGGTCTGTGCCGGCCTGCCGGTGGTCTGTGCAGGCTCCGGGGGTCTGTGCCGGCCTGCCGGGGGGCTGTGCTGGCCTGCCGGTGGTCTGTGCAGGCTCTGGGGGGCTGTGCCGGCCTGCCGGTGGTCTGTGCAGGCTCCGGGGGGCTGTGCCGGCCTGCCGGGAGGCTGTGCCGGCCTGCCGGTGGTCTGTGCAGGCTCCGGTGGTCTGTTTCGGCCTGCCGGGGGGCTGTGCCGGCCTGCCGGTGGTCTGTGCAGGCTCCGGGGGGCTGTGCCGGCCTGCCGGTAGTCTGTGCAGGCTCCGGGGGTCTGTGCAGGCATCGTCCGATGGGACTACAAGTCCCATCGGGCGATGCCTGCTACCATGACAGTGATTGTCACATTAGCCAATGATGGGACAGTAGTAGTCCCATCATCCGGCTAATGTGTTGAATGTAAAAAAAAAAAAAAAAAAAAAAAAAAAAAATTTACATGCTACATACATGCTACATACATACTACATATATACTACATGTAACATACATACTACATGCAACATGCATACTACATACATGCTACATACTACATGCATGCTACATACATGCTACATACATAATACATATATACTACATGCATGTAACATACATACAACATATATACTACATGCATGCAACATGCACACTACATATATACCATATATACTACATATAACATACATACTACATATATACTACATGCTACATACATGCAACATACATACTACATACATACTACATACATAATACATATATACTACATGCATGCAACATACATACAACATATATACTACATGCATGCAACATGCATACTACATATATACTATATATACTACATGTAACATACATACTACATATATACTACATGCTACATACATGCAACATACATACTACATACATACACACTACATGCTACATACATGCAACATACATACTACATACATGCTACATACTACATACATGCTACATACATACTACATATATACCACATGCATGCAACATACATACTACATATATACTGCATATATACTACATGCATGCAACATACATATATACTACATACAATACATACATATAGACATACAGTACATATAACATAGAGTACATACTCACCGTCACTTGTCACTTTGATCCCCGAAGCCATTGTCCCCTTGAGGAATAAATATCAAAATAAAAAAACACCAATATACTTACCCCGATCCGCAGAAGTCCACGAGGGTCCCATGTCCATCTTGCGTGGAGAACAGCAGCATCAGCTGATGCTACCGTTCTCTACCAGCTCCAGGAATACAATGACGGAAGGTAGGTATCCTTCCGCACTGTATTCCTCCACCACTTTTAAAAAAAAAAAAAAGTCCCTAGTCTCACTTTATGCCATTGCTGCGTGGGAAATTCCCACGCAGCAATGGCATAAAGTGAGACTAGGGACTTTTCCGTCATTGTATTCCTGGAGCTGGTAGAGAACGGTAGCATCAGCTGATGCTGCTGTTCTCCACGCAAGATGGACGTGGGACCCTCGTGGACTTCTGCGGATCGGGGTAAGTATATTGGTGTTTTTTTATTTTGATATTTATTCCTCAAGGGGACAATGGCTTCGGGGATCAAAGTGACAAGTGACGGTGTATGTCTATATGTATGTATTGTATGTAGTATATATGTATGTTGCATGCATGTAGTATATATGCAGTATATATGTAGTATGTATGTTGCATGCATGTGGTATATATGTAGTATGTATGTAGCATGTATGTAGTATGTAGCATGTATGTAGTATGTATGTTGCATGTATGTAGCATGTAGTGTGTATGTATGTAGCATGTATGTAGTATGTATGTTGCATGTATGTAGCATGTAGTGTGTATGTTACATGTATGTAGCATGTAGTATATATGTAGTATGTATGTTACATGTAGTATATATAGTATATATGTAGTATGCATGTTGCATGCATGTAGTATATATGTTGTATGTATGTTGCATGCATGTAGTATATATGTATTATGTATGTAGTATGTATGTAGCATGTATGTTGCATGTATGTAGCATGTAGTATATATGTAGTAAGTATGTTACATGTAGTATATATGTAGTATGCATGTTGCATGCATGTAGTATATATGTATTATGTATGTAGTATGTAGCATGTTTGTAGTATGTAGCATGTATGTAGCATGTAGTATATATGTAGTATGTATGTTACATGTAGTATATATAGATTCAAGATTCAAGATTCAAAGAAGCTTTATTGGCAGGACTAAATACACATTAGTTTTGCCAAAGCAGGTGTACAGAAGGGAATTGGGATAGGGACTGTAGGGATGTTGGGAAGGGGCTGTAGGAAAGGTGGATGGGGCAGATCCAGGATGGGGCTATAAAAGTCCATGGCATAGGGAAGGTGGATGGGGGCATGGGGGCAGATCCAGGATGAGGCTATAGAAGTCCATGGCATAGGGAAGGTGGATGGGGGATTGGGGCATATCCAGGGTGGGTGCCATAGAAGTCCATGGCATATCATAGTTCTCTTTCTCGCAGTCTATGGCATTCGCTCACATATTGCGCTGCTATCTCCACTGCTCTCTCTTCTTCCCCCAGCAGGATATATGTTTTCTCTTCCTCCTTCATGGTGGTGAAATCCGGGAAGAGATGTGAGAGTCTCCTGAAGTGAGTGTCCCTCACTGCTGAGTACTTGGAGCAGTGTAGCAGGAAGTGGGTCTCATCCTCCAGGGCCTCCTGGTCACAGTGTTGGCACAGTCTTTCCTCCCTGGGCTTGTAGCTCTGCCTGTGTCGGCCGGATTCGATGGCCAGACTGTGGGCACTGAGTCTATACCGGCTCAGGATCTTGCGGTCTTTGGGGTCCGGGAGTTTCTCCAGGTATGGGGCCAGTCTGTAGTCTCTCTGTAGACTCCGGTACATGGTCAGTTTCTGTGAGCTGATGATGTCGTTCTTCCAGTCACTTACGTACCTCTCCTGGCCTTCGTCTACCATCTTCCTGATTCCGGCTTTTGTCAGGTTGTTGTGATTGGTTTTCTGGTCAGGTTGGGTTTGGGTGAGCTGTTCCGAGGGTCCTGGTTTTTCTGTTTCCCCTACATGTGTCAGGGCTTTATGGTGATGGGAGCTTGGATTGCTCCTACGTAGGTGAGCCCGGAATGACAGTGCACTCTTTAGAACCGTTAGGTGTAGAGGGAATCTGCCCAGCTCCGCCCGGCAAGCACTGTTGGAGGTGCTCCGATGGACTTGGAGAAGGTGCTTGCAGAATTCCAGGTGGAATATTTCTGTTGGGCTTGAATCCCACCTTGGCCAGTCTGGGTAGGTGTGAGGACCCCAGACTTCGCTGCCATACAGGAGGATTGGGGCGATGATAGAATCGAATATTTTTAACCAGACCCTCACTGGTGGCTTTAGATGGTAGAGTTTCCTTCGGATGGCATAGGTTTTGCATGCCTTGTCTTGTCTTGCCTAGTATATATCTAGTATGCATGTTGCATGCATGTAGTATATATGTTGTATGTATGTTGCATGCATGTAGTATATACAGTGGGGAAAAAAAGTATTTAGTCAGTCAGCAATAGTGCAAGTTCCACCACTTAAAAAGATGAGAGGCGTCTGTAATTTACATCATAGGTAGACCTCAACTATGGGAGACAAACTGAGAAAAAAAAAATCCAGAAAATCACATTGTCTGGTTTTTTTTTTTCATTTTATTTGCATATTATGGTGGAAAATAAGTATTTGGTCAGAAACAAAATTTCATCTCAATACTTTGTGATATATCCTTTGTTGGCA
The DNA here is from genome assembly GCF_039654945.1 of Dendrobates tinctorius. NCBI lineage: Eukaryota > Metazoa > Chordata > Amphibia > Anura > Dendrobatidae > Dendrobates > Dendrobates tinctorius. The sequence continues at coordinate 4,409,269 of NW_027361793.1, forward strand.
ATGACAGAGGTCAAACGTTTTCTGTAAGTCTTCACAAGGTTGCCACACACTGTTGTTGGTATGTTGGCCCATTCCTCCATGCAGATCTCTAGAGCAGTGATGTTTTTGGCTTTTCGCTTGGCAACACGGACTTTCAACTCCCTCCAAAGGTTTTCTATAGGGTTGAGATCTGGAGACTGGCTAGGCCACTCCAGGACCTTGAAATGCTTCTTACGAAGCCACTCCTTCGTTGCCCTGGCGGTGTGCTTTGGATCATTGTCATGTTGAAAGACCCAGCCACGTTTCATCTTCAATGCCCTTGCTGATGGAAGGAGGTTTGCACTCAAAATCTCACGATACATGGCCCCATTCATTCTTTCATGTACCCGGATCAGTCGTCCTGGCCCCTTTGCAGAGAAACAGCCCCAAAGCATGATGTTTCCACCACCATGCTTTACAGTAGGTATGGTGTTTGATGAATGCAACTCAGTATTCTTTTTCCTCCAAACATGACAAGTTGTGTTTCTACCAAACAGTTCCAGTTTGGTTTCATCAGACCATAGGACATTCTCCCAAAACTCCTCTGGATCATCCAAATGCTCTCTAGCAAACTTCAGACGGGCCCGGACATGTACAGGCTTAAGCAGTGGGACACGTCTGGCACTGCAGGATCTGAGTCCATGGTGGCGTAGTGTGTTACTTATGGTAGGCCTTGTTACATTGGTCCCAGCTCTCTGCAGTTCATTCACTAGGTCCCCCCGCGTGGTTCTGGGATTTTTGCTCACCGTTCTTGTGATCATTCTGACCCCACGGGGTGGGATTTTGCGTGGAGCACCAGATCGAGGGAGATTATCAGTGGTCTTGTATGTCTTCCATTTTCTAATTATTGCTCCCACAGTTGATTTCTTCACTCCAAGCTGGTTGGCTTTTGCAGATTCAGTCTTCCCAGCCTGGTGCAAGGCTACAATTTTGTTTCTGGTGTCCTTTGACAGCTCTTTGGTCTTCACCATAGTGGAGTTTGGAGTCAGACTGTTTGAGGGTGTGCACAGGTGTCTTTTTATACTGATAACAAGTTTAAACAGGTGCCATTACTACAGGTAATGAGTGGAGGAAAGAGGAGACTCTTAAAGAAGAAGTTACAGGTCTGTGAGAGCCAGAAATCTTGATTGCTTGTTTCTGACCAAATACTTATTTTCCACCATAATATGCAAATAAAATGAAAAAAAAACAGACAATGTGATTTTCTGGATTTTTTTTTCTCAGTTTGTCTCCCATAGTTGAGGTCTACCTATGATGTAAATTACAGACGCCTCTCATCTTTTTAAGTGGTGGAACTTGCACTATTGCTGACTGACTAAATACTTTTTTTCCCCACTGTATATGTATTATGTATCACAAACAAAAAGCACAGAATGACAAATGTGCAAAAATACCTTGCAATAAGACATATAACAGTAGTCAGCAAGTGCTGATAAAAGGTAATAACAAACACAGGGTATTTAGTCTATACGTTTTTTTGCAAAAAAATGTATAACAAGCTGCCTCACCAACGTCAAGGTAACCCGTATTGAAGCAGTCCCTATCTAATGTATTTAATACCTGAACATATGAACTGTATCTAAATAAGCAGGATTAAGACAGGCGCTTTCTGGTATGGGCACGTGATGCAAGACAGCTCCTTATGTGCATGTCACACAAGAGAGGGGTGGGGTCTCTCAAATCATGCATAAGCACGAAAAAAACTGGATTAAAAACACACATGTGACATGCACAATGTGAACAAGTCTGTTGGACCATGTTCACTCCACCCTGACTGAAACACAAACAAAAAGCACAGAATGACAAATGTGCAAAAATACCTTGCAATAAGACATATAACAGTAGTCAGCAAGTGCTGATAAAAGGTAATAACAAACACAGGGTATTTAGTATTTAGTGGAGTGAACATGGTCCAACAGACTTGTTCACATTGTGCATGTCACATGTGTGTTTTTAATCCAGTTTTTTTCGTACTTATGCATGATTTGAGAGACCCCACCCCTCTCTTGTGTGACATGCACATAAGGAGCTGTCTTGCATCACGTGCCCATACCAGAAAGCGCCTGTCTTAATCCTGCTTATTTAGATACAGTTCATATGTTCAGGTATTAAATACATTAGATAGGGACTGCTTCAATACGGGTTACCTTGACGTTGGTGAGGCAGCTTGTTATACATTTTTTTGCAAAAAAACGTATAGACTAAATACCCTGTGTTTGTTATTACCTTTTATCAGCACTTGCTGACTACTGTTATATGTCTTATTGCAAGGTATTTTTGCACATTTGTCATTCTGTGCTTTTTGTTTGTGTTTCAGTCAGGGTGGAGTGAACATGGTCCAACAGACTTGTTCACATTGTGCATGTCACATGTGTGTTTTTAATCCAGTTTTTTTCGTGCTTATGCATGATTTGAGAGACCCCACCCCTCTCTTGTGTGACATGCACATAAGGAGCTGTCTTGCATCACGTGCCCATACCAGAAAGTGCCTGTCTTAATCCTGCTTATTTAGATACAGTTCATATGTTCAGGTATTAAATACATTAGATAGGGACTGCTTCAATACGGGTTACCTTGACGTTGGTGAGGCAGCTTGTTATACATTTTTTTGCAAAAAAACGTATAGACTAAATACCCTGTGTTTGTTATTACCTTTTATCAGCACTTGCTGACTACTGTTATATGTCTTATTGCAAGGTATTTTTGCACATTTGTCATTCTGTGCTTTTTGTTTGTGTTTCAGTCAGGGTGGAGTGAACATGGTCCAACAGACTTGTTCACATTGTGCATGTCACATGTGTGTTTTTAATCCAGTTTTTTTCGTGCTTATGCATGATTTGAGAGACCCCACCCCTCTCTTGTGTGACATGCACATAAGGAGCTGTCTTGCATCACGTGCCCATACCAGAAAGCGCCTGTCTTAATCCTGCTTATTTAGATACAGTTCATATGTTCAGGTATTAAATACATTAGATAGGGACTGCTTCAATACGGGTTACCTTGACGTTGGTGAGGCAGCTTGTTATACATTTTTTTGCAAAAAAACGTATAGACTAAATACCCTGTGTTTGTTATTACCTTTTATCAGCACTTGCTGACTACTGTTATATGTCTTATTGCAAGGTATTTTTGCACATTTGTCATTCTGTGCTTTTTGTTTGTGTTTCAGTCAGGGTGGAGTGAACATGGTCCAACAGACTTGTTCACATTGTGCATGTCACATGTGTGTTTTTAATATGTATTATGTATGTAGTATGTAGCATGTATGCAGCATGTATGTAGTATGCCTGTTGCATGTAGTATATATGTAGTATGTATGTTACATGTAGTATGCATGTTGTATGTATGTAGCATGTAAATTTTTTTTTTTTTTTTACATTCAACACTTTAGCCGGATGATGGGACTACTACTGTCCCATCATTGGCTAATGTGTCAATCACTGTCATGGTAGCAGGCATCGCCCGATGGGACTTGTAGTCCCATCGGACGATGCCTGCACAGACCCCCGGAGCCTGCACAGACCACCGGCAGGCCGGCACAGCCCCCGGCAGGCCGGCACAGACCACCGGAGCCTGCACAGACCACCGGCAGGCCGGCACAGCCCCCCCGGCAGGCCTGCACAGACCACCGGCAGGCCTGCACAGACCACCGGCAGGCCTGCACAGACCACCGGCAGGCCTGCACAGACCACCGGAGCCTGCACAGACCACCGGCAGGCCTGCACAGACCACCGGCAGGCCTGCACAGACCCCCCGGCAGGCCGGCACAGCCCCCCGAAAGGCCCGTACAGACCCTAGAGAGGCTGTACAAGGCAAAAATAGGGTTTTTCTTATTCCGATACCGGAAGTCCCATAGACTTGAATGGGACTTCCGGTATCGGAATCGGCGATACCCGATATTTTTTTTAGATCGGCCGATACCATCCGATACGATACTTTTAAGTATCGGACGGTATCGCTCAACACTAGTGACGACCCAACAAAACCCCGCTCCAAACGTAAAAGCAAGTATCCACCAACATATCACATACTCCCCCGGCCGACCCTGAACTGCTCAAACCAGCCTCAACCCCACCGCCCCCGGACTCTGCTAAGGGGCCCCCTACCACCACTGACAAAGACAAAAGCGGGTGACAAACAGGGGACATAGACGCATACTCACCGGGCTGCGAGGGGGCTGTGTGCCCTCCAGCTGGAAATCCTGGATCCCCAGACGCCTCATGGACCTCGCGCCTCCCGGCGGCGAACTCACCGCCTCGTTGTTGCGGCCCGAACACCCCTGCAGACTAAGCCGGGGTAGGAGGCCTGAACCCCCCGACGGAACTGGGCCGCGGCACCCCCACAAATGAAGGCTCCTGCCTCCCCCCGCCGAGAGTCAATTCAGCCAAGCCATCGCAAGGCACCCGGTCGCTCAGGGCCCCCCACGGCAACTGGCAGCCCGACAATGTCCTCCGCTCCAATCTTCTGGCAGCCGGCCCTGACTCCGCTGGGCTGCCCTCCAGTCCCGCTGCAGCCATAGGGCTGTGGCACATTCTCGGGGGGTCAGAGGCAAGCGCCGCTGCAGGGGCACCGCAGCAGCGCCCCCCCATTCCAGCTAGTTCCCCTCCACCGCTGGGGGACGCGACCCGACTCGGCCCTGCCGCCTGGCAGGCCGCCACTCTGCCGGCGGCCGAAGCGCCCGCCGAGGCAGGCAGGGCCGCCGCGGCCCCCCGAAGGACCTGGTGCTGCCGGAAGTCGGGCGCGCTCCGGCCCCACCCCCTTCCTGCCCCAGGGCGAAGGTCCGGACGCCGCCGCAGGGCCTCGCCGCGTGAGAGGATTCCTCCCAGGCCGCGCACCCCCAGACGGGGAAGGCAGCGTCACGCGGCCTGGAGGGTCCCGGGAGGGGCTCCGACGGCGACGCGAGGTCCGGGGAGCGGTACCGGGGGATAGCCTCTCTGGAGGCCGCGCCCGCCGGGGCCTCCGTTCTCTCACCTCGGCCTGCCCCAACGCTCGCTGAAGCAGGCCGGCCACCTGCACCTCCAGCCAGCCAGGAGGCTGCCCTGCCGCCCGCAGTCTGTCCAGGGCCTGGTCCACTCCCGACATCCCGGTAAGTTGTGGGACTGTTCAGGAGCTGGGAAAACAGGAACAGAGGGCGGGCAACCCCCAGACCCTGCCTTAAATACCCCTTAGCTCCCCCTCCCCTTTAACCCTTCCCCTTCCCTCACTAACTTCCAATGCCCTGTCATGTTGGCCTCCGCCCACGCCTCCTCCAGGGGGTTGGGAGGCTCACTCCGGCCATTTCTTTACACTGGCTACCCATCCACTCCAGAATTCAGTATAAACTTATTACCCTCACCCACAAAGCCCTCCATGGCTCAGCACCACCCTACATCTCCTCACTTATTTCAGTATACCACCCTACCCGTGCCCTCCGTTCTGCTGATGACCTGAGGTTAGCATCCTCAATAATCAGAACCTCCCACTCCCATCTCCAAGACTTTACACGTGCTGCGCCAATTCTTTGGAATGCACTTCCCAGGTCAATACAATTAGTCCCCAATCCCCACAATTTTAAGCATGCCCTGAAAACGCATTTATTCAGACTGGCCTATCGCCTCAACATATTAACCCAATCTATCCCTGTGTGGCACAGCCAAAAGTTTTACCATAACCAGGTTCCCCGCATCATGTTCCCACATGCTTTATGCATCCATTAGCCCTCTGTGTCTTTACTGATGCACACTTAACATTATGGCTGGTCCATACAATAAGGGCAACTGTTAACACCCACCTTTCGTGTCTCCCTTTTTTTTCCTCATAGATTGTAAGCTTGCGAGCAGGGCCCTCATTCCTCTTGGTATTTGTTATAATCTATGTGATTGTTGTTCTGCTGTAATGTCTATTGTCTGTACAAATCCCCTCCGAAATGTAAAGTGCTGCGGAATATGTCGGCGCTATAGAAATAAAATTTATTATTATTATTATTATCATAATAAGAGATTTTTTTTTCACTAAAATTTAGCAAGACAAGTTAAAGACAAAGATAAACATTTTTACCTTTGTGGATGCTGCATTCCCTCCCTCAGCTTTAGCACAGGCTATGCCAGTCCTTTCTGATTGCATATGTTATACCAAGTGATGTGATAGCTGCAATACATTATTAGGAAGCCCTGCCTGGTTATATCCAAAGTCATGTGAGTATTTTCTGGCTCATCCAATCACCAGCATTGTGAAAATTCTTTGAATTTGCAGTGTCCAGAAGATTTATCAAAATTCAGCACAAATTTGATTGACACTGAATTGATTTACTTGTCTCTACTGCATTTGCATATTATTTGCTATTAGTTTATACATTTAGTCAAATCATTTTGTTCTGAATGTGCCCTTGTTTTCTACTTGAGTTCAGAAGTAAGCCTTCATTTTGCATGGTTGTATTAATCCCTTTTACCTTTAGACTGTTTCTGATTTCATGGCCTCTTTCATGTTTTATTTTTCTTAGCCTTATGTTCCTTCTTTTTGATTTTCTGGCATCCTCCCTTCACCGTACCACTTGCTCCACATCCTACTCTAACAACTCCCAGTAATCACAGTATGGCAGTTCACCCTCAGAGCAGTACAGCAAAATTGATCATTTTTCATTGTGAGTTATGACTCAAGGGCCTCACCTCACCCCTGGTATAAATCAGCACCTGCCAATCGGGATAAAATAAAAGGGAGGTGAATGAAGGGCTTGCAGTATGTGGACAGCTTCCCTGCTGACTCTAATTACCCAATTGAGAATTTTTACCATTCCTCCCCTTAGCATCTGTCTACAGTAGGTGCTCCTAAGCGATTAGTGGCTCTTGGCTCTGTCTTCCTAAGCACAATAATGCTAGGTGGATTGCGTTTATAAAAGCTCTTGATGCTATTACTATATTTCACATGGCACAATTTGATGCTACATTTTATTGTTCAAGGAGATTTGTCAGGAGCGGTTGCCCACATATTTAAGAGCAAAACTAATAACAAGCTTCAGTATAATACTCACATCTAAGATATTAGAGAGTTAAAAAATGCCATTGTGGTTTATTACGATTGTTTGTTTTTTTTAATCTCATTCTTTCTTTCACTATTTCTGGAAAATGGAATTTTCCTTTCCTGTTATATTATTGAAATTTTCTAAATAAAGAATATATAAAAAAAATGCAATTCTGTTAAAATGAAAAGTAAAATATTGCAGTCTCCTATGGTACACCTGTCATTAATTTATTAAAACGTTTGTTTGGGCCATATTTAACACCTTAAATTGGACCTTTTACCAAATTTTGATGTCAAGCTGGACACACAAAATAATACCAGCTGCAAAGTGGAATAATTTATTTCTTTCTTTTGCTTCTTTGTTGTGGAAATATTATCAATTAAAGTATGTGTGGCACCCCAGAGGGTTCAGTCGCCACAGAGGTACTGCACCTCACCAAGAGGTGTAATACTCCGCTCTCAGGTAAAGAGGGGACATCACCCAGAACCCACACACATCATATCTCAGTCAAAGGGGAGAGCTGTGTAGAGGGTGTAGGTGGAGAAAGTTAGAAGGGGAGCAGTCAGAGAGTGGTATGCCGTGGTCTGAAAGTCCAGAGAGCAATCTTTTGGAGGGAGAGGAAGGAGGCAGACAGTCTACAGGGGGACTGAAGCTGAGAGCAGCTTGTCCCCAGACTACAGAAAGTGAAGTGAAGAAGGACGGAAGAGAGAGAGAGGCTCCAGAGGTGGAAGGAAGAAGATGTCTTAGGGGCATGGATCGTGAGAGATCCATCGGTGGGGCCCGCATCCACCAGCATGGTCAGTGGAGGGACCAGGTCGCAGTCAGGGGACTGGCACCAAAACTAGTGGAGAAACTAAGGACTCAGCTAGAAAACCAGAGGCTGCAGTATTTCAAGTGCTACAGCCACATCCATACACATTCGCCGAAAAGGCAGACATATAGGATCCAGAGGCCTGGCCAACGTTGCCCGACACAATCCGAGTCTGCTGGCTTTGGACACTGTGTGTGAAGACGCAGGGCAGGAGATGTGGTAGCCAGCATAGAGAGATGAACAGGAAAGGAACATCTAAAGGAGGTTCTGACACGGTGCACCCCAATTTACCTGAGAGCTGTCTGGACCACGGACCATAAGGACACAGCACCCCAGCTGGGGATTGTAACATCTGAACTGTGAGTAAAAGCTGTGAAGACTGCATACTGCTGTGTCCTCCAGTTTAGTACTGTGTCACTTGCCCTGCACTACAACCACCATCATTTCCAACACCATAATCTACCCTGGGGAATAGCTCTGCCAGTGGAGAGCTGAACCAACTCTGCTGCATTAACAACTGCCCCAGTGGACTGAATCTGCAGCATCGCCTAACACCTTACTTGCCGAGTACCATAGGTGGCATCACAAATCTCTTATAAATGTTATTCCTTTATCATCATCATTTTAATTGAACACTCTGGGCCACGTTCTGGGTTACTGCTGCCACGACACATCCCCTTAAGAATCGGCCCGGTTCTTTATTTATGGACAAGTGAGTTTTATCAGATACTTTTCACTGTGGACTTTTATGCCTTCCCCTTGAAGGTATTTGCTATCTAATAATACCCACCTGGACTTAACAAAAATTATCTCAACAGAAAGGTGAAAGAAAAAAATAAGTTTTATTCTGCTCTGCAGCCACTATTGCATAGTGCGTCCAGTTTAACATGAAAAATTTGTTGAATGATCCTCTCTAAAGTTAAGCTCATTGTCACGACACAGATGTTGGGTCGTGACAGGAGCTCATTTCCTGCCCCTAACACTGGCTGGCGCCCTAACTCGCCCTGCTCCCCAGGATACTTAAGATGGTGAAGATGCCAGGGTCTCCACCCTTGCTTTATCTCCTAAGTTAACCCTCCATCAATTCTCTTCCCCACCCAGGAAAGAGGGGTGCTACTGAACACCGCAGTACACCAACCCAATTAACAGGGTAACACAGACAAGGGTTAGCAGAAATCTCCAGACATACAAAATATTCACTCACATATAACAGAGGATTCCACTGGTGTGTGAAGGTAGGAGAAAAAAACAAAAGAGAGAAAGATACGGAATAACCACATGTATAAACCAAACAACAGTTGCTAATTACTCCTCTAACTCTTCCTCTCATACCAACTTCTTTCCTTCCATTAGCCATGCAGCAATAAAGCTAGCTCTAACTGGGATTAGTAACAGAGCCCAGATTATAAAGGGAAAAGGAGTGGCTAACTGAGCACAGCGATTTCCAACATGGCTGATTAACCTCTGTTCTGCCAGAAGAAATAAGCACATTTAATATGACAGAGAAGTGCTTCTCCTCAGCGCTGGAGTAGGAGCGGTGAGATGCTGCGGTCTTCTGGCTCCACGCTGTCGCGGTAACCCCATGACACTCAGTACATGACGCTCATCGGGAACGTGGCTGTATGGACCTGGCTCATAGACTAAGCCACTCCATTCCTGCCACATGATGGCTGAGTTATTCAGCCATCATCTGCCTCTAACAGTTGTGAGTAGAACCGAGCTCTTGACTCTGCTGTTAACCTGTTAAATGCAGTTGTCAATCTCTAACAATGACATCTACAGCTTAAAGCCCAGGGGCCACATTGCTTTAAGCACTCATTGACCCCTCCACCCCAAGACACAATTGTGGGGGGCCAATAGGTTGCCATCACTACCAAGTGTCAGCTGAAGAATCTCATGTCTGTTATCATGGAGCTCCTATGAAAACCACTCTGTGGATGTCCTTCACAGGAGACCATAATTTTTACTGTGTACTGCATTAATGTTGTATTGCTTTATATTGTATAGATGATCGGCCAACTACAGGTTCAAGTAACCTAATAGGGCTAAAAATAAACAATAAAAAGTAAAAAAAAGACATAAAAATTATTTTAAAAAATCACTACTTATACAACCCCTGACAAAAATTATGGAATCATCGGCCTTGGAGGATGTTCATTCAGTTGTTTAATTTTGTAGAAAAAATGCAGATCACAGACCTGGCACAAAACTAAAGTCATTTCAAATGGCAACTTTCTGGCTTTAAGAAACACTAAAAGAAATCAAGAACAAAAAATGTGGTAGTCAGTAATAGTTACTTTTTTAAACCAAGCCCTATCAAGGAATCCTGTATATATACCCTGCAACATTATACTTTCAAGAAAGGCAACCAGTCACTTCTTAAATTTTAGTAGTGAATCACTGATTACAACATCATATGACAGAGTTCCATAGTCTCACTGCTCTTCTTGCAGTAAAGAATCTGCATCTGTGACTATGATTAAACCTTCTTTCCTCCAGACGTAGAGGATGCCCCCTTGTCCCCATCACAGGTCTAAGAGTAAAAAGATCATATACATTGTAATAAGATCATCCCTAAGCCTTCGTTTTTCCAAACTAAATAACCCCAAGTGTAATAACCTTTGTTAGTATTGCAAACCCCCCAGTACTCTAATAACCGTGATCGCTCTTCTATGCACCCGCTCCAGTTCAGCTATGTATTTCTTATACACTGGAGACCAGAACTGTACACAGTATTCTAAGTGTGGTTGCACTAGTGACTTATAAAGAGGTAAAATTATGTTCCCCTCATGATCATCTATGCCTCTTTTAATGCATCCCATTATTTTATTTGCCTTAGCAGCAGCTGCCTGACACTGGCCACTAAATGTGAGTTTGTCACCCACCCATATACCCAGGTCTTTTTCAGTGACAGTTTTGCCCAGTGCTTTGCAATTAAGTACATAATTATACATCATGTTTGTTCTTCCCAAGTGCATGACCTTACCTTTATCCCCATTAAAGCCCATTTGCCATTTATCAGCCCAAGCTTCTAGTTTACATAAATCCTCCTGTAAATATTAACCCCTTAAGCCGCAAGGGTGGTTTGCACGTTCATGACCGGGCCAATTTTTACAATTCTGACCACTGTCCCTCTATGGATCCCAGTGATTCAGACACTGTTTTCTCGTGACATATTGTACTTCATGATAGTGGTAAAATTTCATTCAAATAACTTGCGTTTATTTAAGAAAAACACGGAAATTTGGCGAAAATTTTGAAAATTTCGCAATTTTCCAAATTTGAATTTTTATGCCCTTAAATCACAGAGATCCGGCACACAAAAAACTTAATAAATAACATTTCCCACATGTTTACTTTACATCAGCACAATTTTGGAACCAAAATTTTTTTGTTAGGAAGTTATAAGGGTTAAAAATTGACCAGCGATTTCACATTTTTGCAACACCATTTTATTTTTACGGACCACATCACATTTGAAGCCACTTTGAGGGGTCTATATGATAGAAAATACCCAAAAGTGACACCATTCTAAAAACTGCACCCCTTAAGGTGCTTAAAACCACATTCAAGAAGTTTATTAACCCTTTAGGTGCGTCACAGGAATTTTTTGAATATTTAAAAACAAAAAAAATACTTCAGGTTCAATTTTTTTTATTTTACCAAGGGTTACAGGAGAAATTGGACTGCAAAAGTTATTGTGCAATTTGTCCTGAGTACGCTGATACCTGATATGTGGGGGGAACCACTGTTTCGGTGCATGGCAGACCTCAGAAGGGAAGGAGCGCCGTTTGACTTTTTCAATGCAAAATTGGCTGGGATTCAGATCGGACGCCTTGTCGCGTTTGGAGAGCCCCTGATGTACCTAAACAGTGGAAACCCCCCACAAGTGACCCCATTTTGGAAACTAGATCCCCCAAGGAACTTATCTAGATATGTGGTGAGAACTTTGAACCCACAAGGGCTTCACAGAAGTTTATAACGTACAGCGGTACAATTAAAAAATCATATTTTTTCCAAAAAAATGATCTTTTCACCTCCAATTTTTATTTTTCCAAGGGTAAGAGGACCCTAAAAGTTATTGTGCAATTTGTCCTGAGTACGCTGATACCCCACATGTGGGGGTAAACCACTATTTGGGCGCAAGGCAGAGCTCGGAATGGAAGCAGCGCAATTTGACGTTTTTGGCTGGAATTGAGATCGGACACCTTGTCGCGTTTGGAAAGCCCCTGATGTACCAAAACAGTAGAAACCCCCCACAAATGACACCATTTTGGAAACTAGACCCCCCAAGGAACTTATCTAGATGTGTGGTGAGAACTTTGTACCCTCAAGGGCTTCACAGAAGTTTATAACATATAGCCATACAATTAAAAAATCACATTTTTTCCACAAACATGATCTTTTAGTCACCAATTTTTTTATTTTCCCAAGGGTACAAGGAGAAATTGGACCCCAAAAGTTGTTGTCCAATTTGTCCTGAGTACGCTGATACCCCATATGTGGGAGAAAACTACTGTATGGGCACACGTCGGGGCTCGGAAGGGAAGTAGTGACATTTTGGAATGCAGACTTTGATGCATTGGTCTGCGGGTGTCATGTGCGTTTGGAGAGCCCCTGATGTACCTAAACTATTGAAACTCCCCACAAGTGACCCCATTTTGGAAATTAGACCCCCCACGGAACTTATCTAGATGTGTGGTGAGCACTTTGATCCCCCAAGTGCTTCACAGAAGTTTATAATGCCTGGGCATGAAAATAAAAAAATCATTTTTTTCCACAAAAATGATATTTTTGCCCCCAATTTTTTATTTTCCTAAGGGTAACAGGAGAAATTGGACCCAAAAAGTTGTTTTTCAATTTGTCCTGAGTATGCTGATACCCTATATGTGAGGTAAAACACTGTTTGGGCGCATGGCAGAGCTTGGAAGGGAAGGAGCACCATTTGACTTTTTCAACGCAGAATTGGCTGGAATTGAGATCAGACGCCATGTTGCATTTGGAGAGCACCTGATGTGCCCAAACAGTGGAAACCCCAATTATAACTCAAACCCTAACCCCAACACACCCCTAACCCTAATCTCAGCCCTAACCCTATCCCTAACCCTATCCCTAACCCTATCCCTAACCCTAACCCTTGCCCTAGCCCTAACCCTAACCCCAGCCCTAACCCTAATGGGAAAATGGAAATAAATACATTTTCTTTTAGTTTTATTATTTTTCTCTAACTAAGGGGGTGATAATGGGGGGTTTGATTTACTATTTATTGTGGTTTTTATGTTTGGCAGCTGTCACATGCTAAAACATGCTTTTTATTGTAAAAATAGCTTTTGCATCACCACATATTGAGAGCTATAATTTTTCCATATTTTGACCCACCGAGTCATGTGGGGTCTTATTTTTTGCGGGACGAGTTGACGTTTTTATTGGTACCATTTTCGGGCACGTGACTTTTTTGATCGCTTTTTATTACGATTTTTGGGACGCAGAATGAACAAAAAACAGCCTTTCATGAATTTCTTTTGGGGGGTGCGCTCACACCGTTCTGCGTGCGGTAAAATTGATAAAGCGGTTTTATTCTTCGGGTCAGTATGGTTACAGCGTTACCTCATTTAGGTCATTTTTTTATGTTTTGTCGGTTTGAGGCTACTTTCACACTTGCGTTTTTTTGCTGCGCGTTTTTTACACAAAAAAACGCATGGAAAAAACGCATACAAACGCATACAACTGCTGCATTTTTTTCAAGCATATGCAGGAAAAAAACGCAGCGTTTTTATGCGCTTGTATGCATTTTTAGTGCGTTTGCGCTTTTTTCAACATTGTCCTCACCAAAAAAATCAAGATATTATTAGGGTTAGGGTTAGGGGTTAGGGTTAGTTAGGGGTAGTAGTACTAACCCTAAACCCTGAATCTACTAACCCTAACTCCTAACCCTAACCCTAAACCCTAACTAACCCTACCCCCTAACTCTTAACCTAACCCTAACCCTACTAACCCTTAACCCTATCCCTTAACCCTAACCCTAACCTTTAACCCTAACCCCTAACCCTTAACCTAACCCAAACCCTAACCCCAACCCTAACCCTAAACCCTAACTAACCCTTAACCTAACCCTAACCCTAAACCCTGACTCTACTAACCCTAACTCACCCTAACCCTTACCATAACCATTGTCTAACCAATGTACAACAAAAAAACGCATGCGCAAAAAACCGCATACATGCGCATGCCAATGCACATGTATGCGCAGTTGCGCACGCATAGACTTACAATGGGTGTCTTGCTGTAAAAAAAATGCATATCGTGCGCATGCGTTTTTTTGGGGCAAGTCGGAAGCACAAAAATGCAACAAGTTGCATTTTGCGCTCCCGAGAGCACACTGCGAAAAAACGCATGCGCTCAAAAATGCATGCAAACGCATGGGTAAGCGCATATAAACACATCCCATGCAAAATATAGGGAAAAAAAACGCATGTGTTTTTTAGCGCTAAATAACAGCGCAAAAAAAACGCAAGTGTGAAACCAGCCTGATGCAATGAAAACTATTTTATATAAAAAATAATTATTTTTGCATCGCTTTATTCTGCGAGCTATAACTTTTTTATTTTTTTGCGGATGACACTGTATGGCAGCTCGGTTTTTGCGGGACAAGCTGATGTTTTCAGCGGTACCATGGATATTTATATGCGTCTTTTTGATCGCGCGTTATGGCACTTTTTGTTCGGTGGTATGATAATAAATCATTATTTTTTGCTTCGTTTTTTATTTTTATTTTTTAAGGGGTTCATTAAAGGGGTTAACTAATGGGAAAGTTTTATAGGGCAGGTCATTATGGATGCGGCGATACCAAATATGTGTACTTTTATTGTTTTTTTTTATTATTTTCAAAAAATGAATTTATTGGGGAATTATTTTTTTTTTTTTACTAATTTATTTAGCGATTTTTTTAAAATTATTTTTACACTTTTTTTAAAATTTTTTTAACTTTATTACATTGTCCCAGGTTGGTCATCACTGTCCTGTGACAGATCGCCGATCTGTCACATCATAGATCACTGTGACAGATCAGCGATCTGTCACAGGCACTGCTGCAGACTTCCTCATGCCTGCGCTTTGCAGGCAGTGAGGAAGTCAGCTCCCTACAGGCCCCCGAAGGTCCCCGTCACCATCTTGGATCCAGGGGCCTGTAGGGAAAGAGTCCCCGCAGCAGCGCTGCACATTGCGCTGCCGGGGGGGGCTCAGCGAAGCACGGAGGGAGCCCCCTCCCTGCCGATGCTTCCCTTTAACCCCCGGTACACCGGGATCATGTTTGATTGCGGTGTACAAGGGGTTAACGTGTCGGGGGCGGTCCGTGACCACCCCTGACACCTTGTGCCGGGTGTCAGCTGTGATAATCAGCTGACACCCGGCCGCGATCAGCAGCACTCACCATGTGAGCGCCGCTGATCGCTATGACGTACTTTCCCGTTCCTGGGAATTAAGTCCCAGGGCACATGGACGTCATAGTACATCTGATGGCAGAAAGGGGATAAATTGTCCTCCTCTGTATTGATTACCCTGCAGAGTTTAGTGTCATCTTCAAATATTGAAATTCTACTCTCTATGCCCCCTACAAGGTCATTAATAAATGTTAAAAAGAAGCAGGTCCAATACTGGCCCCTGTGGTACCCCACTACTAACCGTGACCCAGTCCGAGTGTGCTCCATTAATAACCACCTTTTGTTTCCTATCCCTGAGCCAGCTCCTAATCCACTTACATATATTTTCCCCTATCCCCAATGTTCTCATTTTATGTATCAACCTTTTTTGTGGGACCGTATCAAAAGCTTTGGAAAAGTCCATATACACAACGTCCACTGCATTTTCTTGGTCCAGTCCGGAACTTACCTCTTCACAGAACTCATCAGATTAGTCTGACAGGAATGGTCCCTCGTAGAGTTGAGCGAAACGGGTCGAAAAATTTCAAAAGTCTCCGACTTTTGGCAAAGTCAGGTTTCATGAAACGAAACCCGACCCTAGGATGAGGTCGGCCACGAGGTCGGCGACTTACGCGCCAAAGTCGCGTTTCAAAAGTTTGTTTTGCGCTCTTTTTCAGCCAATCAGGATCTACGGACACTGTGGGCAACGTGATGACATAGGCAGGGGTCACCACCATCTTTCAGAAGGGCATGCAAGTGATTGGCTTGCTTTGGTGGGCGTCACAGGGGGTATAAAAGGGCGTGCACGCCGACCGCCATCTTACTTCTGCCGATCTTAGCATAGGGAGAGGTTGCTGCTGATTCTGTAGGGAGAGCGTTAGGCAGGGAAGAAGACAAAAAAACTGCTTCTGCTGCTAGCGATTTGGCCTGCACAACACACCAGTCACTGTGTGTGCAGTGCAAGGGGAGGCTATATAGTGGTGTATCAGTGGTGTTGGTTGTTGGGCTGCCTTCTAAGGCTTCCTGACACGCTGGCATTGCTGTTTACCCACTGCTCTGCAAACTGCTTTTTTAAAAGCAATCCAATCTCCGTTATCCTCTAGTCACTTTTGTCACAGCTGTGCCATCGAGCCTGTCACATAGCGCTCAGATATTCATTGGGCCTCACACAATCCAAAAGTGTACAGTGTCCAAAAGTGTGTGCAGAGATTCAAAATCTCCCTTATCCTCTAGTCACTTTTGTCACAGCTGTGCCATCGAGCCTGTCACATAGCGCTCAGATATTCATTGGGCCTCACACAATCCAAAAGTGTCCAGTGTCCAAAAGTGTGTGCAGAGATTCAAAATCTCCCTTATCCTCTAGTCACTTAGGTCACAGCTGTGCCATCGAGCCTGTCACATAGCGCTCAGATATCAGTGGGCCTCACACAATCCAAAAGTGTCCAGTGTCCAAAAGTGTGTGCAGAGATTCAAAATCTCCCTTATCCTCTAGTCACTTTTGTCACAGCTGTGCCATCGAGCCTGTCACATAGCGCTCAGATATTCATTGGGCCTCACACAATCCAAAAGTGTCCAGTGTCCAAAAGTGTGTGCAGAGATTCAAAATCTCCCTTATCCTGTAGTCACTTTGTTCACAGCTGTGCCATCGAGCCTGTCACATAGCGCTCAGATATTCATTGGGCCTCACACAATCCAAAAGTGTCCAGTGTCCAAAAGTGTGTGCAGAGATTCAAAATCTCCCTTATCCTCTAGTCACTTTTGTCACAGCTGTGCCATCGAGCCTGTCACATTGCGCTCAGATATTCATTGGGCCTCACACAATCCAAAAGTGTCCAGTGTCCAAAAGTGTGTGCAGAGATTCAAAATCTCCCTTATCCTCTAGTCACTTTTGTCACAGCTGTGCCATCGAGCCTGTCACATAGCGCTCAGATATTCATTGGGCCTCACACAATCCAAAAGTGTCCAGTGTCCAAAAGTGTGTGCAGAGATTCAAAATCTCCCTTATCCTCTAGTCACTTTTGTCACAGCTGTGCCATCGAGCCTGTCACATAGCGCTCAGATATCAGTGGGCCTCACACAATCCAAAAGTGTCCAGTGTCCAAAAGTGTGTGCAGAGATTCAAAATCTCCCTTATCCTCTAGTCACTTTTGTCAAAGCTGTGCCATCGAGCATGTCACATAGCGCTCAGATATTCAATGGGCCTCACACAATCCAAAAGTGTCCAGTGTCCAAAAGTGTGTGCAGAGATTCAAAATCTCCCTTATCCTCTAGTCACTTAGGTCACAGCTGTGCCATCGAGCCTGTCACATAGCGCTCAGATATTCATTGGGCCTCACACAATCCAAAAGTGTCCAGTGTCCAAAAGTGTGTGCAGAGATTCAAAATCTCCCTTATCCTCTAGTCACTTTGGTCACAGCTGTGCCATCGAGCCTGTCACATAGCGCTCAGATATTCATTGGGCCTCACACAATCCAAAAGTGTCCAGTGTCCAAAAGTGTGTGCAGAGATTCAAAATCTCCCTTATCCTCTAGTCACTTTTGTCACAGCTGTGCCATCGAGCCTGTCACATAGCGCTCAGATATTCATTGGGCCTCAAACTGCTTTTTTAAAAGCAATCCTAATTTTTTTTTTGTCCTGCTGAGAAGAAAAAAAAACTGCTTCTGCTGCTGATAGCAATTTGGTCTGCACAACACACCAGTCACTGTGTGTGCAGTGCAAGGGGAGGCTATATTGTGGTGTATCAGTGGTGTTGGTTGTTGGGCTGCCTTTTAAGGCTTCCTGACAGGCTGGTATTGCTGTTTACCCACTGCTCCGCAAACTGCTTTTTTAAAAGCAATCCAATCTCCCTTATCCTCTAGTCACTTTGGTCACAGCTGTGCCATCGAGCCTGTCACATAGCGCTCAGATATTCATTGGGCCTCACACAATCCAAAAGTGTCCAGTGTCCAAAAGTGTGTGCAGAGATTCAAAATCTCCCTTATCCTCTAGTCACTTTTGTCACAGCTGTGCCATCGAGCCTGTCACATAGCGCTCAGATATTCATTGGGCCTCACACAATCCAAAAGTGTCCAGTGTCCAAAAGTGTGTGCAGAGATTCAAAATCTCCCTTATCCTCTAGTCACTTAGGTCACAGCTGTGCCATCGAGCCAGTCACATAGCGCTCAGATATTCAATGGGCCTCACACAATCCAAAAGTGTCCAGTGTCCAAAAGTGTTTGCAGAGATTCAAAATCTCCCTTATCCTCTAGTCACTTAGGTCACAGCTGTGCCATCGAGCCTGTCACATAGCGCTCAGATATCAGTGGGCCTCACACAATCCAAAAGTGTCCAGTGTCCAAAAGTGTGTGCAGAGATTCAAAATCTCCCTTATCCTCTAGTCACTTTTGTCACAGCTGTGCCATTGAGCCTGTCACATAGCGCTCAGATATTCATTGGGCCTCACACAATCCAAAAGTGTCCAGTGTCCAAAAGTGTGTGCAGAGATTCAAAATCTCCCTTATCCTCTAGTCACTTTTGTCACAGCTGTGCCATCGAGCCTGTCACATAGCGCTCAGATATTCATTGGGCCTCACACAATCCAAAAGTGTCCAGTTTCCAAAAGTGTGTGCAGAGATTCAAAATCTCCCTTATCCTCTAGTCACTTTTGTCACAGCTGTGCCATCGAGCCTGTCACATAGCGCTGAGATATTCATTGGGCCTCACACAATCCAAAAGTGTCCAGTGTCCAAAAGTGTGTGCAGAGATTCAAAATCTCCCTTATCCTCTAGTCACTTAGGTCACAGCTGTGCCATCGAGCCTGTCACATAGCGCTCAGATATCAGTGGGCCTCACACAATCCAAAAGTGTCCAGTGTCCAAAAGTGTGTGCAGAGATTCAAAATCTCCCTTATCCTCTAGTCTCTTTTGTCACAGCTGTGCCATCGAGCCTGTCACATAGCGCTCAGATATTCATTGGGCCTCACACAATCCAAAAGTGTCCAGTGTCCAAAAGTGTGTGCAGAGATTCAAAATCTCCCTTATCCTCTAGTCACTTTTGTCACAGCTGTGCCATCGAGCCTGTCACATAGCGCTCAGATATTCATTGGGCCTCACACAATCCAAAAGTGTCCAGTGTCCAAAAGTGTGTGCAGAGATTCAAAATCTCCCTTATCCTCTAGTCACTTTTGTCACAGCTGTGCCATCGAGCCTGTCACATAGCGCTCAGATATTCATTGGGCCTCACACAATCCAAAAGTGTCCAGTGTCCAAAAGTGTGTGCAGAGATTCAAAATCTCCCTTATCCTCTAGTCACTTTTGTCACAGCTGTGCCATCGAGCCTGTCACATAGCGCTCAGATATTCATTGGGCCTCACACAATCCAAAAGTGTCCAGTGTCCATAAGTGTGTGCAGAGATTCAAAATCTCCCTTATCCTCTAGTCACTTTTGTCACAGCTGTGCCATTGAGCCTGTCACATAGCACTCAGATATTCATTGGGCCTCACACAATCCAAAAGTGTCCAGTGTCCAAAAGTGTGTGCAGAGATTCAAAATCTCCCTTATCCTCTAGTCACTTTTGTCACAGCTGTGCCATCGAGCCTGTCACATAGCGCTCAGATATTCATTGGGCCTCACACAATCCAAAAGTGTCCAGTGTCCAAAAGTGTGTGCAGAGATTCAAAATCTCCCTTATCCTCTAGTCACTTTTGTCACAGCTGTGCCATCGAGCCTGACACATAGCGCTCAGATATTCAATGGGCCTCACACAATCCAAAAGTGTCCAGTGTCCAAAAGTGTGTGCAGAGATTCAAAATCTCCCTTATCCTCTAGTCACTTTTGTCACAGCTGTGCCATCGAGCCTGTCACATAGCGCTCAGATATTCATTGGGCCTCACACAATCCAAAAGTGTCCAGTGTCCAAAAGTGTGTGCAGAGATTCAAAATCTCCCTTATCCTCTAGTCACTTAGGTCACAGCTGTGCCATCGAGCCTGTCACATAGCGCTCAGATATCAGTGGGCCTCACACAATCCAAAAGTGTCCAGTGTCCAAAAGTGTGTGCAGAGATTCAAAATCTCCCTTATCCTCTAGTCACTTTTGTCACAGCTGTGCCATCGAGCCTGTCACATAGCGCTCAGATATTCATTGGGCCTCACACAATCCAAAAGTGTCCAGTGTCCAAAAGTGTGTGCAGAGATTCAAAATCTCCCTTATCCTCTAGTCACTTTTGTCACAGCTGTGCCATCGAGCCTGTCACATAGCGCTCAGATATTCATTGGGCCTCACACAATCCAAAAGTGTCCAGTGTCCAAAAGTGTGTGCAGAGATTCAAAATCTCCCTTATCCTCTAGTCACTTTTGTCACAGCTGTGCCATCGAGCCTGTCACATAGCGCTCAGATATTCATTGGGCCTCACACAATCCAAAAGTGTCCAGTGTCCAAAAGTGTGTGCAGAGATTCAAAATCTCCCTTATCCTCTAGTCACTTAGGTCACAGCTGTGCCATCGAGCCTGTCACATAGCGCTCAGATATCAGTGGGCCTCACACAATCCAAAAGTGTCCAGTGTCCAAAAGTGTGTGCAGAGATTCAAAATCTCCCTTATCCTCTAGTCACTTTGGTCACAGCTGTGCCATCGAGCCTGTCACATAGCGCTCAGATATTCATTGGGCCTCACACAATCCAAAAGTGTCCAGTGTCCAAAAGTGTGTGCAGAGATTCAAAATCTCCCTTATCCTCTAGTCACTTTGTTCACAGCTGTGCCATCGAGCTTGTCACATAGCGCTCAGATATTCATTGGGCCTCACACAATCCAAAAGTGTCCAGTGTCCAAAAGTGTGTGCAGAGATTCAAAATCTCCCTTATCCTCTAGTCACTTTTGTCACAGCTGTGCCATCGAGCCTGTCACATTGCGCTCAGATATTCATTGGGCCTCACACAATCCAAAAGTGTCCAGTGTCCAAAAGTGTGTGCAGAGATTCAAAATCTCCCTTATCCTCTAGTCACTTTTGTCACAGCTGTGCCATCGAGCCTGTCACATAGCGCTCAGATATTCATTGGGCCTCACACAATCCAAAAGTGTCCAGTGTCCAAAAGTGTGTGCAGAGATTCAAAATCTCCCTTATCCTCTAGTCACTTTTGTCACAGCTGTGCCATCGAGCCTGTCACATAGCGCTCAGATATCAGTGGGCCTCACACAATCCAAAAGTGTCCAGTGTCCAAAAGTGTGTGCAGAGATTCAAAATCTCCCTTATCCTCTAGTCACTTTTGTCAAAGCTGTGCCATCGAGCATGTCACATAGCGCTCAGATATTCAATGGGCCTCACACAATCCAAAAGTGTCCAGTGTCCAAAAGTGTGTGCAGAGATTCAAAATCTCCCTTATCCTCTAGTCACTTAGGTCACAGCTGTGCCATCGAGCCTGTCACATAGCGCTCAGATATTCATTGGGCCTCACACAATCCAAAAGTGTCCAGTGTCCAAAAGTGTGTGCAGAGATTCAAAATCTCCCTTATCCTCTAGTCACTTTGGTCACAGCTGTGCCATCGAGCCTGTCACATAGCGCTCAGATATTCATTGGGCCTCACACAATCCAAAAGTGTCCAGTGTCCAAAAGTGTGTGCAGAGATTCAAAATCTCCCTTATCCTCTAGTCACTTTTGTCACAGCTGTGCCATCGAGCCTGTCACATAGCGCTCAGATATTCATTGGGCCTCAAACTGCTTTTTTAAAAGCAATCCTAATTTTTTTTTTGTACTGCTGAGAAGAAAAAAAAACTGCTTCTGCTGCTGATAGCAATTTGGTCTGCACAACACACCAGTCACTGTGTGTGCAGTGCAAGGGGAGGCTATATTGTGGTGTATCAGTGGTGTTGGTTGTTGGGCTGCCTTTTAAGGCTTCCTGACAGGCTGGTATTGCTGTTTACCCACTGCTCCGCAAACTGCTTTTTTAAAAGCAATCCAATCTCCCTTATCCTCTAGTCACTTTGGTCACAGCTGTGCCATCGAGCCTGTCACATAGCGCTCAGATATTCATTGGGCCTCACACAATCCAAAAGTGTCCAGTGTCCAAAAGTGTGTGCAGAGATTCAAAATCTCCCTTATCCTCTAGTCACTTTTGTCACAGCTGTGCCATCGAGCCTGTCACATAGCGCTCAGATATTCATTGGGCCTCACACAATCCAAAAGTGTCCAGTGTCCAAAAGTGTGTGCAGAGATTCAAAATCTCCCTTATCCTCTAGTCACTTAGGTCACAGCTGTGCCATCGAGCCAGTCACATAGCGCTCAGATATTCAATGGGCCTCACACAATCCAAAAGTGTCCAGTGTCCAAAAGTGTGTGCAGAGATTCAAAATCTCCCTTATCCTCTAGTCACTTAGGTCACAGCTGTGCCATCGAGCCTGTCACATAGCGCTCAGATATCAGTGGGCCTCACACAATCCAAAAGTGTCCAGTGTCCAAAAGTGTGTGCAGAGATTCAAAATCTCCCTTATCCTCTAGTCACTTTTGTCACAGCTGTGCCATTGAGCCTGTCACATAGCGCTCAGATATTCATTGGGCCTCACACAATCCAAAAGTGTCCAGTGTCCAAAAGTGTGTGCAGAGATTCAAAATCTCCCTTATCCTCTAGTCACTTTTGTCACAGCTGTGCCATCGAGCCTGTCACATAGCGCTCAGATATTCATTGGGCCTCACACAATCCAAAAGTGTCCAGTGTCCAAAAGTGTGTGCAGAGATTCAAAATCTCCCTTATCCTCTAGTCACTTTTGTCACAGCTGTGCCATCGAGCCTGTCACATAGCGCTGAGATATTCATTGGGCCTCACACAATCCAAAAGTGTCCAGTGTCCAAAAGTGTGTGCAGAGATTCAAAATCTCCCTTATACTCTAGTCACTTAGGTCACAGCTGTGCCATCGAGCCTGTCACATAGCGCTCAGATATCAGTGGGCCTCACACAATCCAAAAGTGTCCAGTGTCCAAAAGTGTGTGCAGAGATTCAAAATCTCCCTTATCCTCTAGTCTCTTTTGTCACAGCTGTGCCATCGAGCCTGTCACATAGCGCTCAGATATTCATTGGGCCTCACACAATCCAAAAGTGTCCAGTGTCCAAAAGTGTGTGCAGAGATTCAAAATCTCCCTTATCCTCTAGTCACTTTTGTCACAGCTGTGCCATCGAGCCTGTCACATAGCGCTCAGATATTCATTGGGCCTCACACAATCCAAAAGTGTCCAGTGTCCAAAAGTGTGTGCAGAGATTCAAAATCTCCCTTATCCTCTAGTCACTTTTGTCACAGCTGTGCCATCGAGCCTGTCACATAGCGCTCAGATATTCATTGGGCCTCACACAATCCAAAAGTGTCCAGTGTCCAAAAGTGTGTGCAGAGATTCAAAATCTCCCTTATCCTCTAGTCACTTTTGTCACAGCTGTGCCATCGAGCCTGTCACATAGCGCTCAGATATTCATTGGGCCTCACACAATCCAAAAGTGTCCAGTGTCCATAAGTGTGTGCAGAGATTCAAAATCTCCCTTATCCTCTAGTCACTTTTGTCACAGCTGTGCCATTGAGCCTGTCACATAGCACTCAGATATTCATTGGGCCTCACACAATCCAAAAGTGTCCAGTGTCCAAAAGTGTGTGCAGAGATTCAAAATCTCCCTTATCCTCTAGTCACTTTTGTCACAGCTGTGCCATCGAGCCTGTCACATAGCGCTCAGATATTCATTGGGCCTCACACAATCCAAAAGTGTCCAGTGTCCAAAAGTGTGTGCAGAGATTCAAAATCTCCCTTATCCTCTAGTCACTTTTGTCACAGCTGTGCCATCGAGCCTGACACATAGCGCTCAGATATTCAATGGGCCTCACACAATCCAAAAGTGTCCAGTGTCCAAAAGTGTGTGCAGAGATTCAAAATCTCCCTTATCCTCTAGTCACTTTTGTCACAGCTGTGCCATCGAGCCTGTCACATAGCGCTCAGATATTCATTGGGCCTCACACAATCCAAAAGTGTCCAGTGTCCAAAAGTGTGTGCAGAGATTCAAAATCTCCCTTATCCTCTAGTCACTTAGGTCACAGCTGTGCCATCGAGCCTGTCACATAGCGCTCAGATATCAGTGGGCCTCACACAATCCAAAAGTGTCCAGTGTCCAAAAGTGTGTGCAGAGATTCAAAATCTCCCTTATCCTCTAGTCACTTTTGTCACAGCTGTGCCATCGAGCCTGTCACATAGCGCTCAGATATTCATTGGGCCTCACACAATCCAAAAGTGTCCAGTGTCCAAAAGTGTGTGCAGAGATTCAAAATCTCCCTTATCCTCTAGTCACTTTTGTCACAGCTGTGCCATCGAGCCTGTCACATAGCGCTCAGATATTCATTGGGCCTCACACAATCCAAAAGTGTCCAGTGTCCAAAAGTGTGTGCAGAGATTCAAAATCTCCCTTATCCTCTAGTCACTTTTGTCACAGCTGTGCCATCGAGCCTGTCACATAGCGCTCAGATATTCATTGGGCCTCACACAATCCAAAAGTGTCCAGTGTCCAAAAGTGTGTGCAGAGATTCAAAATCTCCCTTATCCTCTAGTCACTTTTGTCACAGCTGTGCCATCGAGCCTGTCACATAGCGCTCAGATATTCATTGGGCCTCACACAATCCAAAAGTGTCCAGTGTCCAAAAGTGTGTGCAGAGATTCAAAATCTCCCTTATCCTCTAGTCACTTTTGTAACAGCTGTGCCATCGAGCCTGTCACATAGCGCTCAGATATTCATTGGGCCTCACACAATCCAAAAGTGTCCAGTGTCCAAAAGTGTGTGCAGAGATTCAAAATCTCCCTTATCCTCTAGTCACTTAGGTCACAGCTGTGCCATCGAGCCTGTCACATAGCGCTCAGATATTCATTGGGCCTCACACAATCCAAAAGTGTCCAGTGTCCAAAAGTGTGTGCAGAGATTCAAAATCTCCCTTATCCTCTAGTCACTTTGGTCACAGCTGTGCCATCGAGCCTGTCACATAGCGCTCAGATATTCATTGGGCCTCACACAATCCAAAAGTGTCCAGTGTCCAAAAGTGTGTGCAGAGATTCAAAATCTCCCTTATCCTCTAGTCACTTTTGTCACAGCTGTGCCATCGAGCCTGTCACATAGCGCTCAGATATTCATTGGGCCTCACACAATCCAAAAGTGTCCAGTGTCCAAAAGTGTGTGCAGAGATTCAAAATCTCCCTTATCCTCTAGTCACTTTTGTCACAGCTGTGCCATCGAGCCTGTCACATAGCGCTCAGATATTCATTGGGCCTCACACAATCCAAAAGTGTCCAGTGTCCAAAAGTGTGTGCAGAGATTCAAAATCTCCCTTATCCTCTAGTCACTTAGGTCACAGCTGTGCCATCGAGCCTGTCACATAGCGCTCAGATATCAGTGGGCCTCACACAATCCAAAAGTGTCCAGTGTCCAAAAGTGTGTGCAGAAATTCAAAATCTCCCCTGTCCTATAGACACCTTGTACCTTGTTTTACATACTATATAGTTTGTTGGATTTTGTCTACATTTCTACCAAAAATGAGGAAGGCTGGTGGAAGAGGCCGTGGAATTGGGTGGGGGTTGGCAGCTGGTAATGATGGTGTTGGTGGTGGATCTGATGGTAGTGGCAAAAGCAAAATAGGACTGAATGCAGGAGGTGTTGAGCCTGCGTCATCGTCTGGCTACATAAGGCCTCGAACGCTTAGTTTTCTAGGAGTTGGCAAACCGCTTTTAAAGCCAGAGCATCAGGAAAAAGTTTTGTCTTACATTGCTGACTCAGCCTCCAGCTCTATCGCCTCCTCTTCTTCAGTTGTAAAAAGTAAAAGCACTGAGTCGTCATTGGAGGCTCATGTTCATGAACCACACCTTTCCTTGTGTCCTTCACCCCAACCAAGATTGAAGGATGACGCAGGCCATACTACTGATTACTCCATGGAGCTGTTTTCACATACCATGCCTGGATTATCAAGTCAAATGGTGAATTACCCAGGCCAAGATGAATCTGACATGGAGTGCACTGATGCACAGCCGCTGATGGATGATTCTGCTGGTACATTCACTCAGAGCACTACATTGTCCTCGCAGTGTACAGAGCCAGATTCTGACCCTGATGAGACTCAGGTGCCCCTTCCCGCACACTATACCACCATACACGGTGACACAGAGGAAGGTGCACATGACATAGAAGAGGAGGTGATGGATGACCCAGTTGTTGACCCAGATTGGCATCCATTGGGGGAAGAGGGTGCTGCTTCCAATAGCTCAGATGAGGAGCATCCACAGCAGACATCGACATCGCAACAGCTGTTATCTGGCAGGCCCGGAGCACTCCAAAGACAGGTTCCAAATATCAAAAGAGTTGCTGGACAGCTTGTCCAGAGGGTCAAAAGATCACAGCGTGCTAGGCCGCAAAATGTCTGCCAAAGTAGGAAGAGTGCAGTGTGGCACTTTTTTGAACAAAATCCTCATGATCAGGCCAAGGTTATCTGTAAGAAGTGTGCAAAGACCTTTAGCCGAGGGAAAAATCTGAAAAATTTGAATACCAGTTGCATGCTTAGACATTTAACCAGCATGCACTTGCAAGCGTGGACACAACACCAAACCTCAAGTGCCACATGTGCAACTGATCACAACGAAGGTAGTCAGCAATGCTACATTGTTTCCCCCACTGTAAGCCCACCGGTTAGCACAGCAGCAAATGTTGAGGTGTCGTTGCAAGGCCACAGCAGTCAGGGAATCCCACTGTTATATCAACGAAAGACTGATTCTAGGCCATCAGAAAAAACACCAACTCCATCACCATCATCAACCCTCTCTCAGTCCGCCCTGTCCACCGCTACTTCCACCATATGCAGCTCTCAAGTCCAGCTCACCCTCCCAGACACTATGAGTAGGTCAAGAAAGTACTCAGTCTCTCATCCGCGTACACTGGGTTTGAACGCCCACATTGCCAAACTAATCTCGTTTGAGATGATGCCCTTTTGATTGGTGGAAAGCACAGCTTTCCGCGAACTCATGGCCTATGCAGTACCACGCTATGACCTACCCAGTCACCACTTCTTCTCTCTCAAAGCCATCCCAGCCCTCCACCATCATGTGAAAGACCGCATTGTCCATGCACTCAAGCAGTCAGTGAGCGGAAAGGTGCACCTCACAACTGATGCATGGTCCAGTCGGCATGGCCAGGGCCGTTACGTGTCCATCACTGCGCACTGGGTTAATGTGGTGGATGCAGGGTCCACAGGGGACAGCGGTGGTGGGACAGTGCTGCCTAGCCCACGGTATAGGAAACAATTGGCTGTAGGCGTTCCACCCTCCTCCTCCTCCTCCTCCTCCTCCAGAAGCGAAAGCTCGTCCACAGAGCGCAGTCGTACGAGCACTCCATCTGCAGCTGCCACTGTTGCACACGATGTGTCCCCCTATCAAGCAGCTAGTGGAAAGCGTCAGCAGGCTGTGTTGCAGATGATGTGTTTGGGCGACAGACATACCGCCGAGGTGCTGGCCGAGTACTTTCAGTGACAAACTGAGTCATGGCTGGGCAGTGTACATCTTGAGGCAGGCAAGGTAGTTAGTGATAACGGCCGTAATTTTGTGGCAGCCATAGCCCTTTCAAAACTCAGCCACATACCTTGCTTGGCTCACACCTTGAACCTGGTGGTGCAGTGCTTCCTCAAAAATTATCCGGAGTTAACAGCCCTGCTCCAGAAGGTGCGAAGACTGTGCGCGCACATCCGCCGGTCGCCTGTACACTCCGTTCGTATGCAGAAGCTGCAGCGATTGCTCCACCTTCCCAACCACCGCCTCATTATCGACATTGCAACAAGGTGGAACTCCACCCTGCACATGGTGGAGCGGCTGTGCGAGCAGAGGCAGGCCATAATGCATTTGTGGGAGGATACACGGCCAGGCACTTTGAGAGCAGACATGGAGTTGACAGGTGTGCAGTGGTCGAAGCTGAAAGACCTCTGTAAAGTCCTTCAGTGTTTTGAGGAATGCACACGGCTGGTAAGCGCAGACGACGCCATCCTAAGCATGAGCATCCCACTTATGCGTCTGCTCATGCAAACTTTGACGCACCTTAAGGAGCAGGCGTCTGCAGCCAATGTTGATGAGGAGGAAGAGGAGGAGGGAATCCTTGATGACATTCAGCCATTGTCTGCTCAGGGACCTCTCCTGGACGAGGTGGAGGAAGAAGAGGAGGAGGAGGATGATGATGGGGATGATTACTTAGGGGAGGAGGATGCATCTCGTGGGGCAAGTGAAAATGTTGGCGTGGCAAGGTCTGGTACAGGGTTTGTGCGTGACTGGAGGGATGTGGATTTGCCAGAAAGTGCTCCTCCAACCAGCACTCGCAATGCATCATTGACACCGGGAACATTGGCCCACATGTCAGATTATGCCTTGCGGATCCTAAAAAGGGACCCACGCATTGCCAAAATGATGAACGATGACGACTACTGGTTGGCCAGCATCCTGGATCCACGCTATAAAGGCAAATTACAAAACATCATGCCACAGGAGAACCTTGACCTAATATTGGCTAATAAACAAGCAACTCTGGTAAATCGGTTGCTTGAGGCATTCCCAGCACACAGCAGCGGTGATGGTTCTCACACGAGCCGTACGGGCCGGGGGCAGCTTGGCAGAGGTGTTCGTGGTGCACACTGCAGAAGTGGCGTTGGAGACAGGGGTTTCATGACAATGTTGTGGACTGATTTTTCAAATACCGCTCACACAACTGGTAATACTGCATCGATGGAAAGTGACAGGAGACAGCAGTTGTCAACTATGGTTACAAACTACTTTTCCTCCCATATCGATGTTCTCCCACACAGGTCATTCCCCTTTGACTATTGGGCCGCTAAACTGGACACCTGGCCTGAATTGGCCCAATATGCCTTACAGGAGCTCGCTTGCCCAGCTGCAAGTGTGCTATCGGAAAGAGTCTTCAGTGCAGCTGGATCAATCCTGACAGAAAAAAGGACCCGTCTGTCAACCCAAAATGTGGATGATCTAACCTTCATTAAAATGAACCATGCATGGGTTTCCAAGGATTTTGTCCCACCTTCCCCTGATGACACATAGGGTGACAGAAAAATGGCTTGCTTTGGTCCACCTCTTCCTGGGACTTCACCTATTTCGCCTTTTGCATCAGCTGAATGTCCAACATCAACATATGCCACTTTCTAAAACTCCCTAACTGTGCTGCCTCCCCCCCATGGCCGGGGTCACCACCTAGCGCACGACACTGTGCGAGTGCCGTTGCCCTGGACAGGTGGGTAGGCCGACTCTTGGGCGCGGGCACTGGCACAGGGTCCCTCATAGTGCAATCAAGTGTCTCTGACGGTGGTGGTGCACACCCGCCGTCAGACACACCGCTGTACTATGAGGGGCCCAGTGCCAGTACCGACGCCCACGAGTGGGCCCCCCTTGCTTGGGCAGGGCCCCAGCATTTGCAATCTTTACCTCTCCCTGCTCCTCCGCTGTGTAATCTGGGCCGTCAAATCCATACTGTGCCTGACACCGTCTGAGCCTGCCTCCTGATGTATAGACATATATTTTGAATGTGTACGCTATCCATACATGTTATCCGGGGATACGGTACCCTTTCTAACCTTTGTGCAATCACGTGCAATCAATACTGGGCCTAACACCGTCTGAGCCTGCCTCCTGATGTATAGACATATATTTTGAATGTGTACACTATCCATACATGTTATCCGGGGATACGGTACCCTTTCTAACCTTTGTGCAATCACGTGCAATCCATACTGGGCCTAACACCGTCTGAGCCTTCCTCCTGAGACATATATTTTGAATGTGTACGCTATCCATACATGTTATCTGGGGATACGGTACCCTTTCTAACCTTTGTGCAATCACGTGCAATCCATACTGGGCCTAACACCGTCTGAGCCTGCCTCCTGAGACATATATTTTGAATGTGTACGCTATCCATACATGTTATCCGGGGAAACGGTACCCTTTCTAACCTTTGTGCAATCACGTGCAATCCATACTGGGCCTAACACCGTCTGAGAATGCCTCCTCAGACATATATTTTGAATGTGTACGCTATCCATACATGTTATCTGGGGCTACGGTACCATTTCTAACCTTTGTGCAATCACGTGCAATCCATACTGGGCCTAACACCGTCTGAGCCTGCCTCCTGAGACATATATTTTGAATGTGTACGCTATCCATACATGTTATCTGGGGATACGGTACCTTTTCTCACCTTTGTGCAATCACGTGTAATCCATACTGGGCGTGAGAATGGCTGGCGAGCTGTTAAGCAAGCTACAGCACCTGTGGTTTGCACACGTAAGTTTTTCATTTTTTCAGGAATGACGGTTAGGCCTAATTCCGGAACTGCAGTTGACCTGCACTTACTGGGAAATCATTGTTCGCGGGTAATAATTGTAATCAGTAGAGTTGAGCGACTTTTGCTTTTTTAGGGTCGCGTTTCGTTTCGTGAAACCCGACTTTTCCAAAAGTCGGGTCGAGCAAGATCGTCCGATTATAGGGAAAAGTCGGGGTCGTCCCGAAACACGAAACCCAATGTAAGTCAATGGGGAATAAAAGTCGGCAGTGAGAGGAGGACAGGAAACACAGCTACAGTGCCCATTTGAATGCCAAAAGCATCAATTCTTCTTACTTAAGCTTGTCATCCTTAATTAACTTCATAATACAAGTTACGCACTGAAAAATGGGGGTTATTTGGCTAAATTTGTGGGGGGGAGGGCTGGCTGCAGGTTTTCATGTGCCCTGGGCGAAAGAGCGCCCCTTTAACACATACCACAACTCATGATGCTCCGATACACGGCAGAGAAATAGCGGTATAGTACAATGAAAAATACCTCACTTTTTACATCTCATGACGAGGCCCATCTATTTCTCCATACAAAATCATTGGTCCCATATAATGTTTGAAACAGTATATGATGAGCTCCACATAATGCTACAGTATATGTTGGTCCCCATGGATGAAGCTCCACTGTCTTATGGGCCCAAATAATGCTCCAAACATAATGGGCCCCATTTCTAATGCTCTAGTGTATAATGGGCCCTGTAAATGCTGCTCCAGTGTCTGATGTCCACCTTTGGAATGTTACAGTGTATGGTGGGCCCCATCTATCATTCTCCAGAGTATAGTGCTCCCCAAAAATTGCTGTCCCAACATAGAAAACAATCAAATAAGTCTCCTCGCTAGGGAATCCCTGTACTTGTCTGGACAGGTGCTGTAGCTTGCTTAACAGCTCGCCAGCCGTTCTCACGCCCAGTATGGATTGCACGTGATTGCACAAAGGTTAGAAAGGGTACCGTATCCCTGGACAACATGTATGGATAGCGTACACATTCAAAATATATGTCTATACAGCATGAGGCAGGCTCAGACGGTGTTAGGCCCAGTATGGATTGCACGTCATTGCACAAAGGTTAGAAGGGGTACCGTATCCCAGGATAACATGTATGGATAGCGTACACATTCAAAATATATGTCTATACAGCATGAGGCAGGCTCAGACGGTGTTAGGCCCAGTATGGATTGCACGTCATTGCACAAAGGTTAGAAAGGGTACCGTATCCCCGGATAACATGTATGGATAGAGTACACATTCAAAATATATGTCTACACAGCATGAGGCAGGCTCAGACGGTGTTAGGCCCAGTATGGATTGCACGTCATTGCACAAAGGTTAGAAAGGGTACCGTATCCCTGGATAACATGTATGGATAGCGTACACATTCAAAATATGTCTATACAGCATGAGGCAGGCTCAGACGGTGTTAGGCCCAGTATGGATTGCACGTCATTGCACAAAGGTTAGAAGGGGTACCGTATCCCCGGATAACATGTATGGATAGCGTACACATTCAAAATATATGTCTATACAGCATGAGGCAGGCTCAGACGGTGTTAGGCCCAGTATGGATTGCACGTCATTGCACAAAGGTTAGAAGGGGTACCGTATCCCCGGATAACATGTATGGATAGCGTACACATTCAAAATATATGTCTATACAGCATGAGGCAGGCTCAGACGGTGTTAGGCCCAGTATGGATTGCACGTCATTGCACAAAGGTTAGAAGGGGTACCGTATCCCCGGATAACATGTATGGATAGCGTACACATTCAAAATATATGTCTATACAGCATGAGGCAGGCTCAGACGGTGTTAGGCCCAGTATGGATTGCACGTCATTGCACAAAGGTTAGAAAGGGTACCGTATCCCTGGATAACATGTATGGATAGCGTACACATTCAAAATATATGTCTATACAGCATGAGGCAGGCTCAGACGGTGTTAGGCCCAGTATGGATTGCACGTCATTGCACAAAGGTTAGAAAGGGTACCGTATCCCCGGATAACATGTATGGATAGCGTACACATTCAAAATATATGTCTATACAGCATGAGGCAGGCTCAGACGGTGTTAGGCCCAGTATGGATTGCACGTCATTGCACAAAGGTTAGAAGGGGTACCGTATCCCCGGATAACATGTATGGATAGCGTACACATTCAAAATATATGTCTATACAGCATGAGGCAGGCTCAGACGGTGTTAGGCCCAGTATGGATTGCACGTCATTGCACAAAGGTTAGAAGGGGTACCATATCCCCGGATAACATGTATGGATAGCGTACACATTCAAAATATATGTCTATACAGCATGAGGCAGGCTCAGACGGTGTTAGGCCCAGTATCGATTGCACGTCATTGCACAAAGGTTAGAAAGGGTACCGTATCCCTGGATAACATGTATGGATAGTGTACACATTCAAAATATATGTCTATACAGCATGAGGCAGGCTCAGACGGTGTTAGGCCCAGTATGGATTGCACGTCATTGCACAAAGGTTAGAAGGGGTACCGTATCCCCGGATAACATGTATGGATAGCGTACACATTCAAAATATATGTCTATACAGCATGAGGCAGGCTCAGACGGTGTTAGGCCCAGTATGGATTGCACGTCATTGCACAAAGGTTAGAAAGGGTACCGTATCCCTGGATAACATGTATGGATAGCGTACACATTCAAAATATATGTCTATACAGCATGAGGCAGGCTCAGACGGTGTTAGGCCCAGTATGGATTGCACGTCATTGCACAAAGGTTAGAAGGGGTACCGTATCCCCGGATAACATGTATGGATAGCGTACACATTCAAAATATATGTCTATACATCAGGAGGCAGGCTCAGACGGTGTCAGGCACAGTATGGATTTGACGGCCCAGATTACACAGCGGAGGAGCAGGGAGA
Source organism: Dendrobates tinctorius (assembly GCF_039654945.1). Classification (NCBI taxonomy): domain Eukaryota; kingdom Metazoa; phylum Chordata; class Amphibia; order Anura; family Dendrobatidae; genus Dendrobates; species Dendrobates tinctorius. The sequence goes on from NW_027361793.1 coordinate 4,442,772, forward strand.
GGTAAAGATTGCAAATGCTGGGGCCCTGGCCAAGCAAGGGGGGCACACTCGTGGGCGTCGGTACTGGCACTGGGCCCCTCATAGTACAGCGGTGTGTCTGACGGCGGGTGTGCACCACCACCGTCAGAGACACTTGATTGCACTATGAGGGATCCTGTGCCAGTGCCCGCGCCAAAGAGTCGGCCTACCCACCTGTCCAGGGCAACGGCACTCGCACGGTGTCGTGCGCTAGGTGGTGACCCCGGCCATGGGGGGGGAGGCAGCACAGTTAGGGAGTTTTAGAAAGTGGCATATGTTGATGTTGGACATTCAACTGATGCAAAAGGCGAAATAGGTGAAGTACCAGGAAGAGGTGGACCAAAGCAAGCCATTTTTCTGTCACCCTATGTGTCATCAGGGGAAGGTGGGACAAAATCCTTGGAAACCCATGCGTGGTTCATTTTAATGAAGGTTAGATCATCCACATTTTGGGTAGACAGACGGGTCCTTTTTTCTGTCAGGATTGATCCAGCTGCACTGAAGACTCTTTCCGATAGCACACTTGCAGCTGGGCAAGCGAGCTCCTGTAAGGCATATTGGGCCAATTCAGGCCAGGTGTCCAGTTTAGCGGCCCAATAGTCAAAGGGGAATGACCTGTGTGGGAGAACATCGATATGGGAGGAAAAGTAGTTTGTAACCATAGTTGACAACTGCTGTCTCCTGTCACTTTCCATCGATGCAGTATTACCAGTTGTGTGAGTGGTATTTGAAAAATCAGTCCACAACATTGTCATGAAACCCCTGTCTCCAACGCCACTTCTGCTGTGTGCACCACGAACACCTCTGCCAAGCTGCCCCGGCCCGTACGGCTCGTGTGAGAACCATCACCGCTGCTGTGTGCTGGGAATGCCTCAAGCAACCGATTTACCAGAGTTGCTTGTTTATTAGCCAATATTAGGTCAAGGTTCTCCTGTGGCATGATGTTTTGTAATTTGCCTTTACAGCGTGGATCCAGGATGCTGGCCAACCAGTAGTCGTCATCGTTCATCATTTTGGCAATGCGGGGGTCCCTTTTTAGGATCCGCAAGGCATAATCTGACATGTGGGCCAATGTTCCCGGTGTCAATGATGCACTGCGAGTGCTGGGTGGAGGAGCACTTTCTGGCAAATCCACATCCCTCCAGTCACGCACAAACCCTGTACCAGACATTGCCACGCCAACATTTTCACTTGCCCCACGAGATGCATCCTCCTCCCCTAAGTAATCATCCCCATCATGCTCCTCCTCCTCCTCCTCTTCTTCCTCCACCTCGTCCAGGAGAGGTCCCTGAGCAGACAATGGCTGAATGTCATCAAGGTTTCCCTCCTCCTCTTCCTCCTCATCAACATTGGCTGCAGACGCCTGCTCCTTAAGGTGCGTCAAAGTTTGCATGAGCAGACACATAAGTGGGATGCTCATGCTTAGGATGGCGTCGTCTGCGCTTACCAGCCGTGTGCATTCCTCAAAACACTGAAGGAATTTACAAAGGTCTTTCAGCTTCGACCACTGCACGCCTGTCAACTCCATGTCTGCTCTCAAAGTGCCTGGCCGTGTATCCTCCCACAAATGCATTATGGCCTGCCTCTGCTCGCACAGCCGCTCCACCATGTGCAGGGTGGAGTTCCACCTTGTTGCAATGTCGATAATGAGGCGGTGGTTGGGAAGGTGGAGCAATCGCTGCAGCTTCTGCATACGAACGGAGTGTACAGGCGACCGGCGGATGTGCGCGCACAGTCTTCGCACCTTCTGGAGCAGGGCTGTTAACTCCGGATAATTTTTGAGGAAGCACTGCACCACCAGGTTCAAGGTGTGAGCCAAGCAAGGTATGTGGCTGAGTTTTGAAAGGGCTATGGCTGCCACAAAATTACGGCCGTTATCACTAACTACCTTGCCTGCCTCAAGATGTACACTGCCCAGCCATGACTCAGTTTGTCGCTTCAAGTACTCGGCCAGCACCTCGGCGGTGTGTCTGTCGCCCAAACACATCATCTGCAACACAGCCTGCTGACGCTTTCCACTAGCTGCTCGATAGGGGGACACATCGTGTGCAACAGTGGCAGCTGCAGATGGAGTGCTCGTACGTCTGCGCTAAGTGGACGAGCTGTCGCTTCTGGAGGAGGAGGAGGAGGAGGGTCGAACGCCTACAGCCAACTGTTTCCTAGACCGTGGGCTAGGCAGCACTGTCCCACCACCGCTGTCCCCTGTGGACCCTGCATCCACCACATTAACCCAGTGCGCAGTGATGGACACGTAACGGCCCTGGCCATGCCGACTGGACCATGCATCAGTTGTGAGGTGCACCTTTCCGCTCACTGACTGCTTGAGTGCATGGACAATGCGGTCTTTCACATGATGGTGGAGGGCTGGGATGGCTTTGCGAGAGAAGAAGTGGCGACTGGGTAGGTCATAGCGTGGTACTGCATAGGCCATGAGTTCGCGGAAAGCTGTGCTTTCCACCAACCGAAAGGGCATCATCTCAAACGAGATTAGTTTGGCAATGTGGGCGTTCAAACCCAGTGTACGCGGATGAGAGACTGAGTACTTTCTTGACCTACTCATAGAGTCTGGGAGGGTGAGCTGGACTTGAGAGCTGCATATGGTGGAAGTAGCGGTGGACAGGGCGGACTGAGAGAGGGTTGATGATGGTGATGGAGTTGGTGTTCTTTCTGATGGCCTAGAATCAGTCTTTCGTTGATATAACAGTGGGATTCCCTGACTGCTGTGGCCTTGCAACGACACCTCAACATTTGCTGCTGTGCTAACCGGTGTGCTTACAGTGGGGGAAACAATGTAGCGTTGCTGACTACCTTCGTTGTGATCAGTTGCACATGTGGCACTTGAGGTTTGGTGTTGTGTCCACGCTTGCAAGTGCATGCTGGTTAAATGTCTAAGCATGCAACTGGTATTCAAATTTTTCAGATTTTTCCCTCGGCTAAAGGTCTTTGCGCACTTCTTACAGATAACCTTGGCCTGATCATGAGGATTTTGTTCAAAAAACTGCCACACTGCACTCTTCCTACTTTGGCAGACATTTTGCGGCCTAGCACGCTGTGATCTTTTGACCCTCTGGACAAGCTGTCCAGCAACTCTTTTGATGTTTGGAACCTGTCTTTGGAGTGCTCCGGGCCTGCCAGATAACAGCTGTTGCGATGTCGATGTCTGCTGTGGATGCTCCTCATCTGAGCTAATGGAAGCAGCACCCTCTTCCCCCAATGGATGCCAATCTGGGTCAACAACTGGGTCATCCATCACCTCCTCTTCTATGTCATGTGCACCTTTCTCTGTGTCACCGTGTATGGTGGTATAGTGTGCGGGAAGGGGCACCTGAGTCTCATCAGGGTCAAAATCTGGCTCTGTACACTGCGAGGACAATGTAGTGCTCTGAGTGAATGTACCAGCAGAATCATCCATCAGCGGCTGTGCATCAGTGCACTCCATGTCAGATTCATCTTGGCCTGGGTAATTCACCATTTGACTTGATAATCCAGGCATGGTATGTGAAAACAGCTCCATGGAGTAATCAGTAGTATGGCCTGCGTCATCCTTCAATCTTGGTTGGGGTGAAGGACACAAGGAAAGGTGTGGTTCATGAACATGAGCCTCCAATGACGACTCAGTGCTTTTACTTTTTACAACTGAAGAAGAGGAGGCGATAGAGTTGGAGGCTGAGTCAGCAATGTAAGACAAAACTTTTTCCTGATGCTCTGCCTTTAAAAGCGGTTTGCCAACTCCTAGAAAACTAAGCGTTCGAGGCCTTATGTAGACAGACGATGACGCAGGGTCAGCACCTCCTGCATTTGGTCCTATTTTGCTCTTGCCACTACCATCAGATCCACCACCAACACCATCATTACCAGCTGCCAACCCCCGCCCAATTCCACGGCCTCTTCCACCAGCCTTCCTCATTTTTGGTAGAAATGTAGACAAAATCCAACAAACTATATAGTAATGTAAAACAAGGTACAAGGTGTCTATAGGACAGGGGAGTTTTAGAATTTCTGCACACACTTGTGGACAGTGGACACTTGTGGATTGTGTGCGGCCCACTGATATCTGAGCGCTATGTGACACACTCGATGGCACAGCTGCCTGTGACCAAAGTGACGAGAGGATAGTGGAGATTTTGAATCTCTGCGTACACTTGTGGACAGTGGACACTTGTGGATTGTGTGCGGCCCACTGATATCTGAGCGCTATGTGACACGCTCGATGGCACAGCTGCCTGTGACCAAAGTGACGAGAGGATAATGGAGATTTTGAATCTCTGCGTACACTTGTGGATACTGGACACTTGTGGATTGTGTGCGGCCCACTGATATCTGAGCGCTATGTGACACGTTCGATGGCACAGCTGCCTGTGACCAAAGTGACGAGAGGATAATGGAGATTTTGAATCTCTGCGTACACTTGTGGACACTGGACACTTGTGGATTGTGTGCGGCCTACTGATATCTGAGCGCTATGTGACACGCTCGATGGCACAGCTGCCTGTGACCAAAGTGACGAGAGGATAATGGAGATTTTGAATCTCTGCGTACACTTTTGGACACTGGACACTTGTGGATTGTGTGCGGCCCACTGATATCTGAGCGCTATGTGACACGCTCGATGGCACAGCTGCCTGTGACCAAAGTGACGAGAGGATAATGGAGATTTTGAATCTCTGCGTACACTTTTGGACACTGGACACTTGTGGATTGTGTGCGGCCCACTGATATCTGAGCGCTATGTGACACGCTCGATGGCACAGCTGCCTGTGACCAAAGTGACGAGAGGATAATGGAGATTTTGAATCTCTGCGTACACTTGTGGACAGTGGACACTTGTGGATTGTGTGCGGCCCACTGATATCTGAGCGCTATGTGACACGCTCGATGGCACAGCTGCCTGTGACCAAAGTGACGAGAGGATAATGGAGATTTTGAATCTCTGCGTACACTTGTGGACAGTGGACACTTGTGGATTGTGTGCGGCCCACTGATATCTGAGCGCTATGTGACACGCTCGATGGCACAGCTGCCTGTGACCAAAGTGACGAGAGGATAATGGAGATTTTGAATCTCTGCGTACACTTTTGGACACTGGACACTTGTGGATTGTGTGCGGCCCACTGATATCTGAGCGCTATGTGACACGCTCGATGGCACAGCTGCCTGTGACCAAAGTGACGAGAGGATAATGGAGATTTTGAATCTCTGCGTACACTTTTGGACACTGGACACTTGTGGATTGTGTGCGGCCCACTGATATCTGAGCGCTATGTGACACGCTCGATGGCACAGCTGCCTGTGACCAAAGTGACGAGAGGATAATGGAGATTTTGAATCTCTGCGTACACTTGTGGACAGTGGACACTTGTGGATTGTGTGCGGCCCACTGATATCTGAGCGCTATGTGACACGCTCGATGGCACAGCTTCCTGTGACCAAAGTGACGAGAGGATAATGGAGATTTTGAATCTCTGCGTACACTTGTGGACAGTGGACACTTGTGGATTGTGTGCGGCCCACTGATATCTGAGCGCTATGTGACACGCTCGATGGCACAGCTGCCTGTGACCAAAGTGACGAGAGGATAATGGAGATTTTGAATCTCTGCGTACACTTTTGGACACTGGACACTTGTGGATTGTGTGCGGCCCCCTGATATCTGAGCGCTATGTGACACGCTCGATGGCACAGCTGCCTGTGACCAAAGTGACGAGAGGATAATGGAGATTTTGAATCTCTGCGTACACTTTTGGACACTGGACACTTGTGGATTGTGTGCGGCCCACTGATATCTGAGCGCTATGTGACACGCTCGATGGCACAGCTGCCTGTGACCAAAGTGACGAGAGGATAATGGAGATTTTGAATCTCTGCGTACACTTTTGGACACTGGACACTTGTGGATTGTGTGCGGCCCACTGATATCTGAGCGCTATGTGACACGCTCGATGGCACAGCTGCCTGTGACCAAAGTGACGAGAGGATAATGGAGATTTTGAATCTCTGCGTACACTTTTGGACACTGGACACTTGTGGATTGTGTGCGGCCCACTGATATCTGAGCGCTATGTGACACGCTCGATGGCACAGCTGCATGTGACCAAAGTGACGAGAGGATAAGGGAGATTGGATTGCTTTTAAAAAAGCAGTTTGCGGAGCAGTGGGTAAACAGCAATGCCAGCGTGTCAGGAAGCCTTAGAAGGCAGCCCAACAACCAACACCACTGATACACCACAATATAGCCTCCCCTTGCACTGCACACACAGTGACTTGTGTGTTGTGCAGGCCAAATCGCTAGCAGCAGAAGCAGTTTTTTTGTCTTCTTCCCTGCCTAACGCTCTCCCTACAGAATCAGCAGCAACCTCTCCCTATACTAAGATCGGCAGAAGTAAGATGGCGGTTGGCGTGCACGCCCTTTTATACCCCCTGTGACGCCCACCAAAGCAAGCCAATCACTTGCATGCCCTTCTGAAAGATGGTGGTGACCTGTGCCTATGTCATCACGTTGCCCACAGTGTCCGTGGATCCTGATTGGCTGAAAAAGAGCGCAAAACAAACTTTTGAAACGCGACTTTGGCGCGTAAGTCGCCGACCTCGTGGCCGACCTCATCCTAGGGTCGGGTTTCGTTTCATGAAACCCGACCTTGCCAAAAGTCGGCGACTGTTGAATTTTTTCGACCCGTTTCGCTCAACTCTAGTAATCAGTGATCCCCATCACTAACGTTGTTCAGCGGGTTATCTGCACCTGTAAGCGACAAACGCTGGCCTTTTCAGTGTAGCGCACATGCAGCCACGGACATGTAAGGGCATGACACACCAGTTATTGGCCAATCTCATGTGCCAGAGACTCACGTGTCCCTCTAGTAAGCCGGACTCGGACCGCGGGGCATGACGGAGTCTCGTTCGTTAATGGAATTAAGCTTGCAATGTGTGCATCTGTTCTGTAGCTGGCATGTTTGAGGTTTCCCAGGTGGAGTCGAATTTAACCGTAGGCTCCACTCCTGGTGGTGCCCTTCTGGACATTCCTTTAAGGTTCAGCTTTGCAACCATACTGCCCACGTAAAACAAACACTTTGCCTTCATGAACGCTGTTTGGAGGGTCATGACTCATGGGAATAACGCCGCCCAATCAGTTAACCTGCTAGAGAGATCGTTCATTGCTCCCAAGTATGACATCACACTCCCTAGGAGGAAGGTAATGCCACTGTGGCGATCGTACTCCTGGGGGCGACACAAGTGCACTGATGCTCAGCCACTGCTCAATGAATCTGCTGGTACATTGACCCAGACCACTACATTCCCCTCGCACGCTACATGGCCTGAATCTGACCCTGATGAAACTCAGGTTACCCTTCCCATACACAGTTCCATCTTACACGGTGACAAAGAGGAAGCTGCAGATGAAAGTGCAGGTTCTGCCCACCCGCCGTCAGACACACCACCATACTATCAGGGGCCCTGTGCCAGTGCTGTCGCCAACGAGTGGGCCCCCCCTGCTTGCTCAGGATCACAGCACTTGCAAGGTTGAAATACTGTGCAGTGAGATGGAAGATGGGGACGACGAGGAGTCCAGACTAGTACATGGATTCCATAGCGAGGAGACTTATTTCATTGTTTTCAATGTTGGGACAGCAATTTTTGGGGAGCACTATACTCTGGAGAATGATAGATGGGGCCCACCATACACTGGAACATTCCAAAGGTGGACATCAGACACTGGAGCAGCATTTACAGGGCCCATTATACACTAGAGCATTAGAAATGGGGCCCATTATGTTTGGAGCATTATTTGGGCCCATAAGACAGTGGAGCTTCATCCATGGGGACCAACATATACTGTAGCATTATGTGGAGCTCATCATATACTGTTTCAAACATTATATGGGACCAATGATTCTGTATGGAGAAATAGATGGGCCTCGTCATGAGATGTAAAAAGTGAAGTATTTTTCATTGTACTATACCGCTATTTCTCTGCCATATCGGAGCATGATGAGTTGTGGTATGTTTTAAAGGGGCGCTCTTTCGCCCAGGGCACATGAAAACCTGGAGCCAGCCCTCCCCCCCCACAACTGTAGCCAAATAACCCCCATTTTTCAGTGCGTAACTTGTATTATGAAGTTAATTAAGGTTGACAAGCTTAAGTAAGAAGAATTGATGCTTTTGGCATTCAAATGGGCACTGTAGGTGTGTTTCCTGTCCTCCTCTCACTGCCGACTTTTATTCCCCATTGACTTACATTGGGTTTCGTGTTTCGGGACGACCCCGACTTTTCCCTATAATCGGACGATCTTGCTCGACCCGACATTTGGAAAAGTCGGGTTTCACGAAACGAAACGCGACCCTAAAAAAACAAAAGTCGCTCAACTCTAGTCCCTTGTAAACCCATGTTGATATTGGGTCATGAGGTTATTCTACTTCAGATACTCCAGTATAATATCTCTTAGAAAACCCTCCAGGATTTTACCCACAGTAGAGGTTAATCTTACTGGCCTATAATTTCCAAGTTCAGTTTTTGACCCCTTTTTGAATATTGGCACGACATTTTCTATACGCCAGTCCTGTGGTACAGACCCTGTTATTATGGAATCTTTACCACCAAATCAATACAATTTCACCACTTAAATAACAGAAACAGGCAATTTTGATAATGGTGTTGCCGTACTAAACATACAGTGGGGAAAATAAGTGTTTGATACACTGTCGATTTTCCAAGTTTTCCCACCTATAATGAACGGAGAGGTCTGTAATTTTTATTGTTCGTACACTTCACGTGTGAGAGACAGAATCTAAAAATAAAAACCAAAATCGTCAGTGTATGAAATACTTATTTTACCCACTGTACTATCTTGGAAAATCATATTTCCATGCCATTTACACTGCACAATGACCGCCGTAAAACCAAAACCCCAAAATCTATGGTAGAATTACGGGGGTTTTTCACAATTTCACCATACTTGGAATTTTGCTACTGTTTTCTAGTACATTGCATTGTAAAATGGATGGTGTCATTTAAAAGTTCAAATTGTCCAGCAAAAACATAAGCTTTCATTCAGCTATGTCAGCAGAAAAATAAAAAAAGATATGACTCATGGAAAAGGGGAGGAAAAAACTGAAAGTGCAAAAATGTAAAATAGTTGTGTCCTAAAGGGGTTAAAACTAAGGAGGGATTATAACATGATATCATATACACATAGTAAGGATTCCACTCTTTTTCACACTTCCAGCGGTCATATGTGATTTGTCAATTGATTTATCTTTTACTTCTCTCAATTACTGTTTGCAGCTTGTTCATGCTATGGGTTCACATGAATCTATAAAAATACCGTTCAGAGTTTCATGCGGAACAGTTGGACAGTATTTGCTCAATTGTCATCCTTGTGCAGTCCATATACAATCCATTTTTTTACTCAGCAACTATTAATCATTAACAAGATCATTTTCAGTATCCTAGGTTACAGAACTGCAAAGCATCTGTAAAAGACAGATGTCATACTGTGTCTCTGTGTGGCATCCAATTTTTTTTCCCCATAGACTTGAATGGGTGTATTTCATCCGATTTATGGAAAAAACTAGTTGACTATGCAATTTTTTTTTTCATATGCTGATTCAGTCAGTGAAAAAAAATCTCTTATCTGCACAGCCACAATGAATAACATTGATCCAGTTGCTGACTATTTTTTTCCTGGACAACACTTTGACCGAAAATACAGCTGTGCAAACAAACCCTAATAATGAGAGTGCCCTTGAAGATATTGTCTTTGTAATGCTGTATGCATTGCTGTATTTTCTATAATATTGAGCACTAGCTGCAGTTAGTATTTTGTCCTGCAGGGTGAGTTGGGTAGTCAGTTTAAAGAAGCACTCCTCCTCCCCTCAATTTTTCATCCTCTTAATATATTGCGGACATCATATTACATACCACTTTGTACTTACAATTGCTCATTTTGCCTTTCTACTCAGCTAATTCTTCTGTTATCCATTAGATCTATGACATTGACATCACATGATTTAAAACTAACTAGCTGAATCCTTCTAAGCTCTATCTAGAAGCAGAAAGTCTATTTTCCCTGTATGACTAATGAGTCACTGTAATAGTTCCTGGCTGGGTGAAGAAGTGGAACAGTTGGGACACAAGTTGAAGAGGAGAATGATAAATGCAGGCAAAAGAGACTTTCTGTTTCTACATAGAGCAGAGAAAAGAGAAGAATTAGCTGGGTAGAAAGGCAAAATGAGCAATTGTAAGTACACAGTGCTGTATAATATGATGACTGCAATATACCATTTTTCTGCTGTACTAGGTTGGAACATGCATGCAGCAAATACCCCATCTACTGTATAGTGCTTTATAAGCTAGTTCTTTAGCATGCAGTGTTACCTCATTTGTGTGTGTCTAGTGACCGGGAGTCAACAAACACCTATACTGCCAGATCAGAGCTTGTGTCAGCCAAACCATTTAGATACTCCAGAAGGTTTTGCAGAGGGAAGAAGGAAAATTGGTTTGTTGCGGAATTACAGCTCTGCTAAGGAGAGAAATGCTACACCCTGAGCTTGTCTAGTGCAATGAAGAAATATGACTGGATTGACTGGACCAGAAAATACTTGCAAATATAACAATATAGAAGAAAAAAAAAGTTATTCAGCTCACCATTAGATGAATTCCTGTGGCTTTGGGTGTGGACTCCAGGATGGTGCTCAGAAAAAGTGGCTGTGGTAATCAAACAAAAAAGTTCCAGCAACAAACATCCAAATCAGATCGTTGAATAGACGTTAAAACTTCATGGCTATGACTAAGAACATTTTTGTTTGAAACGCGTAATCCCCTGGATTTACAATTTTAACAGCATGTTTTTAAAGGTATTGCAATAAAGATGAAGTTTTAACGTCTATTCAACAATCTGATTTGAATGTTTGTTGCTGGAACTTTTTTGCTTGATTGCAAATATAACAGTATTGCCACAGGTCTTCAAGGAGGTGTAGTGAGCAGTTACAGTCATCACTCACTAGGCAGTAAGTGTGCAAATTGATTGACAACTTGCTCTGCAAATTGATTGACAACTTGCTCTGCCTCCTGTGTGTACAGCTGATATGAGCAGTGCAGGCTGTTAGTGTGCTGGGGAGTGATTCAACGTGTTCATGTGTAATGAGTAAGGATTGTAGCAACTTCCTGCACCGCTCCAATGAGTAAGGCTGGTTTCAAATTTGCCTTCAGGAGGGCTGCGGGTGGCTGCCTTCTTCCTCCTTTCTTCCTCCCCGAAGCTCCGCCTACTTCTGTATGTGTCCTGTTTCCCTGTGTACCTATCTTTAACATTGGGTACGCAGGGACATGCGTTGTATGTGGATGCGTCTGCATGCGGTGATTTGACGTGTGCAGCGACCACATGGAAACTCAAAATTTTGTGTTTTCGTGTGGTAGCCGCACACGTCAAATTGCCGCATGCGGACACATCCGCATATAACACTTGTCCCTGCATACTCAATGTTAAAGATAGCTATGCAGGGAAACACAGGACACATACAGAAATAGGCGGAGCTTCGGGGAGGAAGAAAGGAGGAAGTAGGCAGCCATCCGCACCCATCTGAACACAAATCTGAAACCAGCCTAAGTAAGTAGAAAATATGTTGATTTTCTCCTTGCAGCTGAGTTTCCAATAAGTCTGGTAGAAATTCTTTAAATGGACTCTTTCAGCATAGAAAGAATATTCAAATCAAGTACAGGCGTTCTATCCATCATGGTGTGGCCTATTAATTTAAAACAGCTTCCCACCTGTTGGTTTCCATCTGTCTCTGCCCTTCCCTGGCTCTATGAAGCCAGAGCTGTCAATGAAAAAGACAGGGAGGAGACTGAGGGAAAACAAGCAGGTCGGAAGGTGTACTGAAGTGTTTGACCATGCCACGATGTACCAAACACCTGTAAAACTTGATCTCTCAAGTTTTGAGATATTTTTATGGCAAATCAGCAGGGGGATTGTAAATTCCAGAATCTTGGGATACTATGTGCCCAATAATGACCAATGTTTCTTAATAGATTAGTGAACTAAGTACATGAAAGAATGATATGTATTAATAAATGCTAATCTCTATTGCCCCCATTTTTTCTGAAGAGTTCATAGTATGGTTAAACTGTAAAAATCTTTCAGGTTAACCCCTACTTTTCAATTTCTTAGTCATTTATCCATTCTTATTTTCCTGTCTGAAGTATCTGAGATAATGTGACGGATATGATGGCATTGAGATTTGGCCAATGCTTTCTTGGCTTGATGAGGATGGCAACTTCAATAGTGTAAGAAGATGTTCCTGTGTGTGGGTTTAACATAGAGATCAGTAGTCAGAGAATCATCACCCACCATGATGACATTGGTATCAATGAAATTCATCTTGTGAGAATTTGTCACCATTCCAAATCATAAAGATATCATCAAGATATCTTTTCTAACAGAATGTTGTTGAAATAAGGTATTGGTTTAGAGGAATGTTGTCTCAAATTGTGCCATAAAAATGTTTGCGTAAGGGGGCGCAAAGTTCTAACCCACTGCACTCATGGTTATTTGAATAAAAAACTTATCTTCAAGAAGGAAGTAATACTTAGGCAAAAATTCTTCTGTGGCTTAGAAAATATGGTAGTCATATCCAGAAATAATTTAACTGCTGAAAAATCCCTTCTCATCAATGATTGTAAACAAGCCATGGACATTTAAAGTCACCAGTATTCACCAGTTTATGGGAATCTGTCCCATCTCATGTAAACAAGAAAGAAAATGAGCTGTATCTCTCAAGTATGAGAGTATAGATTGTAGAAAGGGGGTATTTTTTAATATCATTGCAAAGGGTGATAACAAAGAGTTGGTGGAAGCCTCAATAAGGTGGCCTGGTGAGTGGGTAAGATTCTTCTGAATCTTAGGTAAGGTGTAAAATACCGGGGGACCACTGGATGGAGGTGAATAAGGAAATCACTTCACTTAGTGTCTATTATTCCTTAGTTCTTAAAGGATTCCACTGGTGTACTGCTGCACAGTAGGTATGGTGTTCTTTGGATTCAACTCAGCATTCTGTCTCCTTCATACATGATGAGTTTTATTTCTACCAAACAGTTCTACTTTGGTTTCATCAGACTATATGATATTCTCCCAATACTATTCTGGATAATCCAAATGCTCTCTAGCAAACTTCAGATGGGCCTGGACATGTACTGGCTTAAGAAGGGGGACACGTCTGGCACTGCAGGATCTGAGTCCCTGGCGGCATAGTGTGTTACCAATGGTAGCCTTTGTTACGGTGTTCCTATCTGGAGGGTGTTATGAATGGGTCACAGAGGAGGATGGCAGGAACAGGCTAAGCCACCAGAAGACCAGACAGGTTGGTAACTAAGCGGACTGCAGACCCCTGATCCTATCTGTCACGCCATGCTCACCTGGGGGCGGGACCTCGGTCCCGAAGTCATCTCTTCCGGAGCCGCGGTCACTCCGGGGGTCCCGTCGGGTGCGCACGCGCAGCTCTCGTCCCCGGGTCTCCTCCTACATGTCACGTTTGCGCTTGCGCACTCCTGTCAGTGCTGTATAGGGCTCGGTCCTCTCTATGGTAATGGAGGACCTGACCCGGAACCTGTAGTGGTTATGTGCTTTCTGGCTAGGTCCTGACCCGGAACCAGTAGTAGTCATGTGCTATATCAGACGACCTCCCCCTAGGGGAGGTGCCTGATTATTGTTGTGCTTCCTGGCTTGGTCTGCCGTGTCCCTGCCTGGCTGTGCGCTGTATTCAGGTCCTCTGCTTTGTACTTGGTTGTGCCTCCTGGCACACGCTCTGACCCTGTGCTCTGTCTCGCACTTGGTTGTGCCTCCTGGCACATGCTCTGACCCTGTACTCTGTCTCATACTCACTTGTGCCTCCTGGCACACACTCTGATTCCGTGCTCTGTCTTATACTCAGTTGTGCCTCCTGGCACACACTCTGATTCTGTGCTCTGTCTATACTCAGTTGTGCCTCCTGGCACACACTCTGATTCCGTGCTCTGTCTTATACTCAGTTGTGCCTCCTAGCACACACTCTGATTCCATGGTCTGTCTTATACTCAGTTGTGCCTCCGGGCACATGCCCTGATCCTGTACTCAGTCTCTTACTCTGTTGTGCCTCCTGGCACATGTACCAATCCTGCGCTCTGTCTTATGCTCTGTTGTGCCCTCTGGCACACACCCTGCTCCTGTACTCTGTTACACCTCCTGGCACACCTGCTGCCTGACTCAGTGCTCTGACGTGCGCCTTGCACAAATCCTGCTTCACTCACACCCAGACGAACGTAGTCTCTGTATACCACGTGTTGCCGTGTCCATGCTTTACACGTTCCTGCAGACACACTCACCCACTCGAGTCTCCTGTGAGCCGGCCGCCTGGTGCCAGCAGTCGTGGTGCCTCACCCCCTGGGGCTTGCCCCTGACACTCCCTGTAAAGGGGGTGGTCTTCACTAGGTCAGCTCGCCCTGGGAGAGTTGGTGTCACGACCCAGAGGGTCCACTCCAGGAGTCGTCACACTATCCACACAACTAGCAGTAGCCGTGGAGCGTTCCTACGATGCCCTGGATGCTTTGTCACAGCCGGAGGACTAACTAAGCCTAATTGCAGAAAGATGAAATCTAAACTGCCCCGGAGCAGATCCCCAAAGGAATAGACAGCCCCCAAACATATATTGTCGGTGAGACAAGATGAGACACAAACACAAGCAGTGAACAGACTGAGCAAATGGTGGGGCCCAAGCTGTCTAGACAGGACAGGACAGAAAAGATACTGTCTGCAATCACGCACAAAACCCTGAAAAAGTCCAACACTTCTGATATACAAAAAAATCACCCCCGCTAGATCAGCACTCTGTTATAAACTGGCAGCAAAGCAAAAAGATACTAACATAACAGGGGACTAAACAAGCTGCAACATATGAAGCAGGGCCCAGCACTGCCCCCAGCAGGGAGCACGCTGAACCCTAGCAACAAAACAGAAAGCAAAAAAAGACACAACCAGATTAGATGCAAAGGATTAGCCAAAAATCACTTAGTTGAACCATGCAGATCAGGCAGGGGACAAAAGAGCTCCAAATGCACACAGAGGAAATCACCAGCAACCTCCAAGAGCAGCCAGCTCAATTATATGCTCCCAGCTAGTAATCCCAGGTTCCCAATTATTGTCGTCAGGTGGAGAACTTCCATCCACCTGGCCAGCTCTGCTACTCTCAGTAACCACCAGAGGGAGCTTCGGCTCAGAACTTCAATCAAAGGAATTCACAACAGTACCCCCCTTGAGGAGGGGTCATCGAACCCTCATCCACGCCACCAGGCTGATCAGGATGGGCCCAGTAAAAGGCATGAATAAATCTCTTGGCATGGATGTCAGAAGCAGAGGCCCAATAATTATCCTCCTGGCCATAACCCTTCCACTTGACCAAGTACTGAAGTCTCCGGCTATCCAGATGAGAATCCAATATCTTCTCTACCTCATACTCCAAATTACCCTTAACCAGTACAGGGTCAGGGGTCGCTAGCATGGGAATGACTGGCTCCACAAACCTTTTCAACAAAGATTTATGAAAGATGTTATGAATCTTAAAACGTAACTGGAAGAGCCAAATGGAAAGAAACGGGGTTAAGGATTTCCAAAATCTTATAAGGTCCAATAAACCTTGGCTTGAATTTTGGAGATGCAACCTTCATGGGAATATTTTTGAGGACAACCAAACCATATCACCCCCTTTAAACCGGGGACCAATGATCCTATGATCCTATGCTGGATGGAAAACCGTTGGGCCTTTTCCTGAGAGTGGGACAACTTATCCACTGCTTGGTCCCAAATCTGCTGCATTCTCTCTACCACAGAATCCACACTTGGGCAGGCAGAAGCTTCCACTTGCCCCGAAGAAAATCGAGGAAGAAACCCAAAGTTACAAAAGAAAAGAGACATCAAAGTGGCAGAGCTAGCCCTATTGTTTAGCGAAAATTCGGATAAGGGCAAAAATGAGACCCAATCATCCTGATCAGCAGATATGAAACATCTCAAATAGGACTCCAATGTCTGGTTTGTTCTCTCAGTCTGCGAATTGGTCTGAGGATGAAATGCAGAGGAGAAAGACAACTGAATTCCCAGTTTGGAACAAAAAGCCCTCCAAAATCTGGAAAAAAACTGGACTCCTCTGTCCGACACAATGTTCTCAGGAATCCCAAGCAAACGAACCACTTGTTGAAAAAACAAGGGCACCAACTCAGAAGAAGATGGCAACTTTGGGAGTGGTACAAGATGGACCATCTTAGAAAATCTATCACAGATCACCCAAATAACAGTCATTCTCTGAGAGACAGGGAGATCAGAGATAAAATCCATTGAGATATGGGTCTATGGCCTCCTGGGCACCGGCAGGGGCATCAACAAACCACTAGAATGAGAACAGGGCTTAGACCAAGATCAAGTCCCACAGGACTGCACAAAATTCCTGACATCACAAGATAAGGCAGGCCACCAAAAAGACCAACTCACCAAATCTCTAGTACCAAAGATACCTTGATGACCAGCCAACATGGAGCAATGAATTTCAATTTCAGACATTACTCTTTTCCTCCACTGGTCAGGGACATGCAATTTTCCCATAGGGCATCTTTCAGGTTTATCCTCCTGTAATTCCTCCAGGGCACGTCTCAAATCAGGAGAGATGGCGTATAATGGTCGTAGGCTCGGTCACGTCAAGACTATCCGCAAAGAAACTCCTAGAAAGGGCGTCTGCCTTAACATTCTTAGTGCCCGGAAGGAGACCACAAAATTAAAATGCGTGAAAAACAAGGCCCACCTAGCCTGTCTAGGATTCAAGCACTTGGCTGATTCAAGATAAATCAAATTCTTGTGATCGGTGAGGACCACAATTTGATGTCCAGCTCTCTCCAACCAATGTCTCCACTCTTCAAATGCCCACTTCATGGCCAATAATTCCCGATTCCCCATGTCATAGTTAAGTTCAGAAGGAGAAAATTTCCGAGAAAAGAAGGCACAGGAACTCATCTTAGAGGTTACCGGATCTCTTTGAGACAAAACGGCTCCTGCACCAATCTCAGAAGCATCTATTTCCACCTGAAATGTGAGTGAAACATCAGGTTGTCGTAGAACCGGAGCAGAGGTAAATCACTGCTTAAGCCCCTGAAATGCCGTGACTGCCTCTGGAGACCAATTCACCACATCAGCGCCCTTTTTGCTCAAATCCATCAGAGGTTTAACAATACCAGAAAAATTACTTAAAAATTTACGGTAGAAATTAGCAAAACCCAAAAACTTCTGAAGAGCCTTCAGAGAAGTGGGCTGAACCCAATCATAAATGGCTTGTACCTTGGCCGGGTCCATTTCAATAGCAGACGGGGACAAAATGAATCCCTTAACATACAGAGTATTTTACCTCAAAATCCGGAACACAGTCCAGACATGTTCCACATGAGAATCCCAATCACTGGAAAAAATCAAAATATCATCCAGATAAATTATCAAAAACTTATTCACAAGGTCCTGGAAAATATCGTTCATAAAAGATTGGAAGGCGGAAGGGGCATTAGTGAGTCCAAAAGGCATCACCAGGTGCTCAAAATGTCCCTCTGGAGTATTAAACGCCATCTTCCATTCATCCCCATGCTTGATGCGAATAAGATTATACGCCCTCCTGAGGTCAAGTTTGCTAAACCAAAATCACTTTTAACTCTAGAAAATAAATCAGAAATCAGGGGTAACAGGTACTAATATTTAACAGTGATTTTGTTAAGAGAACGATAGTCAATACATGGCCTTAATGAGCCATCTTTTTTTGGCCACAAAGAAAAAAACAGCACCCAAAGGCAAAGAGGATAGTCTGATATAACCCTTCTCCAATGATTCCTTGATATAAGATCGCATAGCATCATGTTCAGGTACAGATAAATTGAAAAGCCGACCCTTGGGAAATTTACAATCGGGCATTAACTCAATTGCGCAGTCATAACTCCTATGAGGAGGCAAAGACGTGGACTTAGGCTACTTTCACACATCAGTTTTTTGCCGTCAGGCAGGATCCGGCTATTTTTAGAAAAAACGGATCCGGCATAAATTTTGGAGAACTGTAGAAACGGATCCGTTTTTTTTGCTGGATCCGTCTAGCAGGTTATATCTGTTTCCTGGGGGCTGGCCAATTGGATCTGAGCATGCGCAGACTTAAAAAAACGGATCCGGTGGCTGGATCCGTCTTTTTCTGGATCCGGCGCATTCCGGCGCCCATAGACTTTCATTGTAGCAAAAAGCTGGAAGCGCCGGATCCGGCGCTTCCGGCTTTTTCGCCGGAGGCAAAAAAACGTTACAGTAGCCGTTTTTTCCAGACGCCGGAATGAGACAAGTAGCCGGATCCGGCAAAAAACGGATGAAACGCAATGCCATCCAGCACGATCCGGCGCTAATGCAAGTCAATGGGGAAAAACTGGATCCGGCATTGCATTTTGCCGGATCCGGTTTTACAAAAAAAAGCCGGATCGCGCCTGACGGCAAAAAACTAATGTGTGAAAGAGGCCTTAATCTCACTAAACACATCAGAAAAATCAGCCAAATGGTTAGGAACGTCTTGAGACTGGGGAGAGGTGGAGAAAACAGAAGTGTCACCAAGAACACACTGACAACCCCAACTCACCACAGACAGAGATTTACAATCTAAACTAGGATTATGGGTTTGTAACCAAGGAAAACTCAGTACAATAGTAACATGTAAATTGTGCAACACCAAAAATTTACAATTCTCTTGATGGTCCGGGGTGACCCTCATTACCACTTGGGTCCAAAACTGAGGTTTATTCTCTGCCAAAGGGGTAGCATCAATCCCCCTCAAGAGAATAGGGGTTCTCAGGGGCACCATGGGGAAACCACAACGCTTGGCAAAGTCAAGATCCATCAGATTCAAAGCTGCTCCTGAATCAACAAAGGCAGATCAAGGTAACCGCCCAAAGGAACTTGCCCACCGCAAGTGAGTGAGCAAAATGTTTTTCTCGTTTAGTCCAGACAGAAATAACATGAGAGGCGTCCCCACAAAAAAAGCATAACTTATTACGCCTTCTGAACTCTTGACATTGCGCCCTAGACAAAACCCTATCACATTGCATGGGTTCAGAAGTTTGTTCAAAAGGCAGCACCGCTTCTCGCGTACCTTTACGTTCACGCAAACGTCGATCAGTTTGAATGGCTAATGACATGGACTCGCTAAGACCAGAGGGGACAGGAAATCCCACCATAACATCTTTTACAGTTTCTGCCAGACCTTTCCAAAAGAGAGCTGCTAGGGCATCATCATTCCATTTAGTAAGGACCGCCCACTTTCGGAACATCTGGCAGTATGACTCCACAGCATCCTGACCCTGGGTCAATGCCAATAAGGTTTTCTCAGCTTGATCAATAGCATTAGGTTCATCATACAACAACCCCAGGACCTGAAAAAACGCATCTATATTAGCCAGAATAGGATCTCCAGGTGTCAGAGAAAAAGCCCACTCCTGGGGATCGCCACGCAACAGGGAGATGACAATTTTAACCTGCTGCACAGAGCTCCATGATGAATTAGGCTTCAAAGCAAGAAATAGTTTACAGTTATTCTTGAAATTTTGACCGATCCCCCGAAAACACATCAGGAGTAGGAATCTTTGGTTCTACAGCAGATGATTGAGCAAGATAGGCAGAAATTCCCCGCACTTCAGCAGCAAGCTGCTGAACACGATCAGACAATTGCTTAGTCTCCTTTAACCCCTTCACTACCAAGGGTGGTTTCCACGGGCCAATTTTTACAATTCTGACCACTGTCCTTTTATGAGGTAATAACTCTGAAACGCTTCCATGGATCTTGGTGATTCTGACACTGTTTTCTCGTGACATATTGTACTTCATGTTAGTGGTAAAATTTCATTCAAATAACTTGTGTTTATTTGTGAAAAAAACAGAAATTTGGCAAAAATTTTGAAAATTTTGCAATTTTCCAACTTTGAATTTTTATACCCTTAAATCACAGAGATACGGCACACAAAAAACTTAATAAGTAACATTTCCCACATGTTTAATTTACATCAGCACAATCTTGGAACCAAAATTTTTTTTTGTTAGGAATTTATAAGGGTTAAAAGTTGACCAGCGATTTCTCATTTTTGCAACACCATTTTATTTTTACGGACCACATCACATTTGAAGCCACTTTGAGGGGTCTATATGATAGAAAATACCCAAAAGTGACACCATTCTAAAACCTGCACCCCTTAAGGTGCTCAAAACCACATTGAAGAAGTTTATTAACCCTTCAGGTGCTTCACAGGAATTTTTTGAATATTTAAAAAAAAATGAACATTTAACTTTTTTTCACAAAACAAATAATTCAGGTTCAATTTTTTCTATTTTACCTAGGGTAACAGGAGAAATTGGACTGCAAAAGTTATTCTGCAATTTGTCCTGAATATGATGATACCTGATATGTGGAGGGGAACCACTGTTTCGGTGCATGGCAGACCTCAGAAGGGAAGGAGCGCCGTTTGACTTTTTCAATGCAAAATTGGCTGGAATTCAGCCAATGTCACGCTTGGAGAGCCCCTGATGTACCTAAACAGTGGAAACCCCCCACAAGTGACTCCATTTTGGAAACTAGACCCCCCAAGGAACTTATCTAGATGTGTGGTGAGAACTTTGAACCCCCAAGGGCTTCACAGAAGTTTATAACGTACAGCCGTACAATTAAAAAATCATATTATTTCCACAAAAATGATCTTTTCACCCTCAATTCTTATTTTTCCAAGGGTAACAGGACCCTAAAAGTTATTGTGCAATTTGTCCTGAGTATGCTGATACCCCATATGTGGACTATTTGGGCACATGGCAGAGCTCGGAAGGGAAGCAGCGCCATTTGACGTTTTTGGCTGGAATGGAGATCTGACACTGTTGTGAGTTCATTTTCCCCTTCATTACTGAGGCCCGAGGAACTCCCTCTTCTGGTAAAGAAAGGTAGTGAGCCTGATTATCAAACACCTGAGGCTGATGAGGATGACTGGCTGAGTGGAGTTACTGACTGGATATAAGGCTGCCGACGCCCTTCTGCCCTGCGGGTGATTTCTCTGTGGGATCCTTGGAGACCAGTCTGAATTCCTGCTCCTCTAAAGCTAAGTTTGCTGCTCGGCCTTTTGCTTTTGTGCTTTGTCTTTGTTTTGCTTTGTTTTTCTGGATTTCTGCCATTCCCTGCTGGGGTGTGCTGAATTCATTTAGCTCTGTCTTCTGAAAATACCTGAGTGCTGATTTAGTTTTTGAAGCCTAGCTGCTTCAGGGCCTTTTTCATTTCAGCTTGTTGGCTTTTGTCTTTGATAGGGTTTTGGCAGATTGCAGACAGCAGCCTTCCTGTCCTTTCCTATCTAGGTAGTTTTGGGCCCCGTCTTTGCTCAGTCTATCTTTCTGTCTGTGTTAGTGTTTTCATCTTGCTTCACCGTCATTATATGTTGGGGGCTGCCTATTGCTTTGGGGTCTGCTCTGGGGCAGTTTAGATTTCCCCTTTCTTTCTTTAGGCCTATGTAATTCTCCGGCTGTGATCGAGGGGTCTAGGGCATCGTAGGAACCCCCAACGGCTACTGCTAGTTGTGTTGATAGGTTCAGGGGTCTGCAATCTGATAGTTGCCAACTTCTCTGGTTTTCTGGACTTAGCTTGTATTTCTGCTTTTGCCTCCTACGGTGACTCACTCATATAGAATCACCCGCCATACCGCAGATTCTAGGGTACTCAATAGTAGGAAAGAATTGTAAAAAAAAAAAAAAAAGTGTATATTTTTTCCTCTATATCTCTGAGGCCGTAGGGGGAATTTTTTTTTTCTCTCAATGGAGATAAAGCAATTGTCTGATCGTGTGGAGCAGCTCGCAGTGGAAGTGCGGGGAATTTCCGCCTACCTTGCTCATTCACATGCTGCTGAACCAAAGATTCCTACACCTGATGTATTTTTTGGGGATAGGTCTAAATTTTTGAATTTCAAAAATAATTGTAAATTATTTTTGCCTTGAAGCCTAACTCGTCAGGGAGCTCCGCGCAGCAGGTTAAAATTGTCATCTCTTTGCTGCGTGGCGATCCCCAGGATTGGGCGTTTTCTTTGAAACCAGATGATCCTATTCTGACTAATGTGAACGCATTCTTTCAAGCTTTGGGGTTGTTGTATGACGAACCTAATGCCATTGATCAGGCTGTTGCAAAAAAAGGGGGAGACAAAAAAGCGCAATAGGGTCTTATCCACGTTACAAAAGACAGTATATCATGAAATATGCTCACCTGGTTAGGATGAGATAAGAGCGTGTAGGTAGCGGCTGCTGCAGATCCACAGGTCTTCAGTGACCAAAGAAATGATGAATCCAAAGGGAGTTTGTAGCTATATTCCGCGCTGCCGCTTTAGACAAATTCCAGGAGAATGCTGTATGATTGCAGTGGTTTTATTCTACGCGTTTCAGGGGTCTCATGCCCCCTTCATCAGGAAATACCACAAATACATACAGGTATCACAGACATAAATAGGTTTGTAAGGATGCTGGATTTCAAAAAAATGAGCGCCAACAAGTCAGATGATGCAGTGTCAAAGTTCAATGACACCACATGATTAACAGTTAACCTAAGATATATTACAAAAGAATACGTATTTTAAAAGATTTTTTGATTAAATTTTCGTTTACAAAACAGATAATAAAGTCAAATTTACGATTTAAACAAAAAAAAAAAAAAAACAAAAAAAAAAACAAAAAAACCAAAAAAAAAAAAAAAAGGGGAAGGGGGGAGTTTATTCCTGTTTAGAGGTGGATACCTTACAAGTGGACTATCGTATGGAAACAGCAAACCGCTTTTTTTTCATTGAAAGCATTGCAATCTTAATACAAAAAGGGGAAAAAAGTAAAAACATAATTTTAATTCATTACCAAAGCAATTGTCTGATCGTGTGGAGCAGCTCGCAGTGGAAGTGCGGGGAATTTCCGCCTACCTTGCTCATTCACATGCTGCTGAACCAAAGATTCCTACACCTGATGTATTTTTTGGGGATAGGTCTAAATTTTTGAATTTCAAAAATAATTGTAAATTATTTTTGCCTTGAAGCCTAACTCGTCAGGGAGCTCCGCGCAGCAGGTTAAAATTGTCATCTCTTTGCTGCGTGGCGATCCCCAGGATTGGGCGTTTTCTTTGAAACCAGATGATCCTATTCTGACTAATGTGAACGCATTCTTTCAAGCTTTGGGGTTGTTGTATGACGAACCTAATGCCATTGATCAGGCTGAAAAGACCCTGCTGGCATTGAGCCAGGGTCGTGATTCTGCAGAATTGTACTGTCAAAAATTCCGAAAGTGGGCAGTACTTACTACCTGGAATGATAATGCCTTGGCTGCTCTCTTTCGGAAGGGGTTGTCAGAAGCCGTAAAAGATACTATGGTGGGATTTCCTGTTCCCTCTGGTCTTGACGATTCTATGTCATTAGCCATTCAGGTTGATCGGCGTTTGCGCGAACACAAAGCTGCACGAGAGGTGTTGCCACCTGTTGAACAAATGTCTGAACCTATGCAATGTGATAGAGTTTTTTCCAGAGAGCAGCGTCAGGAGTTCAGAAGGCGTAATAAGTTGTGTTTTTTCTGTGGAGATGCCTCGCATATTATTTCTGTCTGTCCTAAACGAGAGAAACGCTTTGCACACACGTTTTCTGTTGGGGGTGTGCAACCTAAGTTTCTTCTGGCTATTACTCTGATCTGCTCCCTGTCCACATTTTCCGCCAAGGCTTTTGTGGATTCGGGAGCAGCCCTAAACCTAATGGACTTAGATTTTGCTAAACGTTGTCGATTTCTGATGACCCCTCTGCAGATGCCTATCCCTTTGAGGGGGATTGATGCTACTCCTTTGGCTAAAAATAAACCCCAGTTTTGGACCCAGGTCATAATGCGGGTCGCCCCAGACCATCAAGAAAATTGCAGATTTTTGGTGTTGCATAATCTGCATGATACTATTGTTCTGGGGTTTCCCTGGTTACAGATTCATAATCCAGTTTTGGATTGGAAATCTGTGTCTGTGGTGAGTTGGGGTTGTCGGTGTGCCTTTAGTGAGGCTCCGGTGTTTTCCACCTCTCCTCAGTTGCATGATGTTCCTGATTATTTGGCGGACTTTTATGATGTATTTAGTGAGAATGAGTCTGCGTCTTTGCCTCCTCATAGGAGTTATGACTGTGCAATTGAACTGAGCCCGGGGTGTAAATTTCCCAAGGCTCGGCTCTTCAATTTATCTGTACCCGAGCACGAGGCTATGCGATCCTATATTAAGGAGGCGTTGGAGAAGGGTCATATTAGACTATCCTCGTTACCCTTAGGTGCCATTTTTTTTTTGTAGCCAAAAAGGATGGATCATTAAGACCTTGTATTGATTATCGTGCCCTCAACAAAATTACTGTTAAATGTCAGTATCCGTTACCCCTGATTTCTGATCTATTCTCCAGAGTTAAAGGTGCTTGCTGGTTTACCAAGCTTGACCTCAGGGGGCGTATAATCTTATTCGCATTAAGCATGGGGATGAATGGAAGACGGCGTTTAATACTCTGGAGGGACATTTTGAGTACCTGGTGATGCCTTTTGGGCTCACTAATGCCCCTTCTGTCTTCCAGTGCTTCATGAATGATATTTTCTGAGATTTTGTCGATAAATTTTTGATTATCTATCTGGATGATATTTTGATCTTCTCGAAGGATTGGGATTCTCATGTGGAACATATTCGGACTGTGTTCCGGATCTTGAGGGAGAATTCCCTGTATGTCAAAGGATCTAAATGCCTTTTTGGAGTACAGAGGATTTCTTTTTTGGGATTTATTTTGTCCCCGTCAACTATTGAAATGGACCCGGCTAAGGTACAGGCCATTCACGATTGGGTTCAGCCCACTTCTTTGAAGGCCCTCCAGAAGTTTTTGGGTTTTGCTAATTTTTATCGGAAATTTATAGCAAAATTTTCTAGTATTGCCAAGCCATTGACTGATTTGACTAAAAAGGGTGCTGATGTGTTAAATTGGTCTCCGGAGGCTGTTTCTTCCTTTCAGGAGCTGAAGCGAAGATTCACCTCCGCCCCGGTTTTGCGGCAACCTGATGTCTCACTTCCATTCCAGGTAGAGGTGGATGCTTCTGAGATTGGTGCAGGAGCTGTTTTGTCCCAAAAGGATCCTGTAACATCTAAAATGAATCCCTGTGCTTTCTTTTCCCGAAAGTTCTCTCCTTCTGAACGTAACTATGATGTGGGGAATAGGGAACTGTTGGCCATGAAATGGGCATTTGAGGAGTGGAGACATTGGTTGGAGGGAGCTAAGCATCAAGTCGTGGTCCTCACTGACCACAAGAATTTGATTTACCTAGAGTCGGCTAAGCTCTTGAACCCTAGACAGGCTAGGTGGGCCTTGTTTTTTACACGTTTTGATTTTGTGGTTTCTTTTCTTCCTGGAACAAAGAATGTCAAGGCAGATGCCCTCCTTAGGAGCTTCTTTGCTGATTCTCCTGTGGTGACCAAGCCTGCTACCATCTTAGGCGAAGGGGTAGTTCTTTCTGCCATCTCGCCCGATTTGAGACGTGCTCTGGAAGAGTTCCAGGAGGACAAACCTGAGCGTTGTCCCAATGGAAAGTTGTATGTTCCTGACCAGTGGAAGAAGAGAGCGATGTCTGAAGTTCATTGCTCTGCTTTGGCTGGTCATCCAGGTATTTTTGGTACTAGAGATATGGTGAGTCGGTTTTTTTGGTGGCCCTCCTTGTCTCGTGATGTCAGGAATTTTGTGCAGTCCTGTGGGACGTGCTCCCGGTCTAAATCGTGTTCTCGCTCTAGTGGGTTGTTGATGCCTTTGCCTGTCCCCAAGAGGCCATGGACCCATATTTCAATGGACTTCATCTCTGATATGCCTGTCTCTCAGAGGATGACTGTTATTTGGGTGATTTGTGATAGGTTCTCTAAGATGGTTCATCTTGTACCACTCCCTAAGTTGCCGTCTTCCTCTGAGTTGGTGCCCCTGGTTCCCACACAGCTTTTACCATAAAGTGAGACTAGGGACTTTTTTTTTTTTAAGTGGCGGAGGAATACAGTGCGGAAGGATACCTACCTTCCGTCATTGGATTCCTGCAGCCCGTAGAGAACGGCAGCATCAGCTGATGCTGCAGTTCTCTACCCAAGATCGTCGTGGGACACACTCGTGGACTGCTTCGGATCATGGGTGAGTATTTTTGTGGTTTGTTATGTTAATATTTATTCCGTAAAAGACAATGGCTTCGGGGAACAATGTGACAAGTATTGGTAAGTATGTTACTCTATGTTATATGTACTGTATGTCTATGTACAGTGGGGAAAAAAAGTATTTAGTCAGTCAGCAATAGTGCAAGTTCCACCACTTAAAAAGATGAGAGGCATCTGTAATTTACATCATAGGTAGACCTCAACTATGGGAGACAAACTGAGAAAAAAAATCCAGAAAATCACATTGTCTGTTTTTTTTCATTTTATTTGCATATTATGGTGGAAAATAAGTATTTGGTCAGAAATAAGCAATCAAGATTTCTGGCTCTCACAGACCTGTAACTTCTTCTTTAAGAGTCTCCTCTTTCCTCCACTCATTACCTGTAGTAATGGCACCTGTTTAAACTTGTTATCAGTATAAAAAGACACCTGTGCACACCCTCAAACAGTCTGACTCCAAACTCCACTATGGTGAAGACCAAAGAGCTGTCAAAGGACACCAGAAACAAAATTGTAGCCCTGCACCAGGCTGGGAAGACTGAATCTGCAATAGCCAACCAGCTTGGAGTGAAGAAATCAACTGTGGGAGCAATAATTAGAAAATGGAAGACATACAAGACCACTGATAATCTCCCTCGATCTGGTGCTCCACGCAAAATCCCACCCCGTGGGGTCAGAATGATCACAAGAACGGTGAGCAAAAATCCCAGAACCACGCGGGGGGACCTAGTGAATGAACTGCAGAGAGCTGGGACCAATGTAACAAGGCCTACCATAAGTAACACACTACGCCACCATGGACTCAGATCCTGCAGTGCCAGACGTGTCCCACTGCTTAAGCCTGTACATGTCCGGGCCCGTCTGAAGTTTGCTAGAGAGCATTTGGATGATCCAGAGGAGTTTTGGGAGAATGTCCTATGGTCTGATGAAACCAAACTGGAACTGTTTGGTAGAAACACAACTTGTCGTGTTTGGAGGAAAAAGAATACTGAGTTGCATCCATCAAACACCATACCTACTGTAAAGCATGGTGGTGGAAACATCATGCTTTGGGACTGTTTCTCTGCAAAGGGGCCAGGACGACTGATCCGGGTACATGAAAGAATGAATGGGGCCATGTATCGTGAGATTTTGAGTGCAAACCTCCTTCCATCAGCAAGGGCATTGAAGATGAAACGTGGCTGGGTCTTTCAACATGACAATGATCCAAAGCACACCGCCAGGGCAACGAAGGAGTGGCTTCGTAAGAAGCATTTCAAGGTCCTGGAGTGGCCTAGCCAGTCTCCAGATCTCAACCCTATAGAAAACCTTTGGAGGGAGTTGAAAGTCCGTGTTGCCAAGCGAAAAGCCAAAAACATCACTGCTCTAGAGGAGATCTGCATGGAGGAATGGGCCAACATACCAACAACAGTGTGTGGCAACCTTGTGAAGACTTACAGAAAACGTTTGACCTCTGTCATTGCCAACAAAGGATATATCACAAAGTATTGAGATGAAATTTTGTTTCTGACCAAATACTTATTTTCCACCATAATATGCAAATAAAATGAAAAAAAAACAGACAATGTGATTTTCTGGATTTTTTTTTCTCAGTTTGTCTCCCATAGTTGAGGTCTACCTATGATGTAAATTACAGACGCCTCTCATCTTTTTAAGTGGTGGAACTTGCACTATTGCTGACTGACTAAATACTTTTTTTCCCCACTGTATGTATTGTATGAATGTATTGTATGTAGCATGCATGTAGTATGTATGTAGTATGTATGTAGCATGTATGTAGTATGTATGTAGTATGTATGTAGCATGTATGTAGTATGTATGTAGCATGTAGTATGTATGTAGCATGCATGTAGTATGTATGTAGCATGTAGTATGTATGTAGCATGCATGTAGTATATATGTGGTATGTATGTAGCATGTAGTATGTATGTAGCATGCATGTAGTATGTATGTAGTATGTATGTAGCATGTAGTATGTATGTAGCATGCATGTAGTATATATGTAGTATGTATGTAGCATGCAAGTAGTATATATGTAGTATGTATGTAGTATGTATGTAGCATGTAGTATGTATGTGGCATGCATGTAGCATGTAGTATGTAGCATGCATGTAGTATGTATGTAGTATGTATGTAGCATGTAGTATGTATGTAGCATGCATGTAGCATGTAGTATGTATGTAGCATGCATGTAGTATATATGTAGTATGTATGTAGCATGTAGTATGTATGTAGCATGCATGTAGTATGTATGTAGTATGTATGTAGTATGTATGTAGCATGCATGTAGTATATATGTAGTATGTATGTAGCATGTAGTATGTATGTAGCATGCATGTAGTATGTATGTAGTATGTATGTAGCATGTAGTATGTATGTAGCATGCATGTAGCATGTAGTATGTATGTAGCATGCATGTAGTATATATGTGGTATGTATGTAGCATGCATGTAGTATGTATGTAGTATGTATGTAGTATTTTTTTTTTTTTTTTTAACATTTAGCACATTAGCCGGATGATGGTACTACTACTGTCCCATCATTGGCTAATGTGTCAATCACTGTCATGGTAGCAGGCATCGCCCGATGGGACTTGTAGTCCCATCGGACGATGCCTGCACAGACCCCCGGACATCAGCACAGCCCCCCGGCAGGCCGGTACAGACCCCCACAGGCCGGCACAGCCCCCCGGCAGGCCGTCACAGCCCCCCGGCAGGCCGGTGCAGACCCCCACAGGGTGCACAGCCCCCCGGCAGGCCGGCACAGCCCCCTGGCAGGCCGGTACAGACCCCCACAGGGTGCACAGACCACCGGCAGGCCGGCACAGCCCCCCGGCAGGCCGGTACAGACCCCGGGCAGTCCACACAGCCCCCCGGCAGGCCGGCACAGCCCCCCGGCAGGCCGGAAGAGACCCCCGGAAGACCCAAAATGACGGCGCATCATGATGCGCACACACTGCGCATCATGATGATGTCATTTCGGCTGTCAATCAACTTTGAACTTCCGATTCCGATGCCCGATATTGAAAAAATATCGGATGTCGGTATCGGAATACCGATACAGCAAGTATCGGCCGATACCCGATACTTGCGGTATCGGAATGCTCAACTCTAGTTATCATCAAAAAATATTGCTATGAAGGTGGCTTCTCCTAAGTTTAAGCCTAGATTTATTGGACCTTACAAGATTGTGGAGATTATTAATCCGGTCTCTTTTCGTTTGGCTCTTCCTGTCACATTTAAAATCCATAATGTGTTCCATAAATCTTTGTTGAAGAGGTTTGTTGAACCTGTTGTTCCGGGGGTGGCACCTCCAGACCCTGTATTGGTTGAAGGTAACATGGAATATGAGGTAGAGAAAGTACTGGATTCCCGTCTGGCTAGACGGAGACTCCAGTATTTGGTTAAGTGGAAGGGTTATGGTCAGGAGGATAATTCCTGGGTCTCTGCCTCTGATATTCATGCCAAAAGATTGGTGCGTGCCTTTCATCGGGCTCACCCTGATCGCCCTGGTGGCGTAGTTGAGGGTTCAGTGACCCCTCCTCAAGGGGGAGGTACTGTTGTGAGTTCATGTTCCCCTTCATTACTGAGGCCCGAGGAACTCCCTCTTCTGGTAAAGAAAGGTAGTGAGCCTGATTATCAAACACCTGAGGCTGATGATGATGACTGGCTGAGTGGAGTTACTGACTGGATATAAGGCTGCCGACGCCCTTCTGCCCTGCGGGTGATTTCTCTGTGGGATCCTTGGAGACCAGTCTGAATTCCTGCTCCTCTAAAGCTAAGTTTGCTGCTCGGCCTTTTGCTTTTGTGCTTTGTCTTTGTTTTGCTTTGTTTTTCTGGATTTCTGCCATTCCCTGCTGGGGTGTGCTGAATTCATTTAGCTCTGTCTTCTGAAAATACCTGAGTGCTGATTTAGTTTTTGAAGCCTAGCTGCTTCAGGGCCTCTTTCATTTCAGCTTGTTGGCTTTTGTCTTTGATAGGGTTTTGGCAGATTGCAGACAGCAGCCTTCCTGTCCTTTCCTATCTAGGTAGTTTTGGGCCCGTCTTTGCTCAGTCTATCTTTCTGTCTGTGTTAGTGTTTTCTTCTTGCTTCACCGTCATTATATGTTGGGGGCTGCCTATTGCTTTGGGGTCTGCTCTGGGGCAGTTTAGATTTCCCCTTTCTTTCTTTAGGCCTATGTAATTCTCCGGCTGTGATCGAGGGATCTAGGGCATCGTAGGAACCCCCAACGGCTACTGCTAGTTGTGTTGATAGGTTCAGGGGTCTGCAATCTGATAGTTGCCAACTTCTCTGGTTTTCTGGACTTAGTTTGTATTTCTACTTTTGCCTCCTACGGTGACTCACTCATAACAGGACACCATGTCGCGTTTGGAAAGCCCCTGATGTACCAAAACAGCAGAAACCCCCCACAAATGACACCATATTGGAAATTAAACCCCCCAAGGAACTTATCTAGATGTGTGGTGAGCACTTTGAATCCCCCAGTGCTTCACAGAAGTTTATAATGCCCGGGCGTGAAAATAAAAAAAATAGTATTTTTTCTACAAACAAGATCATTTAGTCCCCAATTTTTTTATTTTCCCAAGGGTACCAGGAGAAATTAGACTCCAAAAGTTTTTGTCCAATTTGTCCTGAGTACGCTGATACCTCATATGTGGGAGAAAACTACTGTATGGGCACACGTCGGGGCTCGGAAGGGAAGTAGTGACGTTTTGGAATGCAGACTTTGATGGAATGGTCTGCGGGTGTCATGTTGCCTTTGGAGAGCCCCTGATGTACCTAAACAGTGGAAACCCCCCACAATTGACACCATTTTGCAAACTAGACCTCTAAGGAACTTATCTAGATGTGTGGTGAGCAATTTGAACCCCCAAGGGCTTCACAGAAGTTTATAATGCCCGGGCGTGAAAATAAAAAAATTGTATTTTTTTCCCAAGGGTACCAGGAGAAATTGGACCCCAAAAGTTGTTGTCCAATTTGTCCTGAGTATGCTGATACCTCATATGTTGGAGAAAATTACTGTATGGGCACACATCGGGGCTCGGAAGGGAAGTAGTGACGTTTTGGAATGCAGACATTGATGGAATGGTCTGAGGGTGTCATGTGCATTTGGAGAGCCTCTGATGTGCCTAAACTATTCAATCTCCCCACAATTGACCCCATTTTGGAAACTAGACCCCCCACAGAAATTATCTAGATGTGTGGTGAGCACTTTGAACCCCCAAGTGCTTCACAGAAGTTTACAACGCCCAGGCGTGAAAATAAAAAAATCATTTTTTTCCACAAAAATGATATTTTTGCCCCCGATTTTTTGTTTTCCTAAGGGTAACAGGAGAAATTGGACCCCAAAAGTTGTTTTACAATTTGTCCTGAGTAGGCTGATACCCCAAATGTGGGGGTAAAACACTGTTTGGGCGCATAGCAGACCTTGGAAGGGAAGGAGCACCATTTGACTTTTTCAACGCAGAATTGGCTGGAATTGAGATCAGATGCCATGTTGTGTTTGGAGAGCACCTGATGTGCCCAAACAGTGGAAATCCCCCAATTCTAACTCCAACCCTTACCCCAACACACCCCTAACCCTAATCTCAGCCCTAACCCTAGCCCTAGCCCTAGTCAAAACCATAACTCTAGCCCTAACAATAGCCCTAGCCCTAACCCTAACCCTAACGGGAAAATGGAAATCAATACATTTTTTTAATTTTATTATTTTTCCCTAACTAAGGGGGTGATAACGGGAGGTTTGATTTACTATTTATGGCAGTTTTTATATTTGGCAGCTGTCACACGCTAAAAGACGCCTTTTATTGTAAAAATAGTTTTTGCATCACCACATATTGAGAGCTATAACCAACACACAACACATTTCCCACTCCAGGCTAGCAGGGAGACCTCTGAACCTGACTGCTGAGGAGCTGCTCTCTGTGGTCGGGAGGAGGTAAGTTAGGGCACTCTGTGCAGGGAAGAGGAAGTGTGTGGACGTGAGAAGGGGAGCTGGAGGATGAGCAGCGATAAGGCTCACTCCTAGCTGGAGCGCATGGTCCCGATTCCGGTCTCCGAGTTTGTAGGGACACTGACGTTCCTGCAGCAGAAACCGGGGGAAGTAGCAGCTATAAATGCTCTGTACCCAACTAAGGCTCGGAGGCCCCAGCATCGACGTGTGGGAGCCAGAAGGAAAAGGCTACAGCTGTCTGCCATACAAGTAAAGTCTGAGGAACATCTGTTAGACAGGAGGCGCTTCAGTGAACCACGGTCCTGTGAGTGCTTCCCCCACAATCGCTAGAAAGGAGACGTTCAGGAAGGTACATGTTGGCGGAGTGTTGGAAGGGAGCTTTCCATTTTGGTCCCGGAGGTTGGCTGAGGTCCTGACCCGGAGGACACAGCATGGAGGCAGGCATCTGTGTAACCTGCAGACTGTGAGTAAAGCTTTGGAACTGCACGCTCTGGTGTCCTACAGTTATTCCAGCACCGCTACATCTTGGTACCAGAACCTACGCCACCTGTGCCTTTCCCCCATCACTACATCTACACTTCCCTGGGACTCCAGCTCCACCTGTGGGGAGCTTCACCATCTTTGCTGCACAACACCATCAGTCCCAGAGGATCTGCATGCAGCATCGGCCTAACATCTATGTTGGCGAACACCACAGGTGGCGTCAAACTATCTATATAAACTCTTTACCATTATTCCACGCCATTTACATGGGAGCCCAGGGCCACCGTCCGGGTCACCGCTGCTGTGACACATCCCACTGACACCGGCCCGGTACCGAGTACCCCACAGCCCTGGGATGGCGACCCATATGCCGACTGCTGATCGGGCGGCGTTATTCCCACGAACCTCCAAACAGCGTCCATGAAGGCAAAGTTTTTGGTTTCCAGGGGCAGTATGATTGCAAAGCTGAACCTTAAAGGAATGTCCAAAAGGGCACCACCAGGAGTGGAGCCTGTGGCTTAATTGGACTGCACCCGGGAAACCACAACCATGCCACATAAAGAAAAGATGCACACTTTGAAAGCTTTGTCGATTCTGTGTGTGGTGTGGTATGTGTGTTTGTAGTTGTGCTAGCGATTTCTCAGCTTTATTCCGTTAACAACCGAGACTCCGGCATGCCCCCGCAGTATGCGTCAAGCTTACTAGAGGGATAAGCGAGGCTCTGGCACGTGAGATCGAGCAATAACAGGTCTAGAATTCCCGTACATGTCCAGGGCTGCATGCACGCTACACTGAAAGGACCAGCTTTTGTCGCTTACAGGTGAAGATAACCTGCTGAACTCCGTTAGTGATGGGGATCTGGGATTCAGATTATTCCCCGCGAACGATGATTTCCCAGTAAGTTCAGGTCAACAGCAATTCCGGAGTTAGGCCTAACTGTCATTCCTGAAAAAATTACGTGTCCAAACCACAGGTGCTGTAGCTTGCTTAACAGCTCAGCAGCTGTTCTCAGGCCCAGTAAGTTGATAAAGGGTACAGTTTCACCGGATAACACGTATATATGTAGCCTAGTTTGCACATTAAAAATATATGTCTATAGCTCAGGAGGCAGACTCAGATGTTCTCAGGCCCAGTATGGATTTAACCACATTGTACAAAGTTGAGAAAGGGTACTTTATCACTGGATAGCAGGTATATATAGCATAGTTTAAACATGTAAAATCTCCGTGTTCTCAGTATGGATTACACAGCAATCTAAAAAGTGGAAAAAAGGAAATGCATTTGAGGCGTAAAAAACTATATACTTTTGGTGTTATTTTTAAATCTTCATATATATTTCTGTCTCAGTAATACAATCCAGCCTCACCGCAATAGGAAATGAGATGCATACAATTACTAACATAAAGGCTAGTGATTGCAGAAATCTAGGAATTACTATTCACGGGAAAAACTTTCGTCACAATTCTTATAGGCGATGCTGACCCTCAATTAATTTGTGTGTTGAGACAGTGAAAACATTTTTTTGTGAATAAAGTCTTGCTGTATCGCACTTCCGTTGATTCCATCACTGTTACTCATCTCAATAAAATTTTTATCACAGGGAGCGATGTAAACATGGTGCTCACTGGCTATCATGATCTGTCACGTAACTTTGGAGTGCAAAAGACAGAAGCCACAGGCCGTAGCCGATTCTATCTGATTGGCATGAGAGGGCACATTTTAAAATGTGCACCGGAATGTCACACGTTTGTGAGTAGGAAAACTGTGAAAGCTGATGATAAACCACCACTGCATGTCATTGTGAGTCGACGTCCATAAGAAATGGAAGCCATTGATCATCTGGAGCTAGAGCCCGGCCAGCAGGACAGGGCATAGCTACATCTTAACCATCATCTTTCAGTTCAATCAATTTGTAGTGGCACTCCCAGTGAAGGATATGACAGCCCAGACTACACAGCGGAGGAGCAGGGAGAGGTAAACATTGCAAATGCTGGGGCCCTGCCCAAGCAAGGGGGGCCCACTCGTGAGCGTCGGTACTGGCACTGGGCCCCTCATAGTACGGCGGTGTGTCTGACGGTGGGTGTGCACCACCACCGTCAGAGACACTTGATTGCACTATGAGGGACCCTGTGCCAGTGCCCGCACCCAAGAGTCGGCCTACCCACCTGTCCAGGGCAACGGCACTCGCACGGTTTAGTGCGCTAGGCGGTGACCCCGGCCATGGGGGGGCAGCTCAGTTAGGGCAGTTTACAAAGTGGCATATGTTGATGTGGGACATTCAGCTGCTGCAAAAGGCGAAATAGGTCAAGTTCGCGGAATAGGAGGAGGACAAAGCAAGCCATTTTTCTGGCACCCTATGTGTCAAGGGAAGGTGGGACAAAATCCTTGGAAACCCATGCATGGTTCATTTTAATGAAGGTTAGATCATCCACATTTTGGGTTGACAGACGGGTCCTTTTTTCTGACAGGATTGATCCAGCTGCACTGAAGACTCTTTCCGATAGCACACTTGCAGCTGGGCAAGCGAGCTCCTGTAAGGCATATTGTGCCAATTCAGGCCAGGTGTCCAGTTTAGCGGCCCAATAGTCAAAGGGGAATGACCTATGCGGGAGAACATCGATATGGGAGGAAAAGTAGTTAGTAACCATAGTTGACAACTGCTGTCTCCTGTCACTTTCCATCGATGCAGTATTACCAGTTGTGTGAGCGGTACTTGAAAAATCAGTCCACAACATTGTCATGAAACCCCTGTCTCCAACGCCACTTCTGCTGTGTGCACCACGAACACCTCTGCCAAGCTGCCCCCGGCCCGTACGGCTCGTGTGAGAACCATCACCGCTGCTGTGTGCTGGGAATGCTTCAACCAACCGGTTTACCAGAGTTGCTTGTTTATTAGCCAATATTAGGTCAAGGTTCTCCTGTGGCATGATGTTTTGTAATTGCCTTTAGAGCGTGGATCCAGGATGCTGGCCAACCAGTAGTCATCATCATTCATCATTTTGGCAATGCAGGGGTCCCTTTTTAGGATCTGCAAGGCATAATCTGACATGTGGGCCAATGTTCCCGGTGTCAATGATGCACTGCGAGTGCTGGTTGGAGGAGCACTTTCTGGCAAATCCACATCCCTCCAGTCACGCACAAACCCTGTACCAGACCTTGCCACGCCAACATTTTCACTTGCCCCGCGAGATGCATCCTCCTCTCCTAAGTAATCATCCCCATCATCATCCTCCTCCTCCTCTTCTACCTCCACCTCGTCCAGGAGAGGTCCCTGAGCAGACAATGGCTGAATGTCATCAAGGATTCCCACCTCCTCTTCCTCCTCGTCAACATTGGCTGCAGACACCTGCACCTTAAGGTGCGTCAAAGTTTGCATGAGCAGACGCATAATTGGGATGCTCATGCTTAGGATGGCGTCGTCTGCGCTTAACAGCCGTGTGCATTCATCAAAACACTGAAGGACTTTACAGAGGTCTTTCAGCTTCGACCACTGCACACCTGTCAACTCCATGTCTGCTCTCAAAGTGCCTGGCCGTGTATCCTCCCACAAATGCATTATGGCCTGCCTCTGTTCGCACAGCCGCTCAACCATGTGCAGGGTGGAGTTCCACCTTGCTGCAATGTCGATAATGGGGTTGGTGGTTGGGAAGGTGGAGCAATCGCTGCAGCTTCTGCATACGAATGGAGTGTACAGACGACCGGCGGATGTGCGCGCACAGTCTTCGCACCTTCTGGAGCAGGGCTGTTAACTCCGGATAATTGTTGAGGAAGCACTGCACCACCAGGTTCAAGGTGTGAGCCAAGCAAGGTATGTGGCTGAGGTTTGAAAGGACTATGGCTGCCACAAAATTACGGCCATTATCACTAACTACCTTGCCTGCCTCAAGATGTATACTGCCCAGCCATGACTCAGTTTGTCGCTGAAAGTACTCGGCCAGCACCTCCGCGGTGTGTCTGTCGCCCAAACACATCATCTGCAACACAGCCTGCTGACGCTTTCCACTAGCTGCTCGATAGGGGGACACCTCGTGTGCAACAGTGGCAGCTGCAGATGGAGTGCTCGTAAGACTGCGCTCTGTGGACGAGCTTTCGCTTCTGGAGGAGGAGGAGGAGGAGGGTCGAACACCTACAGCCAACTGTTTCCTATACCGTGGGCTAGGCAGCACTGTCCCACCACCGCTGTCCCCTGTGGACCCTGCATCCACCACATTAACCCAGTGCGCAGTGATGGACACGTAACGGCCCTGGCCATGCCGACTGGACCATGCATCTGTTGTGAGGTGCACTTTTCCACTCACTGACTGCTTGAGTGCATGGACAATGCGGTCTTTCACATGATGGTGGAGGGTTGGGATGGCTTTGCGAGAGAAGTGGCGATTGGGTAGGTCATAGTGTGGTACTGCATAGGCCATGAGTTTGCGGAAAGCTGCGCTTTCCACCAACTGATAGGGCAACATCTCTAACGAGATTAGTTTGGCAATGTGGGCGTTCAAACCCAGTGTACGCGGATGAGAGACTGAGTACTTTCTTGACCTACTCATAGTCTCTGGGAGGGTGAGCTGGACTTGAGAGCTGCATATGGTGGAACTAGCGGTGGACAGAGCAGACTGAGAGAGGGTTGATGATGGTGATGGAGTTGGTGTTCTTTCTGATGGCCTAGATTCAGTCTTTCGTTGATATAACAGTGGAATTCCCTGACTGCTTTGGCCTTGCAACGACACCTCAACATTTGCTGCTGTGCTAACCGGTGGGCTTACAGTGGGGGAAACAATGTAGCGTTGCTGACTACCTTCTTTGTGATCAATTGCACATGTGGTACTTGAGGTTTGGTTTTGTGTCCACGCTTGCAAGTGCATGCTGGTTAAATGTCTAAGCATGCAACTGGTATTCAAATTTTTCAGATTTTTCCCTCGGCTAAAGGTCTTTGCGCACTTCTTACAGATAACCTTGGCCTGATCATGAGGATTTTGTTCAAAAAAGTGCCACACTGCACTCTTCCTACTTTGGAAGACATTTTGCGGCCTAGCATGCTGTGCTATTTTGACCGTCTGGACAAGCTGTCCAGCAACTCTTTTGGTTTTTGGAACCTGTCTTTGGAGTGCTCCGGGCCTGCCAGATAACAGCTGTTGCGATGTCGATGTCTGCTGTGGATGCTCCTCCTCCTCATCTGAGCTATTGGAAGCAGCACCCTCTTCCCCCAATGGATGCCAATATGGGTCAACAACTGGGTCATCCATCACCTCCTCTTCAATGTCATGTGCACCTTCCTCTGTACGTTCCTCTGTGTCACCGTGTATGGTGGTACAGTATGCGGGAAGGGGCACTTGAGTCTCATCAGGGTCAGAATCTGGCTCATTACACTGCGAGGACAATGTAGTGCTCTGACTGAATATACCAGCAGAATCATCTATCAGTGGCTGTGCATCAGTGCACTCCATGTCAGATTCATCTTGGCCTGGGAAATTCACCATTTCACTTGATAACCCAGGCATGGTATGTGAAAACAGCTCCATGGAGTAATCAGTTGTATGGCCTGCGTCATCCTTCAATCTTGGTTGAGGTGAAGGACACAAGGAAAGGTGTGGTTCATGAACATGAGCCTCCAATGACGACTCAGTGCTTTTATTTTTTACAACTTCAGAAGAGGAGGCGATAGAGCTGGAGGATGAGTCAGCAATGTAAGCCAAAACTTTTTCCTGAAGCTCTGGCTTTAAAAGCGTTTTGCCAACTCCTAGAAAACTTAGCCTTCGAGGCC
This sequence comes from Dendrobates tinctorius, assembly GCF_039654945.1. Classification (NCBI taxonomy): domain Eukaryota; kingdom Metazoa; phylum Chordata; class Amphibia; order Anura; family Dendrobatidae; genus Dendrobates; species Dendrobates tinctorius. The sequence continues at coordinate 4,481,225 of NW_027361793.1, forward strand.
TTGTGTAGCCAGACGATGACGCAGGCTCAACACCTCCTGCATTCGGTCCTATTTTGCTTTTGCCACTACCTTCAGATCCACCACCAACACGATCATTACCAGCTGGCAACCCCCGCCCAATTCCACGGCCTCTTCCACCAGCCTTCCTCATTTTGAGTAAAAATGTACACAAAATCCCACAAACTATATAGTAATGTAAAACAAGGTACAAGGTGTATATAGGACAGGGGAGATGTAGAATTTCTGAACACACTTGTGGACACTGTTGGATTGTGTGAGGCCCAGTGAATATCACACCGCTATGTCACAGGCTCAATGTCGCAGGTGTGAAAAATGTCACTATAGGACAGGGGAGATTTAGAATTTCTGAACACACTTGTGGACACTGTTGGATTGTGTGAGGCCCAGTGAATATCACACCGCAATGTCACAGGCTCAATGTCGCAGGTGTGAAAAATGTCACTAAAGGACTGGGGAGATGTAGAATTTCTGAACACACTTGAGGACATTGTTGGATTGTGTGAGGCCCAGTGAATATCACACCGCTATGTCACAGGCTCAATGTCGCAGGTGTGAAAAATGTCACTATAGGACATGGGAGATGTAGAATTTCTGAACACACTTGTGGACACTGTTGGATTGTGTGAGGCCCAGTGAATATCACACCGCTATGTCACAGGCTCAATGTTGCAGGTGTGAAAAATGTCACTATAGGACAGGGGAGATGTAGAATTTCTGAACACACTTGTGGACACTGTTGGATTGTGTGAGGCCCAGTGAATATCACACCGCTATGTCACAGTCTCAATGTCGCAGGTGTGAAAAATGTCACTATAGAACAGGGGAGATGTAGAATTTCTGAACACACTTGTGGACACTGTTGGATTGTGTGAAGCCCAGTTAATATCACACCGCTAATTCACAGGCTCAATGTCGCAGGTGTGAAAAATGTCACTATAGGACAGGGGAGATGTAGAATTTCTGAACACACTTGTGGACACTGTTGGATTGTGTGAGGCCCAGTGAATATCACACCGCTATGTCACAGTCTCAATGTCGCAGGTGTGAAAAATGTCACTATAGGACAGGGGAGATGTAGAATTTCTGAACACACTTGTGGACACTGTTGGATTGTGTGAGGCCCAGTGAATATCACACCGCTATGTCACAAAAATGTCGCAGGTGTGAAAAATGTCACTATAGGACAGGGGAGATGTATAATTTCTGAACACACTTGTGGATACTGTTGGATTGTGTGAGGCCCAGTGAATATCACACCGCTATGTCACAGGCTCAATGTCGCAGGTGTGAAAAATGTCACTATAGGACAGAGGAGATGTAGAATTTCTGAACACACTTGTGGACACTGTTGGATTGTGTGAGGCCCAGTGAATATCACACCGTTATGTCACAGGCTCAATGTCGCAGGTGTGAAAAATGTCACTATAGGATAGGGGAGATGTAGAATTTCTGAACACACTTGTGGACACTGTTGGATTGTGTGAGGCCCAGTGAATATCACACCGCTATGTCACAGGCAGAAATTGGCTAGTGTAGGACAAACTACAAGTTGTATATAGAATTGGGCAGAATAGGAATCTCCCTAGAGTGTAGGTCTGTAAGAACGGAACATGTCCTCGACTTATTCTTACAGAGTCACACACAGATAGCTTCACTGTGGCCGTGATAACAGCCGTTACACGGTACTGAAAGAGGAGCGGTGTCCGGTGTCCGTAAAATTGTCAAGCTCCGTGTTTTTTGTCCGGTGTCCGTAAAATTGTCAAGCTCCGTGTTTTTTAAGTATACGGACTGACACCCCCTGTCTCTCTATAGTTTTGAATGTGATCAAACAGCAAATATACTTAACTGTTTGAAAAACAGACAAAACTAGAAGGTGGAGGTCTGTAAGAACGGAACATGTCCTCGACTTATTCTTACAGAGTCACACACAGATAGCTGCACTGTGGCCGTGATAACAGCCATTACACGGTACTGTGTGAGGAGCGTACACCGCTGTATGGTGTGAAAAAATGCACGCTCAGTACCTGACCAGGACAAGAAAAAAAAATTTGGATTGCTTTTAAAAAAGCAGTTTGCAGAGCAGTGGGAAAACAGCAATGCAGCTATCAGGAAGCCTTATAAGGCAGCCTAACAACCAACACAGCTGATCCAGCAAAATATAACCTCCACATGCACTGCACACACAGTGACTGGTGTGTTATACAGGCAAAATCGCTAGCAGCAGAAGCAGTTTTTGGTGTCTTCTTCCCTGCCTAACGCTCTCCCTACAGAATCAGCAGCAGCAGCAGCTCTCCCTATTCTGAGATCAGCATGAGTAACATGGCGGTCAGCGTGCACGCCCTTTTATACCGCTGTGACGCCCCCCAAAGCAAGCCAATCACTTGCATGCCCTTCTCAAAGATGGTGGTGACCCCTGCCTATGTCATCACGTTGCCCACAGTGTCCGTGGATCCTGATTGGCTGAAAAAGGGCGGAAAACAAACTTTTGAAATGCAACTTTGGCGCTAAAGTCGCCGAGCTCGTGGGCGATCTCACCCTAGGGTCGGGTTTCGTTTCATGAAACCCGACTTTACCAAAAGTCGGCGACTTTTGAAATTTTTCGACCCGTTTTGCTCAACTCTAACCTAGAGTCCACAGTATGGCTGGTGATTCTGTTATGAATGGGTCACCGAGGAGAATGGCAGGAACAGGTTAAGCCACCAGAAGACCAGAGAGGTTGGTAACTAAGCAGATTGCAGTCGCCTGATCCTATCCACACAACTAGCAGTAGCCGTGGAGCGTTCCTACGATGCCCTAGATGCTTCGTCACAGCCAGAGGACTAACTAAGCCTAAAGACAGAAAGATGAAATCTAAACTGCCCCATAGCAGATCCCCAAAGGAATAGACAGCCCCCAAACATATATTGTTGGTGAGACAAGATGAGACACAAACACAGGTAGAGACTGAGCAAACGGTGGAGCCCAAGCTGTCTAGACAGGACAGGACAGAAAAGATACTGTCTGCAATCACGCACAAAATCCTGAAAAAGTCCAACACCTCTGATATACAAAAAAAACCTGAGGTCACACGACCTCACCCCCGCTAGATCAGCGCTCTACTATAAACTGGCAGCAAAGCAAAAAGATACTAACATAACAGGGGACTGAACAAGCTGCAACATATAAGGCAGGGCCCAGCCCTGCCCCCAGCAGAGAGCACACTGAACCCTAGGAGCAAAACAGAAAGCAAAAAAAGACACAACCAGATTAGATGCAATGGATTAGCAAAATAATCACTTAGCTGAGCCATGCAGACCAGGCAGGGGACAAAAGAACTCCAAATGCACACAGAGGAAATAACCAGCAACCTCCCAGAGCAGCCAGCTCAATTATATGCTCCCAGCCAGTAATCCCAGGTTCCCAAATATTGTCGTCAGGTGGAGAACTTCCATCCACCTGGCCAGCTCCACTACTCTCAGTAACCACCAGAGGGAGAGAGGGAGCTTTGGCTCAGAACTTCGAGCAAGGGAATTCACAACAAAAGGGGTTAAATAGTTTACAACCGGGAGTGGTGCTAATACGACCGACCCCGCAGTAAACCACAGAAGAATGAAGAAAAAGCTGCCTGCCCAGCCTGCGCAGCCCCCCCGCTTGACTGGAGATGAACTGATTAGCATGGGAAAGTTTTTGACTCAAGTGGTGCCACTGAGAATGCAAATAATTATCGTATATACTCGTGTATAAGCTGAGTATTTAAGCACATTTTTTGTGCTGAAAATGCCCCCCTCAGCTTATACACAAGTCATTGTCCCAGAAGCCGATGGGGGAGGGGGAGTGGTGGAGCAGCAGGTGACAGCAGGCAGTAGCCGCAGCCAAGGTTGTAACTGTGCCCGCTGCTAAAAAGAAATGAATATTCACTGCACTGGCAATAAATATTAATTTCTCTTATAGTGTGTACAGTTACAGCTGGAACCTTCTGCTTCCAGCAGCTGTAAAAAAAAAGAAAAACCTCCTACTTACTTTCCCTGCGCACCCTCGCAACATCTTGTTCCAGCTTCATGCAGCTCCTGTGGCTGAGCGATCATGTGTCCCGCTGAGTGGAGAGAGGTGAATATTCATTACCCTTATGAGCGGGGAAACGTGATCGATTGGCAGCAGGAGTTGCTGGAAGCTGGAACAGGTCGCTGCAAAGGCGCGCAGGGAAGGTAAGTAGGAGGTTTTTTATGCTTTTCTCATGGGGGTCATGCATTTAAGGATAGGGATGAGGAACCATGCAGACAAGGATAGGGATGAGGAGCCACGCATACTAGGACAAGGATGAGGAGCCATTCAGACAAGCATAGGGATAATGAGCCATGCATACAATGATAGGGATCAGGAACCATGCATCCCCATCCTGGTATGCTGGGACAATGCATATACCTGGTTTATACTCAAGTTAATACATTTTCCCAGTTTTTCGTGGCAAAATTAGGTGCCTCGGCTTATACTCGGGTCAACTTATACAAGAGTATATACGGCAATTAAATTACAGATGTGCAGTGCTCAGCATAAATTAATACTCCCAAACAGATTTCTCAGAAAACATTTAGTTTTCTTTTAGAATCAATATTTTCTATGGAATATCATAATGTAAAATACTCCTACCCTACAAATATGGGCCATTGATTCCAAACAATATTTGTTATTTTACAGACCCAAAAATAGACATTTTCCTAACAAATTTGCTCATTGTAAAAAAGAGTACACCCCAATGAAAGTCTTCGGAGCAAAGCTAAAGCTTATACTAAAAAATTCTAATTAACAAGAATTCTACCACGGGTAAATATAATTATTATTAAATAGATGCACAGCAGACAGCTAACTCTAAATGGTCATTACTTAGCAAAGAAAACCTCTTCCCATTTCATGCAGTCAGTAATAGCACCACGTGGATGAGAAATGTCACAAGAAAATAATTTCTTTAAACAAGAATGGTGAAGGCTTCAAAAAAATCTGCAAAGCTTTATCTATCAGTCAAATACTGTAGCAAAAATTATAAAAAAATGTAGCAAATTTGGAATTGCAACCATCTCACAGAGATGTTCAAATCGACCATGGAAATTAAAACCAAAAGAGGAGCATTTTGTGATAAGAAGGGTTGAAGAAAATAGACATGCAAGTTCACTGCAGTTAGCTACAAAAGTAGAAATCCAAATGGGGTGAGCATTTTCCTTGAATCAATATGGCATACACTGCAGAGGAATATCAAGCATGGGAGCTGTCCATGAAAGAAGCTTCCCCTAAAGTCCCTGCACAAAAAGGTCAAAACCAAGATAAAGGTTTTTGGAACTGATGGCTTCAAAACTGTATAAGATCACAAAGGTGAAGAGTATAAAGAAAAATTCATGGGGCCTACAGTAAAACATGCTGGTGGCAGTGTTCTTATGTGGGACCGCACAAGTGCTACCTGTGTCAGGGATGTCATTGACAGTATTATGAATTCACACATGTACTCTCTGGTGAAAGAGAAGATGCTAAAATACCTCCATACCCTTCGTAAATGTGCACTGTTCCACCATGACAATGATCCAAAACATTGAAAGTAATTCAGTGGCCAAATATGGCTCCTGATCTGAACCCAATCTAACAGCTGTCAGCGCCGGGATTTTTTCTCTAATCACCAACCTCGGGTAAAGCTCATTTAGAGCTTCTCTTACCTAGGATCCTAGGAATGGAGACGAAAGAAAAAGACACAGGAGGCTTGTCTTTCCAGTTAATCTCTCTCCTTTATTAAGATGGGTACTTCTTTTATAGGATCATAAAAGAGGAAATAGACAAATATAGACAATTTCCGTAATATTATGTAACAATTGCGAAATGGTGGATGGTTGGCAAAAACAACAGTTATATAACAGATATGATAAAATGATATATATGTATTTAATTGGGGATGATGGGAATATGGCACTTCCTTGATATCAATTTAACAATTCATGGAACTGCATCCGGTGATACTAACAGGCCAAAATACTTGGCCTTGACATTTTAGACATTATTCTAAGAAAAGAGAGAATTTTGGAACTGACCACTTGGCAGAATTTTTAACCACGTAGACAGATGATAACAATTAAAATAGTGTCATGGGTTAGAAGTTGTTTTTCAGTTATTTTTCTGGTCTATAGAAACTAAGATTAACCATTTCTTTGACACAGCTATTGGGAATTCTAAAGAAACAAAATGAGCCTCACTCTCCATCCAGCATTCAGACTCTAAGGCTACGTTCACACGTACCGGAACTCTCGCGGAAATTACCGCGAGAATTCCGGAATTCCAGTCCACGGGAAAATCGCATTTTAAATTCCCGCTATTTTCCCGTGGAAAAACTAGCATTTTGCAAGCGTATTTAGCTTGCAAAATGCTATCGTTTTCCAAGCGATCTGTAGCATCGCTTGGAGAACTGATTGACAGGTTGGTCACACTCGTCAAACATAGTGTTTGACAAGTGTGAGCAACTTTTTACTACTGAGGCTGCCTATGCAGCATCAGTAGTAAAAGATAAAATGTAAAAAAAAATAAAAAATGGTGTTATTCTTACCTTCCGACGTCCCGCGCAGCCTTTCCCAGTAATCCTTTGCGAAAATGCCCGCGATGACGTCCGTTCTCGCGGGATCGCGACGTCTCGCGGTAATTCGCGAAGACGTAGCGCGAATGACCGCGAGACTTCGCAATCCCGCGAGAACGGACGTCATCGCGGGCATTTTCGCAAAGGATTACTGGGAACGAGAGCGTGGAGAGAAGCGGGAAGGCTGCGTTGGACGCCGGAAGGTAAGAATAACAATATTATTTATTTTAAATTCTATTTTTTTACAGGGATATGGTACCCACAGCCCGGAGGACAGTCTCCTCTCCTCCGGACCGTGGGTACCATCCGCAAATGTTCTGCTTACTTTCCGCATGGTGTGCACAGCCACATGCGGGAAGTAAGCGGAACAATGCATTCCTATGGGTGCGGGATCGCCGCGATTCCGCAAAATTAATGAGCATGCTGCGGCTTTTACTGCTAAGCGATTCTGCTGCGGTAAAAACCGCAGCATTAGCACAGCATTGCGGAATCTCATAGGAATGCATGGGATGCTTATTTTTCGCGTTTTCGCGACAAAATCGCGCGGTTAAAACCGCCACGGAAACGCGAAAACAACGCCACGTGTGAACTCAGCCTAAAAGAGGTGATTCTTGAAGAATGGAAAAAGATGGATGTTGCAATATGTTGAGAAATTGGTAATTCCATGCTTAGACCATTTAGTGCTATCCTTAAAAATCACGGAGAAGTGTATTCATTTTTGCATCAAGTAATTTTAATAAAACTGAAGATTTTTTAATGAAAGTTATATTATTAACCTTAATTTCATGTTATGGGTTACAAAATGTTTTATGAAACTCAGAATTGTCAAAATTTTGTAACTTGTTCAGTGGGATACTAAATCAAATCTTACTTTTCAAAGGGTGTGCACTCATTTACTGTATGTTGAACACTGCACCTTCTGATGTCGAGGTACGCAGGTTTTACAAATATTCATAACAAAACTGGACAATATCTCGATTATTTTATATTATTAAATCTCATTTTGTCTTTTTTTTTCAATATATAAGAATTGACAGTGATGATGAGCAATTGTAATCATTCTTGTCTTAACAATTTTCCTGTAAAGCCTTTGTAGTCAATCACAGCGGGCATGTATTCTCTTCAAGTCTGCATCCCATTGTTTATCTGCCCCTGAGAGCATTGTATTGCCAAGGGTAAGAATAAAACCATTGCTTGGAAATTCTATTAAAGAGAAATGAAGTCATCAGCTGCATTGATGTAACAATAAAGGTAAGACATGGGCATCAGGCGTAAAGAAGCATGGCAAAACAAAAATCGCTGGGGTATGGCTATTCGCTTTTAGATTGTGTACAAATGGTATTTTCTGTCAAGTAAAAATGTACCACTTTAATCTCCCAGTTAATTGCAGTACAGGTGTAATACACTGAATCTAACCATTGAACTGTGAGCTTATTACAGAAAGAAACAGATGTTGCTCACTAATGAGGAAGCAAGATAGGAGAAGCTCCGCTCTGTTTACTAATGGCTCAGATTAGAAAGGGAAAAGAAATCCCATTATAAAGGTGGATACCCCATAACCTTCTAGCCTTTGGTGCTTAATCTTTTCAGTTCTTAAATGCATATTGATTTTACAATTACCGAGTTTTTACAGGTATTTCTTACCTTGCCACATTTAACTTTTTTTTTACCACTTGGCCTCTGATGATTCCTGACTCCTCTGGTAGTACTTTATCACTCATCAGTAGTGTTGAGCATTCCGATACCGCAAGTATCGGGTATCGGCCGATACTTGCTGTATCGGTATTCCGATACCGACTTCCGATATTTTTTCAATATCGGAATTCGGCATCGGAATCGGAAGTTCAGTTGATTGACAGCCTGACGTCATCATGATGCGCGGTGTGTGCGCATCATGATGCGCCGTCATTTCGGGCCTTCCGGGGGTCTCTGCCGGCCTGCCGGGGGGCTGTGCCGGCCTGCCGGGGGGCTGTGTGGACTGCCCGGGGTCTGTACCGGCCTGCCGGGGGGCTGTGCCGGCCTGCTGGTGGTCTGTGCACCCTGTGGGGGTCTGTACCGGCCTGCCGGGGGGCTGTGCCGGCCTGCCGGGGGGCTGTGCTGATGTCCGGGGGTCTGTGCAAGCATCGTCCGATGGGACTACAAGTCCCATCTGGCGATGCCTGCTACCATGACAGTGATTGACACATTAGCCAATGATGGGACAGTAGTAGTCCCATCATCCGGCTAATGTGTTAAATGTAAAAAAAAAAAAAAAAAAAAAATACTACATACATACTACATGCATGCTACATACATACTACATGCTACATACATACTACATATATACTACATACATACTACATACATGCTACATACATGCTGCATGCTACATACATACTACATGCATGCTACATGCATGCTACATGCATGCTACATGCATACTACATACATACTACATGCTACATACATACCACATACATACTACATACATACTACATACTACATATATACTACATGCATGCTACATACATACTACATGCTACTTACATACCACATACATACTACATACATGCTACATACATACTACATATATACTACATACATACTACATACATACTACATGCATGCTACATACATACTACATACATACTACATGCATGCTACATACATACTACATGCATGCTACATACATACTACATGCCACATACATACCACATACATACTACATACATACTACATGCTACATACATACTACATATATACTACATGCATGCTACATACATACTACATGCTACATACATACCACATACATACTACATACATGCTACATACATACTACATATATACTACATGCATGCTACATACATACTACATATATACTACATGCATGCTACATACATACTGCATGCTACATGCATGCTACATACATACTACATACATACTACATGCTACATACATACCACATATATACTACATACATACAATACATTCATACAATACATACATAGACATACAGTACATATAACATAGAGTAACATACTTACCAATACTTGTCACATTGTTCCCCGAAGCCATTGTCTTTTCCGGAATAAATATTAACATAACAAACCACAAAAATACTCACCCACGATCCGAAGCAGTCCACGAGTGTGTCCCACGACGATCTTGGGTAGAGAACTGCAGCATCAGATGATGCTGCCGTTCTCTACGGGCTGCAGGAATCCAATGACGGAAGGTAGGTATCCTTCCGCACTGTATTCCTCCGCCACTTAAAAAAAAAAAAAGTCCCTAGTCTCACTTTATGCCATTGCTGTGTGGGAAATTCCCACACAGCAATGGCATAAAGTGAGACTAGGGACTTTTTTTTTTTTAAGTGGCGGAGGAATACAGTGCGGAAGGATACCTACCTTCCGTCATTGGATTCCTGCAGCCCGTAGAGAACGGCAGCATCATCTGATGCTGCAGTTCTCTACCCAAGATCGTCGTGGGACACACTCATGGACTGCTTCGGATCGTGGGTGAGTATTTTTGTGGTTTGTTATGTTAATATTTATTCCGGAAAAGACAATGGCTTCGGGGAACAATGTGACAAGTATTGGTAAGTATGTTACTCTATGTTATATGTACTGTATGTCTATGTATGTATTGTATGAATGTATTGTATGTATGTAGTATATATGTGGTATGTATGTAGCATGTAGTATGTATGTAGTATGTATGTAGCATGCATGTAGCATGCAGTATGTATGTAGCATGCATGTAGTATATATGTAGCATGTATGTAGCATGCATGTAGTATATATGTATGAATGTATGTAGCATGTAGTATGTATGTAGTATGTATGTGGTATGTAGTATGTATGTAGTATATATGTAGTATGTATGTAGCATGTAGTATGTATGTAGCATGCATGTAGTATATATGTAGTATATATGTAGCATGTAGCATGTATGTAGTATGTATGTGGTATGTATGTAGCATGTAGTATGTATGTAGTATATATGTATTATGTATGTAGTATGTATGTAGCATGCATGTAGTATATATGTAGTATGTATGTAGCATGTAGTATGTATGTAGCATGCATGTAGTATATATGTAGTATGTATGTAGCATGTAGTATGTATGTAGCATGCATGTAGTATATATGTAGTATGTAGCATGTAGTATGTATGTAGTATGTAGCATGTAGTATGTATGTAGCATGCATGTAGTATGTATGTGGTATGTATGTAGCATGTACTATGTATGTAGCATGCATGTAGTATGTATGTGGTATGTATGTAGCATGTACTATGTATGTAGCATGCATGTAGTATATATGTGTTATGTATGTAGCATGTAGCATGCATGTAGTATGTATGTAGTATATATGTGGTATGTATGTAGCATGTAGTATGTATGTAGCATGCAGTATGTATGTAGCATGCATGTAGTATATATGTAGTATGTATGTAGCATGCATGTAGTATATATGTAGTATGTATGTAGTATATATGTAGTATGTATGTTGCATGTAGTATTTATGTAGTATGAATGTAGCATGTATGTAGTATGTAGTATGAATGTAGCATGTATGTAGTATGTAGTATGAATGTAGCATGTATGTAGTATGCATGTTGTATGTATGTAGCATGTAATTTTTTTTTTTTTTTTTTACATTCAACACATTAGCCGGATGATGGGACTACTACTGTCCCATCATTGGCTAATGTGTCAATCACTGTCATGGTAGCAGGCATCGCCCGATGGGACTTGTAGTCCCATCGGACGATGCCTGCACAGACCCCCGAAGCCTGCACAGCCCCCCGGCAGGCCGGCACAGCCCCCCGGCAGGCCGGCACAGCCCCCCGGAGCCTGCACAGCCCCCCGGCAGGCCGGCACAGCCCCCCGGCAGGCCGGCACAGACCACCGGAGCCTGCACAGACCCCCTGGCAGGCCGGCACAGCCCCCCGAAAGGCCCGTACAGACCCCAGAGAGGCTGTACAAGGGCAGGAAAGGGTTTTTCTTATTCCGATACCGGAAGTCCCATAGACTTGAATGGGACTTCCGGTATCGGAATCGGCGATACCGATATTTTTTTTAAAGATCGGCCGATACCATCCGATACGATACTTTGAAGTATCGGACGGTATCGCTCAACTCTACTCATCAGGTGTGGTGCACAAGGGTGGTCTTCACATCTTCCTGGGTCCCAGATGGGGAGGGTGACCCCAGCTGTTTCCTTTCCCTATCTTGGTAATTAAATGCTTTTATCTTGACAAGTCACTGGAACCTTAATTTTTTATATTCAGTGTATTTAGTGGCCTCTGCCTTTGTCAGGTCTTTACCAGTTATGTATTTTTGCAATTTTACATTTTCACATGCTTAGATTCAGAAATTTAAAATAAAAAACAAACAAACTTAAATTTGATATTTTATTCTGATCTTTTTATTCTTTTTTTATCTTAGAAAGATTTTTGCACATATTCAAATTTCAATGTAAAAATCCCAGGTGTAAACTAACCTGTGCATATTTGCATTTGTAATACCCATTCTGAATACATTTATTAAAACGGACATGCTGCCAAATTGCCCTCATGATGAAATATCAAAGTTTAATGAGATCTCACTGGATTTTAACAGCTGTAAGAGGCTTAAGTTAAAGCAACCTACAGTTTTACATCAAGATTTAACAGTGGCTGTTAAAGATCAGTGGATCAGGTAAGATTTAAATTCTGCTGCTCGCATGGATTTTCCTGGGAAATTTGATTGGCAGAATACTTATTCTCCTCAAATTGAATGTCACTTATTATACTCCGGGGGATCTGCAGATCCTACAGCATAATAAATGTAAGATGTGAAAACAGAAGAAAAATCCCTATACTCATCTTACAGCTCACCTCTCCGGCCCCTCCACTCCTCATCTTCAACTGGTCCTTATTGCATTTTTTATCACCTAGCGCTGAATCACCAAGCTAGGCTGGAACTTCCAGCTCTGATGAAGCCCAGGATGGTTCTGTGCAAGCACACAGAAGGTCTGAGGTCATGATGTGCACCGTGATCTTGTACAAGCATGTATAGAACTGTCTTGAGCCTAATTAGAGCTTGAAGCCTGGCCTAGCATGAAGACCCAATTATTCAGCTCTTATAGCAGTGATAAGAAGATGTTATGAAGAATCTACTGGTGATGGTGAGTAGTGGAGGAGCCGGAAAGAAGAGTGGTAAGTTGAGAATATGTTTTTTTTTTTACTTTTTTTATGGTTCTTTACAACTCAGCAAAATGGCAACTATCTCTAGTGGCTGTGCCTATCTATTATATGAACCCTGGTGTCCTCATTTTAAAACGTCTTGTACTGACCCAATGATTCCCAGGTCTTGTTTTCTCCAGCAAGCAGTATTCTTATACTAAAGAATGCACACTTTATCAGTAGTCTGAGACACATCCTCCTGGTCTTGCAATGGCCAATTTTGCGAAATGCGAATATTTAAGTATAAATAAATATGACTGATTAGAAAGAAATAACAATTAGATCACAGTGTTAATATATTAGTTTACCACTATAGGAAGTATTTTATAATGGCTTGTTAACACATAAATCAATAGGCGGCTAATTGATACCTGCACTCTTTACAATGTATCATTGTGGTTGACAACATTAGTACATCCTGTGCCCTTTCCCTCTTGCACTTAGCATGATTGAAATATTGATAAGTACAAGTTGAAAAGGGCACACTTTGAACAAAAGCTAGCAACTATACTAAGAAATGCTAAAAAGTGCAGTTATCAACCTCTACTTCAGGTCTGACACAAGGAAAAACAGGCGTCCCGAATATATATAATAAATATATTAACAATGATTCTAACTTCTAATATTTATTGCCATGGAGTAAATTTAATATTTATTCACTGTAGGAAAATGTAGGTTTTGTATGTGTTGTGGATTCTCGTGGGGAACTTTATAGTCTATAGTTATTCTTTTTTTATACTTCGTTATTTGTAATACTGTCGTACAGAAAACATATCTTCTAACTGCCCAGTTTTTATAAGGCTTTCTTCTTTTATAAGAGGATTTCAGAACTCTTTGGTTGGTGAGCTGCCAGAAATAAATAATTGTGCTATATTTGACCTGTCCTGAGCAAAGGATAACCTTAGTATTCAGCGCTAAAGCTACATCTTTTCTTTCCACCAACAAATGTACAAACTCTCTGTACCTAAGAGTTAAATATACAAATTGCCTCTTCAGAGAGAAAGAGGACTTTTACTGTACAGCGCCACCTATTGGTGGTAGCGATCCTACAAGTCACAATCAACCCTTTAACGAGTCTTGTAATATGACTTAGTTTAACAGCCATATTAGAATCTCAATTTGCAGACACGGTGTTTTGGGCTATTGGCCCTCGTCAGTGCAAAGTATGGACTGAGGTATAAGGGGTAAGGTTTCTCCTTGTGGAGAGTGACATACCAGCTCTGGCTTGTCAAGGTAAGGAGTATAGTTGAGCGAAACGGGTCGGCCAAATTCAGAATTCGCCGACTTTGGCTAAAGTCGGGTTTCGCTGATCGAAACCCAACCATAGCGTGAGGTCAGCCATGAGGTCGCCGACTTGAGCGCCAAAGTCGCGTTTCCCACAATGCTTCCAGCACCTTTTCTCAGCCAATCAGCAAGGACACACAATGTGGGCAATGTGATTACATAGGCAGAGGCAACCGACCATCTTAGAGAAGGGCATTCAAGTGATTGGCTGGCTTTGTGTGGCGTCCCAGAGCTATAAAAGGCCGTGACCGCCGACCGCCATCTTACTTCTGCCGATCTTAGCATAGGGAGAGGTTGCTGCTGCTCGATCTCAATAGGGAGAGTGTTTAGGCAGGAAAAAAAACACACAGTACAGTATAAACAGTATAGTGTGCAGTGACAGGGGAGGATATGTTTGTGTGCAGCAGCTCTGGTGGTTATTAGGCTGCCTTATAAGGCTCCCTGATAGCTGCATTAGTGTTTGCACACTGCTCTGCAGCGTGCTTTTTCAAAAGCAAAAATACTTTTATTCCTTTTCTCTGTACAGTTACCAAGCGTTCATTTTTTCCCACTTTTGTGTGCAGCATCGCTGGTGGTTATTAGGCTGCCTTATAAGGCTACCTGATAGCTGCACTATGTGCAGGAGGAAAAGAGAGCTACTAGGTACAAATATAAATATAAAAATATATATCATTTTATTAGACAAATAGTCAGAACATACAAAAATATAATTGCATACGATTTAGGACATAAGATTGCAGCAGGAAAAGACAGGGGTGCATCAAAGGGGGAACAATGGTGCCCAAATAAACCTAAATGTCACGTTGGTGTAATTAAAGACAAATACATACACCAATTAAAGATGTTAGTATCAAGGGAGAGCTCAGAAAAAACAGACTCATTTGTGAATAAGAACAATATATTAATAACATTACTAGCAAGTGCATGTCATAAAATGAAGTTCTAATGGGCTGTCCTTGCGAACCAAAGCTCGCAGCCGACATACAAAATAGGAGACCAGGAGAAACTGAGAACTCACCAGGTAAGTAGAGGGCACCAAATGAAGACCCCAGGACCGGGTATTAAAGCCCCAACGCACGTTTCGTGTGCACTAAGCACCGCTTTATTTCACCCTTGAGAAACTTGTTAACTGATTTTTCACATGCTCTTTCCATGTATCACTATTGATTGGGGTTTTGTCATCATAGGGTTAAAGTATGGGAGGACTTACTCTTGATTTTAATTCCTTTTTTCATCCCCCCCCCTCTTCCTTATATATTGGTAGCTTAATTTTCAGTTGGACAGACCATGTAGAAGGCGTTAATTCGCCGAAACGCGTAGTCTGAGAGGCTAACCCCCCCTTCCCCTAATCTATTTATCTACTGTCCAGAAGTGTGGATTTATTTTATGATGGACTTTAATAATAAAAATCTTTGCTAATGCAAGAAAAAACTTTTTAAAACTTTGCATCCTGGATTTTGTCCGCTGGAGTTTAAAGTTACATTTTTTCAATTGAAATCTCCGTATAAATAGTCCCGTAGTCACTCTCAGATGCTTACACAGTATGGATTGGACCGTAATGCTAAATGTCGAACAAAGGTACTGTATAACAAGATACAAGCTGTATCGAGTATAGTGTAAAAATTTGCTTCTCCGATTCACCGTATATATAGAAGGCATAACCCACACACGCTCACTCACTAAGGATGATGTAGGGAAGGTGGCCTGACAGACAAACCAGCCTGTAGTGAGAAGCAGAGGTGTAGCGCAGTGTAGGTGTGAAACCGCTAAGATAAAGAGAAAGGGTGCAGTGTTTTAGCTTGCCCATTGGAGGGTAGTGGAGAGTGTAGGAGTGGGACTGAATAACTGACATTGGTCAGAGAAACTGTTAGGTGATGGTGGGCAGAGTTACCAGAACTGGAAGTATAAAAGGCTGAGGGAAGGTTCTGGAAGAGTCAGTCAGCGAAGGGAGCACAGTAAAGAGGATGTTCTGCTGAGGAAATAGAGACAGTGGAAAGGCTCCAGAGAGGACTAACAGTTGAGGCGGTCATGGGGGGGTGGGCCAGAGGACGGTAGCCGCAGACGCAGATGGCCTAGGGCTATCATACGAATGGTGTGCTCAGACTGGTGCAGCGCTGTGGTGGTTGGGCCTAGGCCAGCCACAGTGGATGAGCCACAGAGGATGCCATGATTATAGTTACAAAGGAAGTGAAGGTACCGGGGCCTGTGTACAGAGAAATGTGAAACGGCTGTGGTGAATTGCTGTTGTCGACAGAAGGATGGGCACTAAAAATGGACCTGTTCAATACAAACTCTGTCTCAGTGTTGTGTTTGTCTGCGGCAAGAAGAGGTTCCCCCCCACAGTTGGTTATCCTACAGATGATACCTTAATACAAATTTTTGAAACAAGCTACTGTATCAGCACATACCAGGTGTGTCCAGTCTAGGGTTAAATTTCCGTCTATACTACCGGAGTCAGACACAGACACTCACAGGCTCACTATGTATTACACCAGAATTAAAAAAGTAGAAAAAGGGAAAGGTATTCATAACGTACATAAGTATACAGTGTTGTGGTACTTTTAAATGTTCGTATATATTTCAATCTCAGTAAGCCTGTCAAGAATCTCCGCAACTGGAAACTACATGGATACAAGTATAGACGCAAAGTCTAGTGTTAGCAGAAATTTTGGAACTACTCATCGCGGGAAAACCTCCCGGTATATGTTGCAGAGGTGATGCAGACCCTCAATTACTGTCTCTGTGGAGAAAGAGAAAAAGATTCTTTGTGAAGAAAGGATTGCTTTATCGCAGTAGCGTGGATCACATCACCGTTACTCGTCTCCATCAAATTGTGATCACAGGAAGAGATGAACCCATGGTCCTCACTGCCTATCATGATGTGTCTGGTCATTTTGGAGTGCAAAAGACAGAAGCCACAGGCCGTAGGCAATTCTATTGGATTGGCATGAGAGGACACATTGAAAAATGGTGGCAGGAATGTCACACGTCTGTGACTATCACAACTGTGAAAGGTGATTGTAAACCACCACTGCATCCACTTGTAAGTTGACGTCCATTTCAAATGGTAGCCATTGATCATCTGAAGGTAGAGGCCAGCAGGACAAGCCATAGCTACATCTTAACCATCATTGATCAATACACCAAATTTCTAAATTTCTAGTGGCTGTCCCTGTGAAGGATTTAACTGCACAGACTACACAGCGGTGGAGCAGGGAGAGGTAAGTATTGCAACTTTCAAGTGCTGTGGCCATGACCAAGCAGGGGGGGCACAATCGTGGTCGACGGTACTGGCACAGGGCCCCTCATAGTATGCTGGTGTGTGTGAAGGCGAGTGGGCCCTCCCACCGTCTGAGACACTGTATTGTACTATGAGGGGCCCTGTGAAATTGCCATCGGCCATGAGTGGGCCCATCCACCTGTTCAGAGCAACGGCACTTGCCCGGGTGCACCGAGTCTTGACCCCAGCCATTGGGGGAGGGGTGGACAGCCCAGTTATGGAGTTTTAAAAATTGGCATATGTAGATGTGTTGGCTGGACATTCAGCTGCTGCAAAGGGCGTAATTGGTAAGTCCAAGGAAGAGGAGGAAAAAACCGAGGCACTTTTCTGGTAACCTATGTGTCATCAGGGGAAGGTGGGACAAAATCATTTGAAACCCATGCATGGTTCATTTTAATGAAGGCTAGATCATCAACATTTTGGGTCGACAGATGGGTCCTTTTTTCTGTCAGGATTGATACAGCAGCACTGAAGACTCTGTCAGATAACACACTAGCAGCAGGGCAAGCGAGCTCCTGTAAAGCATATTGTGCCAATTCAGGCCAGGCGTCCAGTTTAGAGGCCCAATAGTCAAAGGGGAATGACCTGTGAAGGAGAACATCGATATGGGAGGAAAAGTAGTTTGTAACCATAGTTGACAACTGCTGCCTCCTGCCACTTTTAATTGATGCTGTATTACCAGTCGTGTGAGCGGTACTTGAGAAATCATTCCACAACATGGTCATTAAACCACTGTCTCCAACGTCACTTCTGCTGTGTGCACCACAAACACCTCTTCCATTGTACCCACTACGGCTCGTGGGAGAACCAGCACCGCTGCTGTGTGCTGGGAAAGCCTCAAACGGTTTACCAGAGTTGCTTGCTTGTTTGCCAATATTATCTCTAGGTTCTCCTGTGGCATGATGTTGTGTAATTTGCCTTTGTAGCGTGGATCGAGGATGCTGACCAGGCAGTAGTCGTCATCCCTCATCATTTTGGCAATGCGGGGGTCCCTTTTTAGGATCTGCAAGGCATAATCGCACATGTGGGCCAGTGTTCCAGGTGTCAATGATGCACTGCCCGTGGTGGATGGAGGAGCAGTTTCTGGCAAATCCACATCCCTACAGTCACGCACAAACACTGTCCCTGACCTTCGAACACCAACATTTTCTCTCGACCCCTGGGAAACATCCTTCTGCCCAAAATAATCATCCCCCTCATCCTCATCCTCCTCCTTTTCCTCTTCTTCCTCCACCTCGTCCAGTACAGTTCCCAGACCAGACAATGGCTGACTGTCATCAAGGCTTCCCTTCTCCTCCTCCGCTGCAGATGCCTGATCCTTAATGTGGGTCAAACTTTGCATGTGCAGACGCATAAGAGGGATGCTCATGCTTATGATGGACTTTACAGAGGTCTTTCAGCTTTGACCACTGCACACTCGACAATTCCATGTCTTCCCTCAAACTGCCTGCCCGTGTATCCTCCACCCATTGCATTACAGCCTGCCTCTGTTCGCACAGACTCTCAACCATGTGCAGGGTGGAGTTCCACCTTGTTGCAACGTCTATGATTAGGCAGTGCTTGGGGAGGTGGAGCAATTGCTGCAGCTTCTGCATACGACTGGAGCGTACGGCCGAGCGACGGATGTGCGAGCACAGTCTTCGCATCTTATGGAGCAGGGATGTTAACTCCGGATAATTATTAAGGAAGCACAGTACCATCAGGTTCAAAGTGTGAGCCAGGCAAGGAATGTGTGTGAGTTTTGCACGGGCTAGGGCTGCCACAAAATTACTGCCATTATCACTGACTACCTTGCCTGCCTCAAGATGTAGACTGCCCAGCCATGACTCAGTTTGTCGCTGCAAGTAGTCGGCCAGTACCTCCGCGGTGTGTCTGTTGTTGCCCAAAGACATCATCTTTAACACAGCCTGCTGACGCTTACCACTAGCTGTTTGATAGTGGGACACCTCGTGTGCAACACTGCCAGCTGCGGATGTAGTGCTCGTGCGACTGCGATCTGTGGATGAGCTTTCGCTGATAGAAGAGGAGGAGGAGGAGGGAAAGTTTACAGCCAACTGTTTCCTATACCATGGGCTAGGCAGCACTTTTCCACCGCCGCTGTCCCCAGTGGATCCTGCATCCACCACATTAACCCAGTGCGCAGTGATGGACACGTAACGGCCCTGGCCTTGCCTACTGGTCCATGCATCTGTTGTGAGGTGCACCTTTCCACTCACTAACTATTTTAGTGCATGGACAATGCAGTCTTTCACATGCGGGTGGAGGGCAGGGATGGCTTTTCAAGAAAAGAAGTGCCGACTGGGTAGGTCATAGCGTGGGACAGCGTAGGCCAAGAGGTCGCGGAAAGCTTCGCTTTAAACCAAATGGTAGGGCATCAACTCTAATGAGATTAGTTTGGCAATGTAGGAGTTCAAACACAGTGTACATGGATGAGAGAATGAGTACTTTCTTGTCCTTCTCAGAGTGTCTGTTAGGGTGAGCTGGACTGGAGAGCTGCATATGGGGGAAGTAGCGGTGGACCGGATGGAGTGAGAGGGGGTTGGTGATGGTATTAGTGGTGATGGCCTAGATTCAGTGTTGTGTTGCAAAACCATTGTGATTCCCTGAGTGCTTTGGCCTTGCGACGACACCTCCACATTTAGTGCTGGTGGTGTGCTTAATGGTGGCGGTGGTCTTACAGTGGGGGTAGCGATGGAGCGTTGTTGACTACCTTCAGTCGGAGCAGGTGCACATGTGCTACCTGAGGTTTTGTAGTCTGTCCATGCTTGCAAGTGCATGTTGATTAAATGTCTAAGCATGCAACTGGTATTCAAATTTCTGAGTTGTTTACCTCGGCTAAAGGTCCTTCCACACTTCTTACAGTTAACCTTTGCTTCATCAGTAGGATTTTGGACAAAGAAGTGCTACACTGCACTCTTCCTACTATGGTAAACATTGTCTGGCCTTGCACGCTGTGCTAAGTTGACCGTCTGGTCAAGCTGTCCTGCAACTCTTTTAGTTTTTGTTCCACGTTTTAGGACAGCTACAGGCCTGCTAGATAACCACTGCTGCGATGTCAATGCCTGCTGCGGATCCTTCTCCTTATCTGAACTATTGCCAGCGCCACCCTCCTCCCCCAATGGATGCCAATCCGGTTCCAGAACTGGGTCATCCATCACCTCCTCTTCAAAGTCATCTGCACCTTCCTCTTTACCTTCCTCTGTGTCACTGTCTAAGGTGGTATGGTATTCGGGAAGGGGCACCTGGGTTTCATCAGGGTCAGATTATGGCTCAATAGACTGCGAGGGCAATGTAGTGCTGTGGGTGAATGTACCAGCAGAATCATCTAGCAGTGGCTGTGCATCAGTACACTCCATGTCAGATTCATCTTGGACTGGGGAATTCTGGATTTGACTGGATAACCCAGGCATGGTATGTGAAAAGAGCTCCATAGAGCAATCTGAAGTGTGGGATGCTGCACCCGTAACTTTTGGTGGGGGCGAAGGACACAAGGAAAGGGTTTTTTTATGACCTGAACCCTGCACTGACGACTCCATGATTGCAGTTTTTGACCGTTCAGAAGAGGAGGCAATAGAGCTGGTGGCTATTTCGGCAATGTACGCCAAAACCTGCTCCTGATGCTCCGGCTTTAAAAGCGGTTTTCCGACACCAAGAAAAGGCACCTTACAGGCCTTCTTGGCCCAGAGGATGACACAGGCTGAACACCTCCTGCCTTAGCTGCTATTGTGCTTTTGCCAGAACCAGTCGATGCACCACCACCATCAGTACCAGCTGAGCCCCCCTGCCCACGTCCGCGGCCTCTTCCACCATACTTCCTCATGTTTGGGAAAATGTACCAAAAATACCAGCAGAGAGATGGTGCTGTATGAGGAGCGTCCAGCTGTGTAAGGTGTATTAAACAAATTAAATCAACGTATATATTATGTTGGTCACAGACGCTCTCACAGTTCGTATTGGACCGTAATCAAACAAGCAGATATACGGAACTGTTTGAAAAACGGACACGACTCTAAGGTGTAGGTCTAGAAAAACGGAAAAACTCCTCGTTTTTTTTTCCAGAGTCACACACAGCTAGCTTCTATTTGTCCGTGCTAGAAGGCGGTACACGGTAGTGTATGAGGAGCATACACCGCTATACGGTGTGAGTATGTAAAATTGTCAAGCTCCGTGTATTCGTATACGGACTGACACACGCTGTCTCTGTCTAGTTTTGACTGTAATCAAACAGCAGATATACGAAACTGTTTGAAAAACGGACATAACTCTAAGGTGTTGGTGTGGAGAAACGGACAAACTCCTCGTTTTTTTTTTCCAGAGTCACACACAGGTAGCTTCTATTTGTCCGTGACACCAGCTGGAATACACGGTCGTGTGTGAGGAGCGTACACTGCTGTACTTTGTGTGTATGTAAAATTGTCAAGCTCCGTGTATTTGTATACGGACTGACACACGCTGTCTCTGTCTAGTTTTGACTGTAATTAAACAGCAGATATACGAAACTGTTTGAAAAACGGACACAACTCTAAGGTGTAGGTCTGGAAAAACGGACAAACACCTTGGCTTTTTCTTCCAGAGTCACACCCAGATAGCTTCTATTTGTCCGTGATACCAGCCGGAATACACAGTAGTGTGTGAGGTGCATACACCGCTAGACGATATGTGAAAAAATGAACGCTCAGTAACTCACCAGGACAAAATAGTAAAATTTGGAGTGCTTTGAAATAAGCTGTTTGAACAGCAGTGTGCACACATCAATGCATCCCTCAGGTAGCCTTAAAAGGCAGCCTAATCAACACCAGCGCTGCTGCACACAACAAATAGCCTCCCCTTTCACTGCACACTAACTGTACAGTGAAAAGCTCTATCAGCAGAAGCAGTTTTTTTTTTCTTCTTCCCTGCCTAACGCTCTTCCTGTTCAGAATCAGCAGCAGCACCTCTCCCTATGGTAAGATCGGCAGAAGTAAGATGGCGGTTGGCGTTCACAACCTTTTATACCCCCTGTGATGCCACACAAAGCCAACCAATCAATTCAATGCCCTTCTCTAAGATGGTGCTGGCCGCTGCCTATGTCATCGCGTTGCCCACAGTGTGCGTCCTCCATCATTGGCTGAAAAAAGGCGCTGGAAGCAAAATTTGAAACGCGACTTTGGCGCTCGGGTCGCCGACATCATGGCCGACCTCACGCTATGGTTGGGTTTCGCTTAATGAAACCCGACTTTGGTGAAAGTCGGCGATTTTTTAAATTGACCTGTTTCACTCAACTCTAGAGCAGACTGCTTTTGTCAAAGCAAAAATACTTTTATTCCTTTTTTTCTGCACAGTAGTTACTGAATGTAAATTTTTGCGCACACCATATAGAGGTGCACGCTCCTCACACACTACCGTGTACCGGCTGGTATCATGGACAAATGTTATGATTGAGACACCTTAGGAGGCAAAAACAGAAATGCTAGCTAAGTCCAGAAAACCAGAGAAGTTGGCAGCTATCGGATTGCAGACCCCTGAACCTATCAACACAACTAGCAGTAGCCGTGGGGGGTTCCTACGATGCCCTAGACCCCTCGATCACAGCCAGAGAATTAAATAGGCCTAAAGAAAGAAAGGGGAAATCTAAACTGCCCAGAGCAGACCCCAAAGCAATAGGCAGCCCCCAACATATAATGACGGTGAAGCAAGATGAAAATACTAACACAGACAGAAAGATAGACTGAGCAAAGAGGGGCCCAAGCTAACTAGATAGAAAAGGACAGGAAGGCTGCTGTCTGCAATCCATGAAAAACCCTATGAAAATAAGAGCCAACAGACTGACAGTGAAAAAGGCCCTGAAGACGCTAGGCTTCAAAAAAGCTATGTCAGTACTCAGGAATATACTGAAGACAGAGCTACAGGCAAAAGGAGATTCAGCTCACCCCAGCAGGGAATGGCAGAATACTGAAAAGCAAGGAAAACAAAAAACAAAACAAAAAGCTAACAGGCAAAACAGAAAACTTAGCTTTGGAGGAGCAGGAATCAGACTGGTGTCCTAGAAGTCCACAGAGAAATCACCCGCAGGGCAGAAGGGCGTCGGCAGCCTTATATCCAGTCCGTGACTCCACTCAGCCAGTCATCCTCATTAGACTCAAGTGCCTGATAATCAGGCTCATTACCTTCCCTTACCAGAATAGGGAGTTCACCAGACCCCAGTGACGAAGGGGAAAATGAACTCACAACAGACAAATACATGCTATACAGTATACGTGTGACTCCATAAAAAAATACACAGATTAACATTTTTCCATACATACACCGTATAGAGGTGTCCGATTCTAAAACAGTATTGGATATCTGCTGTTCTTATTATGGTCAAATCTACACAGAGTCAGCGTGTGTGTGACACCCCATAAATACATATACGGACATTTCCATTTCTCCATACACCGTATTGATCTGTCCAATTCTCAAACAGTATTGTATATCTGCTGTCCTTATTACGGTCACATCTACACAGAGTCAGCGTGTGTGTGTGACACTCCGTAAATACATATATGGACATTTCCTTTTCTCCAAACACCGTATTGAGCTGTCTGATTCTCAAGCAGTATCGGATATCTGGTGTTCTTATTACGGTCACATCTACACAAAGTCAGTGTGTGTGTCACTCCGTAAATACATATACGGACATTTCCATTTCTCCATACACCGTATTGAGCTGTCCGATTCTCAAACAGTATTGTATATCTGCTGTTCTTATTACGGTCACATCTATACAGAGTCAGCATGTGTGTGTGACACTCCGTAAATACATATACGGATATTGACAGTTTCACCAACAACGTATACAGCTGTACACTTCTGATACAGTACCGTATATCTGCTTGTTGGATTACGGTGAAATACTTACTTGGTGAGCGTCTGTGACTCACAAAATATATACGGAGATTTCACTTTTTACATACACCTTACACAGCGCCGTGCGCTTCCAGGACCTTCCAGATCTATGAGATCGACCAATCAGATCCAGAGAAGGACCTGAGCACGTGACTCCCGATCTCCAATGAGAGATCATCTCGTGAGCATGCCCAGTAGCGCAATGAGAGGACAGCCTCTGGAGTGGCTTGCTGCAGGACAGCCTGCGTTGCTATTGCTGACACAGAGGACTGGTCGTCTGGATCGCCGAGATTGCTGTGCAGGTCCATGAGAGGTCGGAGGGGAATGGGACACCGCTGGCTGCATGGCTCTGGATTCCTGCTGTGCAGCCACAGGAATCTGATGCCTAACATCTAAACTGCCCCGGAGCAGACCCCAAAGGAATAGATAGCCCCCAAACATATATTGTCGCTGAGACAAGATGAAAACACAAACGCAGGTAGGAAAATAGACTGAGCAAGTGATGGGGCCCACACTAACTAGACAGGACAGGAAAGGAAAGACACTGTCTGCAATCAGGCAAAAAATCCTGCAAAAAATGTCCAACACGTCTGATAGAAAAATACTGAAGTCGCACGACTTCGCCCACTATATCAGTACTCTGCTAAACATAAACAAACTGGCACAAGCAGTAACATATGGATGGAGATTCAGCACAGCCCCAGCTGGAGCTGGCTGACCACACAAAACTGAAATAGACAAAACCATATATAATGTGTACAATAGCAAAAGAACACTTAGCTGAGCATGCAGGGACTGAGCTGGAAACTAAGACCTCAGGAGGCAGGAAAAAATCACCTGCAGGGATAGAGGGAGTCGGCTGTCTTAAATCCAGTCAGAAACTTCAGATCTCCAATCGTCCTCCTCATTATCAGGTGGCAAGCCTCTGTTAATCAGATCAGCTCCATTACCTCCAATAACCACCAGAGGGATCCCAGAAAGAGAACTCGTGACCCCTCTGTCAATATAACCAGCTCCACTACCTTCACTAGTAAGCAGAGGTAGGCCAGAAAGCGAATTCACAACACTCCAGCTCTATTGCCTCCTCTTCTGAAGTTACAAAAACTGCAAGCACAGAGTCATCAGTGCAGGCTTCTGGTCAGGAACACCTTTCCTTGTGTCCTTCACCCACACCAAAAGTGAAGGATGCCGCAGCACACACTTCAGATTATACCATGGAGCTCTTTTCACATACCATTCCTGGGTTATCAAGTCAAATCCTGAATTCCCCAGTCCAAGATGTATCTGACATGGAGTGCACTGATGCACAGCCACTGCTAGATGATTCTGCTGGTACATTCACCCACAGCACTACATTGCCCTCGCAGTCTACTGAGCCCGACTCAGACCCTGATGAAACTCAAGTGCCCCTTCCCACATACTATACCACCTTACACGGTGACACAGAAGAAGGTACAGAGGAAGGTGCAGATGACATTGAAGACGAGGTCATGGATGACGCAGTTGTTGACCCAGATTGGCATCCATTGGGGGAAGAGGGTGCCGGTGACAAGACGTTAGAACAGGAGAAGGATCCGCAGCAGGCATCGTCATCGCAGCAGCGGTTATCCGGCAGGCCCGTAGCTGTCAAAAAGCTTGGTAAGAAAACTAAAAGAGTTGCAGGGCAGCTTGGCCAGACGGTCAAATTAGCACAGCGTGCAAGCCCTGAAAATTTGTACCATAGTAGGAAGAGTGCAGTGTGGCACTTTTTGGAACAAAATCCTACTGATGACGCAAATGTTATCTGTAAGAAGTGCCGAAGGACCTTTAGCAGAGGGAAAAAATTATGAAATTTGAATACCAGTTGCATGCTTAGATATTTAACTAACATGCACTTGCAAGCGTGGACGGACTACAAAAGCTCAGGTAGCACATGTGCACCTGCTCCAAATGAAGTTATCCAGCAACACTCCATCGCTTCCCCCACTGTAAGGCCACCGCTAAGCACACCATCATCAAGAAGCGTTGAGGTGTCATCGCTAGGCCAAAGCAGTCAGGGAATCACAATATTTTCACGAGGAAACACTGAATCTAGGCCATCAACACCCTCACCATCACCAACCCCTTCTCAGTCCATCATGTCCAATGCTAGTTCCTCCATATGCAGCTCTCAAGTCAAGCTCACCCTACCAGACACTCTCAGTAGGACAAGAAAGTACTCATCCTCTCATCCACGTACACTGGCTTTGAACGCCTAAATTGCCAAACTGATCTCATTAGAGATGATGCCCTTCCGTTTGGTTGAAAGCGAAGCTTTCGGAGAGCTCATGGCCTACGCTGTCCCACGCTATGACCTACCCAGTCGGCACTTCATTTCTCGAAAAGCCATCCCTGCCCTCCACCGGCATGTAAAAGACCGCATTGTCCATGCACTAAAACAATCAGTGAGTGGAAAGGTACACCTCACAACAGATGCATGAGCCAGTAGGCATGGCCAGGGCCATTATGTGTCCATCACTGTGCACTGGATTAATGTGGTGGATGCAGGCTCCACAGGGGACAGCGGCGGTGGAACAGTGCTGCCTAGCCCACGGTATAGGAAACAGATGGCTGTAGGCATTTGACCTCCTCCTCCTCCTCCAGAAGCGAAAGCACGTTGACAGAGCGCAGTCGCACGAACACTCCATCCACATCTGTCAGTGTTGCACACAAGGTGTCCCACTATCGAACAGCTAGTGGTAAGCGGCAGCAGGCTGTTTTAAAAATGATGTCTTTGGGTGACAGCAGACACACCGAGGAGGTACTGGCAGACTACTTGCATCGACAAACTGAGTCATGGCTGGGCAGTCTACATCTTGAGCCAGGCAAGGTAGTCAGTGATAATGGGCGGAATTTTGTGGAAGCCATAGCCCTTGCAAAACTCACACACATAACTTGCCTGGCTCACACCTTGAACCTGGTGGTGCAGTGCTTCCTAAATAATTATTCGGAGTTAACAGCCCTGCTCCATAAGGTGCGAAGACTGTGCTTGAACATCCATCACTCGCCCGTACACTCCAGTCGTGTGCAGAAGCTGCAGCGATCATTCTACCTCCCCAAGCACTACCTAATCATAGACGTTGCTACAAGATGTAACTCCACCATGCACATGGTTGAGAGGCTGTGCAAACAGAGGCAGGCTGTAATGCATTTGTGGGAGGATACATGAGCAGGCAGTATGAGGGAAGACATGGAGTTGACGGGTGTGCAGTGGTCAAAGCTGAAAGACCTCTGTAAAGTCCTACAGTGTTTTGAGGAATGCACATGGCTGGTAAGCGCAGACGACGCCATCATAAGCATGAGCATACCACTTATGTGTCTGCTCATGCAAAGTGTGACGCACATTAAGGATCAGGCATCTGCAGCTGCGAAACAACAGGAAGAGGAGGAGGAGGAAGAGGGAGGCCTTGATAACAGTCAGCCATTGTCTGGTTAGGGAACTGTCGTGGATGAGGTGGAGGAAGAAGAGGAGGAGGATGAGGGGGATGATTATTTTGGGGAGGAGGATGCTTCTCAGAGGGCAAGAGAAAATGTGGGCATGCCAAGGTCAGGTACAGAGTTTGTGCGTGAGTGGAGGGATGTGGATTTGCCAGAAAGTGCTCCTCCACACACCACTGGCAGTGCAGCATTGACACCTGGAACATTGGCCCACATGTGTGATTATGCTTAGTGGATCCTAAAAAGGGACCCCCCGCATTGCCAAAATGATGAGGGATGACGACTACTGGTTGGCCAGCATCCTCGATCCACGCTATAAAGGCCAATTAAACAACATCATGCCACAGGAGTACCTAGAGCTAATATTGGCTAACAAACCAGCAACTCTGGTAATCCGTTTGTTTGAGGCATTCCCAGCACACAGCAGCAGAGCTGGTTCTCCCACGAGCCGTAGTGGGCAAAATGGAAGAGGTGTTCGTGGTGCACACAGAGCTGAACTGGCGTTGGAGACAGGGGTTTACTGACCATGTTGTGGTCTGATTTCTCAAGTACCACGCACACGACAGCAAATACAGAATAGATTGCAAGTGACAGGAGACAGCTCTTGTCAACTATGGTTACAAACTACTTCTCCTCCCATATCGAGGTTCTCCCTCACAGGTCATTCCCCTTTGATTATTGGGCCTCTAAACTGAACACATGGCCTGAATTGGCACAATATGCCTTACAGGAGCTAGCTTGCCCTGCTAGTAGTGTGCTATCTGAATGAGTCTTCAGTGCTGCTGGATCAATCATGACAGGTAAAAGGACCCATCTGTCTACCCAAAATGTTGATGATCTAACCTTCATTAAAATGATCCATGCATGGGTTTCAAAGGATTTTGTCCCTCCTTCCCCTGATAACACATAGTTTGCCAGAAAAAAGGCTCGCTTTTGTCCTCCTTTTCCTCGGACTTCGCCAATTACTCCATTTGCAGCTGCTGAAAGTCCAGCCTACACATCAACATATGCCATTTTTTAAACCTCCCTAACTGGGCTGCCACCCCCAGGACCGGGGTCACCACCTGGCGCACCCCGGCAAGTGCTGTTGCCCTGAACAGGTGTGTGGCCCCACCCTTGGGTGACGGCACTGACTCAGGGCCTCTCATAGTACAATAAAGTGTCTCTGATGGTGGTGGGGCCCACTCGCCATCAGACACACTGGTGTACTATGAGGGGCCCTGTGCCAGTACCGACCCACAAGTGGGTTCCCCCTGCTTGCTCAGGGCCACAGCACTTGCAATACTTACCTCTCCCTGCTCCACCACCATGACGTCTTCCGCCTTTCCTGACAGTGACAATCAGAGAGCGCGATGACATCACATCTGTATGCCCTTTACTGAAACAGTACAAGTGCAGAGAGCTTGAAGATGGCAATGCTGAGGAGTCCAGAGTAGAGAAGTGCCCAGCGAGGAGAGGTATTTAATTTTTTTAAATGTTGGGAGCATTTTTTGGGGAGCAATATACACTGGAGAATGATATATGGGGCCCATCATACACTGGAGCATCATCCATTTGGTCCATCATATACTGGAGCATTCCAAATGGGGGACATCAGACACTGGAGCAGCATTTACGGGGTCCATTATACACTGGAGTATTAAAAATGGGACCCATTATATAAGGAGCATTATTTGGGCCCATAACTGGTGTTGAGCATTCCGATACCGCAAGTATCGGGTATCGGCCGATATTCGCTGTATCGGAATTCCGATACTTAGTTCCGATACTTTTTTCATATCGAATACCGGAATCGGAAGTTCCCATAATGCTATGAGCCCGCTCGATTTGATTCAGCCAATGGGAATCCTCAGAACTGTGGGCACATCCTGATAGGCATGTAGGCATGTTAACTATTGGCATGGCTGTGATTGGCTGCTGAAATGATGTCATGATGCACTATAAAAGCCGCCGCCGCCTTTTCTGTTTACTCTGCTGTGAATTCAGTTAGGGACAGGCTGCTGTTGAAGACTGTGAGGAACAGTTAGAAATAGCGATTCTCAAAACAATATTGTGCTTTACCCAGGCTACATAAACCACCACTGTAGCTTTCTTTTGCCTAGCAGCAGTGTTTACAGCTGTCTGCAAGGGCTGTGTGAGTGCAGCTCACGCTGTGTAGTGGGTCCTTCAGCCACGTCTGGTTGTAGGCTGCCCAGCGTGCCTCGCAGCTGCCTCATACATATTTTTCTTTTCTAGCTACTTATTTTTCATAAATTCTATCTAGTGTGCTTCCATCCGTATCCATATACGTTGGTTGCAAACACTAGTAGTAGACAGCGGAGCCTCTCTGCAGCCTTCCAATACTAGTGCCCAGTTTGCTGCACTGTTCACGGCTGTCTGAGAGGTCTCTGACTGTGTGTGAGTGCAGCTCACGCTGAGTAGTGTGTCCTGCAGCTACGTCTGGTTGTAGGCTGCTCAGCGTGCGTCACTGCCTCACACATATTTTTCTTTTATTGCAGCTCATTTTTTATTCTCCTATTAGTGTGCATCCATCCGTATCCATATACGTTGGTTGCAAACACTATAGGAGTAGACAGCGGAGCCTTTCTGCAGCCTTTCAGTGCTAGTGCCCACTTATCTGCACTGTTCACGGCTGTCTGAGAGGTCTCTGTGTGTGAGTGCAGCTCACGCTGTAGTGTGTCCTACAGCTACGTCTGGTTGTAGGCCGCTCAGCGTGCGTCACTGCCTCACACATATTTTTCTTTTATTGCAGCTCATTTTTCATTCTCCTATTAGTGTGCATCCATCTGTATCCATCTACATTGGTTGGTTGCAAACACTATATAGGAGTAGATAGAGGAGCCTTTTTTCTGGCTTGTGCCCTTCAGCTGCAGCCAGATTAGTATTACCCTATTTTCTAAAGCTTCATCTTTTGCATTGTAGGTTACCTTCCTGCATTGTAATAGCTCCAAAAAGTTTGTGATACTATTGCTTTCAAATCTTTGGTCACATCCTTTTAGTTTTTTTGAAAAAAACAAACAAAATAAAGTTCACCAAACACTCCATTTGACAGTTGTGTAGGCCACATTAGCTCATATTAAAGTGTAGTCCACACACACACTTTATAAAATTAGTGTTTCTTATACCTGTTAGCACCTGTTCAGGAATAAGCACACTAAGCCCCACCTTTGTACTTTTCTGCCTACAGTTGTGGCCAAAACTATTGACACCCCTGCAATTCTGTCAGATAATACTCAGTTTCTTCCTGAAAATGATTGCAAACACAAATTCTTTGGTATTATTATCTTCATTTAATTTGTCTTAAATGAAAAAACACAAAAGGAATTGTCCTAAAACCAAATTGGATATAATTCCACACCAAACATAAAAAAGAGGGTGGACAAATGTATTGGCACTGTTCGAAAAATCATGTGATGCTTCTCTAATTTGTGTAATTAACAGCACCTGTAAC
Organism: Dendrobates tinctorius; assembly: GCF_039654945.1. Lineage (NCBI taxonomy): Eukaryota > Metazoa > Chordata > Amphibia > Anura > Dendrobatidae > Dendrobates > Dendrobates tinctorius. The sequence continues at coordinate 4,512,377 of NW_027361793.1, forward strand.
TTACCTGTGGCACCTAACAGGTGTTGGCAATAACTAAATCACACTTGCAGCCAGTTGACATGGATTAAAGTTGACTCAACCTCTGTCCTGTGTCCTTGCGTGTACCACATTCAGCATGGAGAAAAGAAAGAAGGCCAAAGAACTGTCTGAGAACTTGAGAAACCAAATTATGAGGAAGCATGAGCAATCTCAAGGCTACAAGTCCATCTCCAAAGACCTGAATGTTCCTGTGTCTACCGTGCGCAATGTCATCAAGAAGTTTAAAGCCCATGGCACTGTGGCTAACCTCCCTAGATGTGGACGGAAAAGAAAAATTGACAAGAGATTTCAACACAAGATTGTGCGGATGTTGGATAAAGAACCTCGACTAACATCCAAACAAGTTCAAGCTGCCCTGCAGTCCGAGGGTGCAACAGTGTCAACCCGTACTATCCGTCGGCATCTGAATGAAAAGGGACTGTATGGTAGGAGACCCAGGAAGACCCCACTTCTTACCCCGAGACATAAAAAAGCCAGGCTGGAGTTTGCCAAAACTTACCTGAAAAAGCCTAAAACGTTTTGGAAGAATGTTCTCTGGTCAGGTGAGACAAAAGTAGAGCTTTTTGGGCAAAGGCATCAACATAAAGTTTACAGGAGAAAAAAAGAGACATTCAAAGAAAAGAACACGGTCCCTACAGTCAAACATGGCGTAGGTTCCCTGATGTTTTGGGGTTGCTTTGCTGCCTCTGGCACTGGACTGCTTGACCGTGTGCATGGCATATAAAGTCTGAAGACTACCAACAAATTTTGCAGCATAATGATGGGCCCAGTGTGAGAAAGCTGGGTCTCCCTCAGAGGTCATGGGTCTTCCAGCAGGACAATGACCCAAAACACACTTCAAAAAGCACTAGAAAATGGTTTGAGAGAAAGCACTGGAGACTTCTAAGGTGGCCAGCAATGAGTCCAGACCTGAATCCCATAGAACACCTGTGGAGAGATCTAAAAATGGCAGTTTGGAGAAGGCACCCTTCAAATATCAGGGATCTGGAGCAGTTTGCCAAAGAAGAATGGTAAAATTCCAGCAGAGCATTGTAAGAAACTCATTGATGGTTACCGGAAGTGGTTGGTCGGGGTTATTTTGGCTAAAGGTTGTGCAACCAAGAATTAGGCTGAAGGTGTCAATACTTTTGTCTGGCCCATTTTTGGAGTTTTGTGTGAAATTATCAATGTTTTGCTTTTTGCTTCATTCTCTTTTGTGTTTTTTCATTTAAGACAAATTAAATGAACATAATAATACCAAAGAATTTGTGTTTGCATTCATTTTCAGGAAGAAACTGACTATTATCTGACAGTATTGCAGGGGTGTCAATACTTTTGGCCACAACTGTATCTTTATCAGTCTACCAAGATGAAGAAGGCAGGGAGTAAGGCACGTGGGTGTGGAGTTTCAGCAGGGAGAGGACGTGGGGATTCTGCAGGGAGAGGACGTGGGGATTCTGCAGGGAGAGGACGTGGGGATTCTGTGCCTGCTGCTGGCACCAGTGAGTCAGCATCCCCCAGTTTCACCAGGCAACAGTCCTTTATGCGCAGCTTTGTAGGACCCCGCCATACCCCACTGCTGCGGGAGGAACAAATTGAAGCCGCTGTCGGATGGATGGCAGCTAATGCATCAACTTCAATGACTTCCACGTCCTCTCAGGGCCAGAGCACCGAAGAGAAACCATCTGTCTCTTCACCACCTGCCAAAGTGCCTAGGCAGTCAGAGAGCCCTGGACAGGAGCCATCACAGTCTCTACTTCTGTTCTCTGAATATGTTGGCTTGGAAAGAGGGGGCCAGCCAAGCAGCATTCAAGAATGTGAAGAAGAGGGAGTATGCAGTGATGCGCAACTTCTTTGTCCCTCGGAATCTGAAGCGGCGGGTGGGCCAGTGCCTATGGTCAGCACACCTCAGTACGCATCAGATGATGACGAGACTCAGTTACCACTTTCTGGTGCGTATGGTGCTGGCGAGACGGTGCAGGAGAAGCAGGTGTTTGAAGAGGGGAGTGTAGATGATGAGGTCCTTGACCCATCATGGTGTGAGGAACAGGAAGGTGGTGGGAGCAGCTCTGAGGAAGAGATTCCTCGAATGGCCAAAACAGGAGGGAGAGGGAGGGGGCAGACTTGGTTGCCTGTAGCCTCCACTTTGGCACCCGGTAGGAGCATTCCTCTTTCAAAAGGAAAAACGGGCGCTCCAAAGACTTGCAGTGCGTGGTCCTTTTTTGACACAGTTGCAGATGACATTTGCTTTGACAAAGGCAAGCTGTGTCATCAGAAAGTCAAAAGAGGGAAAAATGTCAGCAACCTTAATACCACAAATATGTGGAAACATGTGCGGACCAAGCACGAGGTGGAGTTACACAGACACACTGAAGACGTAGGCCAACGTACAGCACCACCTACCACCTCTTCAGCTTGTGTTGGGGCCTCTTCCTCCAGCTCACACACAGCTGGTTCGGCTTCCTCACAGGATCGCCAAGGAAGAACCTCTGGCAATGTTGTCCGGAGACCCAGTCAACTTCCACCAACAGCACCACGTTCCCAGTCCTCTTCACACTCCCAGGCCACTCTACAGCCATCAGTAGCACAGGCATGGGATAAAAGGCGGCCATACTCGGTAAACCATCCCCTAGCACAGGCTCTGAATGCTGGCATTGCTAAGCTACTGGCACTTGAAATGCTCTCATTCAGGCTGGTGGAGACTGACACCTTCCGGGACTTGTTGGCATTGGCAGTCCCACAATACACCGTGCCGAGCCGCTTTTATTTCAGCAGGCGAGCCGTCCCTGCCCTACAAAAATATGTGGAGGGAAAAATACAACATGCGCTACTAAATGCCTTCAGTACCAAGGTCCACCTGACCACCGATGCGTGGACCAGTAACCATGGACAGGGACGATACCTTTCCCTCACTGCCCATTGGGTCAATGTTGTGGAGCTGGGTACAGATATGGATAGAGGCGCTGTACGTGTTCTGCCAACTCCACGGATTGCAGGAATCCAGTCTGTACACATTGACTCCTCCTACTCAAGTTCCTCAGAAACAGCGCAGCAGGAGCCTGTTACGACCGATATGAGCACAGCCGTGGCCAAACGTCAACAGGCCATACTCAAATTAATTTCTTTGGGGAATAGAAGCCACACAGCGCAGGAGCTCTGCAATGCCATCAAGCAGGAGAGTGACGTGTGGTTTCTGCCAGCAAATCTCCAGCCGGGCATGGTAGTGTGTGACAATGGCCGGAATCTGGTGGCAGCTCTTGGCCTAGGCAACCTCACTCACATCCCATGTCTGGCACATGTGCTGAACTTGGTTGTGCAGAGCTTTCTGAGGGACTATCCGGATCTTGATGCACTGCTGCACAAGGTCCGCATAGAGTGCGCTCACTTGCTGCGTTCCAGCACGGCAAGATCGCGCCTTGCTGCTCTGCAGTGCCGATTACGCCTTCCGGAGCATCACAACATATGTGACCTACCCACCAGGTGGAATTCAACGTTACATATGTTGGAGCGGTTGTGTGAGCAGCAGGCAGCAGTCATGGAGTACCAGCTGCATCAGGCGCAAACAAGTCGCACTGTGCGCCGGTCACACTTCAGCACCACTGAGTGGGCCACTATGGAGGACATCTGCCTCGTTTTGCGTGCCTTCGATGATTCCACTCAGATAGCGAGTGCAGATGATGCACTAGTCAGCATGACTGTCCCCCTTATCTGCCTGCTACAAAAAACACTGCAAGCACTAAGGGAGGAGGTATTGGAAGAGGTGGAGGATGAGGAGTCCCAAATGCCATCTGCTTCTTGACAGTCTGCGCTACGTGTTTCCTCACAAAGGCCTAGGCAGGGGACACTTTGTGAGGAGGATGAGGAAGAGTCGATGGAGGAGGAAGACATCTCTCCAGAAGAGGGAGGTACACAATCCTTCAGTCAGTATGTACAGCGAGGGTGGGGTGATGCAGAGCAGGCAGAGATGACGCATCAAGCAGGGGACAGCGTTTCTTTGGCAGTTGGGAGTCTGCAGCACATGGTTGATTTCATGCTGCAGTGCCTGAGAAACGACCGCCGCATCGCCCACATTCTCAACACGACTGATTATAGGGTGTACACCCTCCTAGATCCTCACTACCAGGACAACTTACAAAGCCTCATACCACTGTTGACCAGGGAGCGTAAACTGCGGGAGTACCAAGACACACTGGTGCAGTCCATCATGTTTTCCATTCCACCCGAGAGCAGTGGTGCTAGTGCTTTACAAAGCAGCTCTGTGCGTCGAGGCAGTGGTGGAAACTCGGCACAAAGAGGGAGCAGAGGCAGCGCCTCAGCACAAGGCAAGACCACTATGGCCCAAATGTGGCAAAGTTTTGTGTGTCCACCACAATTGTCTACACCATCACAGACGGCTCCAATCAGCAGGAGGCAATGTTTCCGTCAGATGATGACAGACTACATGTCTTGCCCTGTCAGTGTACTCCCAGATAGCTCTTCCCCCTTCAAGTTTTGGGTCTCTAAGCTGGAAACATGGCCAGAGCTTAGCCAGTATGCATTGGAGGTGCTGGCTTGCCCTGCTGCCAGTGTATTATCGGAACGCGTCTTTAGTGCCGCAGGTGGTGTACTAACAGACCGTCACACGCGACTATCTTCCGATAACGTTGACCGGCTTACATTTCTGAAAATGAACAAGGCCTGGATCTCACCAGAATTTGCCAGTCCTCTTCCCGAATAAATAATTGGTTGGCAACAGTATCCAGGTCTCCTGTTCTGTTCATGTTTCTACCACCTGAACTATAATCCCTGGGCTTCAACCCAGACAGTTGTCGCTCAGAAGAGTCGTCTGCACAGAGAAAAACACTAGCTCCTGTGTTAGTGGGGTTCAGTAATGCCAGCTGCTCCCCTGCTGTCTAGACGGCAATGTCTCCTGCTCCATCCACATTCAAACTACTACTGATTTTTAACTGGAGCCACTTAGGCCTGTGGCTCCACTGTCTCTAGTTTTTCCCATGGCCTCCAACCCCGCCAGTTGCTGCTCTGAAGTGGCGTCTGCACAATCTACACTTGTTCCTGTGTTACTGATGCTCAGTCATGTCAGTTGATCCCCTAATGTGTGTCCGGCAATGTCTCCTGCTCTGTCCACCTTCCCATTACTAGTAGTTAGAATGAGGACAGAGCAGGAGACCTTGCCGGACACACATCAGGGGATCAACTCACGTGACAGAGCCCCAGTTACACAGGAACAAGTGTGGATTGTGCAGACGCCACTTCAGAGCAGCAACTGGCGGGGTTGGAGGCCATGGGAAAAACTAGAGACAGTGGAGCCAGAGGCCATAGTGGAGCACGGTTACAATCAGTAGTAGTCTACAACCTATATAAAACCTGCTGCAAGTTCGCCTCCGCCTGCTGCACGATTGATCCTGGGCTCCAACAACGCCAGTTGGTGTTCAGAAGTGCCGTCTTCACAGAGAAAAACAAACTAGCTCCTGTGTTAGTGGGGTTCACTAATGTCTGCTGTTCCCCTGCTGTCTAGACGGCAATGTCTCCTGCTGCCTCCACATGCCAAAAACATCAGGCCTCAGCCTGCTCCATGCTTCATCCTGGGCTCCAACAACGCCAGTTGGTGTTCAGAAGTGCCGTCTTCACAGAGAAAAACACACAAGCTCCTGTGTTAGTGGGGTTCAGTAATGTCAGCTGTTCCCCTGCTGTGTAGATGGCAATGTCTCCTGCTGCCTCCACATGCCAAAAACATCAGGCCTCAGCCTGCTCCATGCTTCATCCTGGGCTCCAACAACGCCAGTTGGTGTTCAGAAGTGCCGTCTTCACAGAGAAAAACACACAAGCTCCTGTGTTAGTGGGGTTCAGTAATGTCAGCTGTTCCCCTGCTGTGTAGACGGCAATGTCTCCTGCTGCCTCCACATGCCAAAAACATCAGGCCTCAGCCTGCTCCATGCTTCATCCTGGGCTCCAACAATGACAGTTGGTGTTCAGAAGTGCCGTCTTCACATAGAAAAACACACAAGCTCCTGTGTTAGTGGGGTTCAGTAATGTCAGCTGTTCCCCTGCTGTGTAGACGGCAATGACTCCTGCTGCCTCCACATGCCAAAAACATCAGGCCTCAGCCTGCTCCATGCTTCATCCTGGGCTCCAACAACGCCAGTTGGTGTTCAGAAGTGCCGTCTTCACAGAGAAAAACACACAAGCTCCTGTGTTAGTGGGGTTCAGTAACGCCAGCTGCTCCCCTGCTGTATGGACGGCAAAGTCTCCTGCTCCATCCATATTCAAACTACTACTGATTTTTAACTGTGCTCCACTGTCTCTAGTTTTCTCCTGGCCTCCAACCCCACCAGTTGCTGCTCTGAAGTGGCGTCTGCACAATCCACACTTGTTCCTGTGTTACTGGGGCTCAGTCACGTCAGTTGATCCCCTGATGTGTGTCCGGCAATGTCTCCTGCTCTGTCCACCTTCCCATTACTAGTAGTGGGAAGGTGGACAGAGCAGGAGACCTTGCCGGACACACATCAGGGGATCCACTAACGTGACAGAGCCCCTGTAACCCAGGAACAAGTGTGGATTGTGCAGACGCCACTTCAGAGCAGCAAATGGCGGGGTTGGAGGCCAGGGGAAATACCAGAGACAGTAGAGCCAGAGGCCTAAGTGGAGCACGGTTACAATCAGTAGTAGTGTACAACAGATCTAAAACTTGCTCCAAGTAGGCCTCAGCCTGCTCCGTGATTGATCCTGGGCTCCAACATCACCAGTTGCTGCTCAGAAGTGTCTTTGGCATGGCAACTCCCTCCTGCCCAGCCTGGTTCCAGCACGCCTGCTGTTTCCGGGTAGTGTCAATGTCACTTTGCCACCAATACGTTGTCCTGTCGTGTTGCGGTCGGGTTAGCCGAGTCTATGGTGCCTGCAGTTTTGGGGCTTCCTATGTGGGCTGCGGGTTCTGGTAATAAAGGCTGGTTCCGTAGTGCCAATAGGACAAGCACCCCCTGTAGGACTGTGGGTTTCGGTAACTGCGGCGGGCTCACGGCCTTGCAACTTTGTCTTTTTCATGGGTACCTTCTGCTACCCATCCGGGTTCCAGCACCGTCAGCTGGTTCTCAGCAGAGCCCTTGGCCTAGGTGCCTCCTTCTCGGTATCCGAGTTCCAGCAACGTCTGCTGGCCCTTGGTAGTTCTTTGTAGCACAGGTACCTCCTGCTTAGTAACCGTGTTCCAGCACCATCAGCTGGTCCACGGTTGTGCCATTGGCTCTTATTCCTTCTGCTGTCCCTCTGGGTTCCAGCACCATTAGCTGGTTCTCGGCAGAGCCCTTGGCCTAGGTGCCTCCTCGGTATCCGAGTTCCAGCAACGTCTGCTGGCCCTTGGTAGTTCTTTGTAGCACAGGTACCTCCTGCTTAGTAACCGTGTTCCAGCACTGTCAGCTGGTCCACGGTTGTGCCATTGACTCTTGTTCCTTCTGCTGTCCCTCCGGGTTCCAGCACCGTCAGCGGGTTCTTGGAAGTGTCTTTGGCATGGGCACTCCCTCCTGCCCAGCCTGGTTCCAGCACGCCTGCTGTTTCCGGGTAGTGTCAACGTCACTTTGCAACCAATACGTTGTCCTGTCGTGTTGCGGTCGGATTAGCCGAGTCTATGGTGCATGCAGTTTTGATGCTTCCTATGTGGGCTGTGGGTTCTGGTAATAAAGGCTGGTTCCGTAGTGCCAATAGGACAAGCACCCCCTGTTAGACTGTGGGTTTCGGTAACTGCGGCGGGCTCACGGCCTTGCAACTTTGTCTTTTTCATGGGTACCTTCTGCTACCCATCCGAGTTCCAGCAACGTCTGCTGGTTCTTGGTAGTGCTTTGTAGCACAGGTACCTCCTGCTTAGTAACCGTGTTCCAGCACCATCAGCTGGTCTCCACAGTTGTGCCATTGGCTCTTGTTCCTTCTGCTGCCCCTCCGGGTTCTAGCACCATCAGCTGGTCCTCGCTAGTTTCATCTGCTCTTGCAGCTTCTGCTACCCATCTGGGTTCCAACACCGTCAGCTGGTTCTCGGCAGAGCCCTTGGCCTAGGTGCCTCCTTCTCGGTATCCGAGTTCATGCAACGGCTGCTGGTCCTTGGTAGTGCTTTGTAGCACAGGTACCTCCTTCTTAGTAACCATGTTCCAGCACCATCAGCTGGTCCACGGTTGTGCCATTGGCTCTTGTTCCTTCTGCTACCACTCCGGGTTCCAGCAACGTCAGCTGGTCCTCGCTAGTTCCATTTGCTATTGTTCCTTTTGCTACCCATCCGGGTTCCAGTACCGTCAGCTGGTTCTCGGCAGTTCCTCAGCCTTCTTGTACCTTCTGCTACTTTTCCAAGTTCAAGCTTGTGGAATAGTTTTTTGATTCTCACTCTGGATCTCCCTGACGATGACCCTGAAGCCAACGACCCTGAAGACCACACCGAAGAAGACCAAAAAGATGATCCTCAAGAAGATGACCAAGAGGACAAAGAACATGAAGACAACCACCAAGATGCAGAACAACAAGAGACAGAAGACCAAGAAGCAGAAAAACCAAAAGCAGAAGAACATTAAGCAGAAGACTAAAAATCAGAGCAAATTATATTATCTAAATTATAAGCAGAAGAAGACTAAACAGTGTATGGGGTGAGTCCGTTCCTCCTCATGGTGCCCCTGGAAAATGCCTGCTGCTGCAGGCCAAACTGAGCGCGGACAAATCCTGTTGTAAATCTTTTGTGACAGGCAGAACGGAAGGTGTAATCTTCAAACTTTTATAGATAACAACTACAGGAATGCCTGTCACAAATAAGGATATGATGAAGAATAAGAATAGGAAGAAGATGAAGAAGTAGAATATGAAGAAGAATAATAGTTGAATATGAAGAATATGAAGAATGTAAAAAAAAAATTATAGGAAGAAGGTGAAGAAGAAGAAGAAGATGAATAAGGTGAAGAAGTTGATGAAAAAGATGCTGCTGCTGAGGATGATGAAGGAGAAAGTGTGGGAGAAGTAAAAAAGAAGGTGAAGAGCATGTAAGTAGTGAAACATACATATGTGACAAAATATCTTTAAAATAAAAAAAATATTACTGCTATTCCATTTGATTGGGCTAAAGCTCTATGGCTTTAATGTCTCCTACACCTCCCACAATACATTCTACATTATTCTTTGTTATTTTTCTTCATGTAGAATTAACCTACAAGGAAAGAAAGGGTTTTTTTCAATTCCGATATTTCTGTTCCATTGACTTGAATGGGACTTCCGGGATCGGAATTGGCGATACCCGATGTTTTTTTTAGATCGGCCGATCCAATCCGATCCGATATTTTTCAATATCAGGTGGTATCGCTCAACACTACCCATAACACATTGGAGCATCGTCCATGGGGACTAACATATACTGGAGCATTCCAAATGGGGGATATCAAACACTGGAGCAGCATTTACGGGGCCCATTATACACTGGAGCATTAGAAATGGGGCCCATTGTATATGAAGCATTATTTGGGCCCATAAGACAGTGGAGCATCATCCATGGGGACCAACATATACTGTAGCATTATGTGGAGCTCATCATATACTGTATGGAACATTATATGGGACCAATTATTCTGTATGGAGAAATATATGGGGCTCAATATTCTGTATGGCGCACTAGATGGTGGCCATAATACTATATGTAGTAATATACTGTCCGTTTTTTGAGCTATTGTAGAATTTAAAATAGATATCAGTCATGTCATGTAAGCAGTGAAGTATTTTTCATTGTACTATACCTATATTTCTATGCCGTATCGGAGCATTATGATTTGTGGTATGTGTTAAAAGGGCGCACTGACACTCTTTGGCCCAGGGCACACGAAAACCTGGCGCCAGCCCTACCCCCCACAACTTTAGCCAAAACCCCCAGATTTCAATGCATAACTATTATTATAAAGTAAATTAAGGTTTTCAAGCTTAAGTAATAAGAATTGATGTTGTTGGCATTGAAATGGGCACTGTAGGTGTGTTTACTGTCCTCCACTCCCTGATGACTTTGCTTCCCCATTGACTTGCATTGGGTTTCGTGTTTCAGTTGGACCCCGACGTTTCCATATATTCGGCCAATTTCGTTCGACTCGACTTTTAAGAAAGTCGGGGTTCATGAAACCCATCTCGACCCGAAAAAAGGCAAAGTCGCTCATCTCTAGTAAGGAGGCTTATTCATCGTGCAATGCGCCTCTGGGAAATTTAATATGCAAATTGCCTCTTCAGAGAGAAAGAGGACTTTTATACTACGGCGCTGGTCATTATTGTCATTCGAACAACAGACTGTTGATAAAGAAAGGAGAAGTGAATGGGTATACGTTAGAAATAGATAAAAAATAGCACTAACAATGAATAATTGGCTACAGGCGTTTGCAGTATTGGGCTGTATTATGGGCCAGAAGCATCTGCTCTGAATTATTTATATATCAGGATCTGATATATAATTGGTATAAATCGCACGGTGGTTCCGCTTGGTGGCAGTATGATGAGGAGTTCTGCAGGTGGCTGGCCCTACAGCCCAATCTAGGTTGGGGGGTTAAAGCAATAGATGTGTGACTGATGCTGTCGCAGAAGCAGCTCCCCTTTTCAGCTACGACCACTAATTACTCAGCAGCCGCAGTTTAACACTTTGGGGTTGTATGAAAACCCAGAGCCTGCTGGTTAGTTAACAAAGAAAACTGCCATTTCCAAGCACTATGCAGATTTAGGTATGCCTGCTCAGCTTGCAGGGAGGGACACCCAGCTTCAGGGTGTACTTATCAGTCAAACAAAGCGCCAAGGCAGAACCCCAGTGAGTGTGTTAGGCGTCGGGTTCCGGCTTCTGCACGGGAGGAATCCCGAGCCTAGCCTGCTGCGGTCTCCCATTCAGTCCCAACCACAGAGGAGCCTGCTCAGCAAAGATGTCGTTCCCAACACCTTGCTCAAGCTAGTGCTGTCAGGCTGGTTGCTGCTGCCATCTCTGGTTCAGCTATAGCAGCCTGCACTAGCCAGCAATGAGCAGCTCCTGGGACTCAGTCCCTTTTTCTCTCCACTGAGCATGCCCGTGGCTCAACCTCCCATTGGAGCTCAGGGGTCACATGCTCAGGTCCTGTGCCTGTTCCGATTGGACCATCAGTTAGGTCCTGGAAGGCCGCTGTTATAAAAGGTTTGCATGGCCGCTCAGCCATGCGCTAGTATAGACAGTAATTTGTAGTTGTATGTGTGATGATGGATGTATGTTTCTGGTGACTGACTTATAATGACTCCCCTCCCTTGGATATGCATGTGATAGGGCTATTAAAGTCAGAGTCAGCATCTAGTAGTGGCATTGCCTTTGCGCCACAGTGCTTTCAGTCCTCAGCACCACGCTTAGTGCCGGATTGTGCCATCCAGCACAAGGCACTATGGTGCAGCGTCTACTGCAGCACCTGTCTGAGCAGCACCGTGCACACTTCTGTGCTATTAGAGTGCGCTTTCCAGTCCTAAGTCTAGGCTGGTTAGTGGCGTCTGCCAGTGCGGCACTGTATTCACTTAGTGTGGTTTCTCTGTAATTTGTCCTACCTGGCATCGCAGCTGCGGTGCCGAGTGCTGGTGTGTCTAGAGGGACTCTGACCCTGTGCCTTGGGGCGGAGTCCTGTGGCTGTACACCAGCACTCACTTCGCCGAGCTGTGTGAGTTTACCAGGCTCCGGCATTTATATTACGTGGTAGCGCAACTCTGTGAAGCAACAGAGTTCGCCCCTGTACACACCGAGTGATGTTAAACCGCGTGTGTTCATTATTATACCGCCATATAGCGCCTGCCATTACCGAGAAGCAGTTACCATCTCTGCATGGTGGATCCTGGGCTGCGAACGCACCTAAATACCATCTTTATTAGTTGGTGCATTCCGGCAGCCCCTAACATTGTGTAACCATGATGGGCCCCTGACTAGACCTCTACCCCAATAAGGAAGCAACTTGGCAACTACATTCTGGCTTTACAGATGGCTTTTTAATCCCCTTCAAGCTTAGTAGAACACCAACACTGGCCGACAACCTAAAATCATCTAGAGAATTCCCCGAAATTCTAAATCAAAAAAATTGAAAAGGAGGTTGAGCTTGGTAGAATGGTGGGCCCCTTTCAGTTGCAACCCTTCAAAAATATCAATATATCGCCATTAGGCATTATTCCTAAAATGGATCCCTGTAAATATCGGCTTATCCATCATCTGTCTCACCCAAAGGGCGAATCAGTTAACGACGCTATCCCCCAGAAGAAGCTTACGTCACATACGCGTCTTTTGACAAGGATATGGAATTAGTTCACGCTGCTGGGATGCTAAATACTAGTGGATATGGAATGCAGATAGCCACAGTCCCACATCTATGAAACCATAAAATGGAGAGACTGACTTGAAGTGAAAAGCATAAAGTATATAGTGCACTTCAATATGCCATAAACCACTTAAAAAAGCTTACCAATGATCAATTGCAAGTGCAGGAATCCCCAAGAGAACCCCTGGACGCGTGTATCCCTGTTGATAAAGCAGCACGCGAAACGCGCGTCCAGGGGTTCTCCTGAGGATTCCTGCATTGGAATTGAGCATGGGTAAGCTTTTTTGAGTGGTTTATAGCAAATTGAATTGCT